>NW_026777117.1:45000-342983 GCF_030936135.1 Gavia stellata
TTTTCTTCTAATTCTTCTTTTTCTGCTTCTGCTTCAGCTTCTTCATCTTCTGCATCTTCTGCTTTTTCTTTTCCTTCTTCTTCTTCCCATTCCTCTTCTTCTTGATCTTATGCTTGTTTTTCTTCTTTTGGTTCCTTTTCTTTTTCTGCTTCTTCGTCTTCTGGTCTTCTTCTACTGTGTTTTCTGCTTCTTCTGATTCATCTGATTCTTCTTCTGCTGCTTTTTATTCTTATGCTTCTGCTTTTTCTTCTTCTGCTTCTGCATCTTCTGCTTCCTCATCTTTTGCTTCTCCTTCTGCTGCTGCTTATTCTGCTGCTTCTGCTTTCTATTCGTCTACTCTTCTGCTTCTCCTTCTTCTTCTTCCTTGGCTTCTTCTACTGCTTCTGGTTTTTCTTCTGCTGTTTCTTCTTCTGCTTCATCATCTGCTTCTTCTTCAACTTCTGCTTCTGCTTCTATCACCTCTTCCTCTTCTGCTCCTTCTTCTTCTTCTTTTTCTCCTGCTTTAGGTTCTCCTTCTTCTTATTATACTTATGCTGATTCTTCTTCTTTCTTCTTCTTCTTCTTCTTCTTCTTCTTCTTCTTGTTCTGCTGCTGCTGCTTCTTCTTCTGATGCTACTGCTTCTTCTTTTTCCTCTTCTTCTTCTGCTTCTTCTTCTGCTTCTTCTGCACCATCGTTCCCGCTTTGTCATCTTCGTTTTCTTCTTCAAGTTCTTCTGCATTGTCTTTATTGCTTCTTCTTCTTCCAGTTCTTCTCCGTCTTATTCTCTTTCTATTTTTCTACTTCTGCTTGTTTTTCTTCTTCTGAAATCTTCCCCTGCTTCCTCTTCTGCTTCTCCTTCTTCTGATTCTTCTGCTACTGCTCCTGCTTCTTCTGCTTTTTCTTCTGTTTCTTGTACTCCTTCCTCTTCTGCTGCTTCTTCTCCTTCTCCTTCTGCTTCTTCTTCTGCTCTTGCTTCTTCAGCTGCTGCTGCTGCTTCTGCTTTTTTTGCTTCTGCTTCTACTTCTGCTTTTTCTCTTCTCCTTCTTCTTCTTCTTCTTCTTCTTCTTCTTCTTCTTCTTCTTCTTCTTCTTCTACTTCTACTTTTTTTAGTCTGCTTTTGCTTCTGCTTCTTCTGCTTCTTCTGCTGCTTGTACTGCTTTTTCTTCTTCAGCTTATCCTTATTCTGCTTCTTCTTCTGCTTCTTCTGCTGCTTGTACTGCTTTTTCTTCTTCAGCTTATCCTTATTCTGCTTCTTCTTCTGCTGCTGCATCTTCTGCTGCTGCTGCTGCTTCTTTTTTTTCCTGCTTCTTCATATTCTTCTTCTTCTGCTTCTGCTTCTTCTTCTTTTTCTGCTTATTCTAATGCTTCTGCTTCTTCTTCTACTGCTTCTTATTCTGTTTCTTCTGCTTCTTCTTCTGCTTACTCTTCTTCAGCTTCTTCTTCCTCTGCTGGTGCTGGTGCTGCTTCTTCTGCTCCTTCTGCTTCCTCTTTTTTTCTGCTACTTCATATTGTTGTTCTTCTGCTTCTGCTTCTTCTTTTTCTTCTTCTTCATCTTCTTCTTCTTTTTCTCTTTCTTCTGCTGCTGCTGCTTCTTCTTATTTTCCGTATTCTTTTGCTTCTGCTTCATCTTCTGCATTTTCTTCTGATTCTGCTTCTGCCTTTTCTGCTACTTCTGCTGCTTCTTCTGCTTTTTCTTCTTCAGCCTTTGTTTATCTGCTTTTTCCGCTTCTTCTGCTTCTTCTTCTGCTTCTTCCTCTGATTCTGCTTCTGCTTCTTCTGCTATTCGTTCTTCTTCTGCTTCTTCTTCTTCTGCTTCTTCTTCTTTTGCTTCTACTGCTTCTTCTGCTTCATATTCGTCTGCTTCTTTTTCTGCTGATTCTTCTGCTTCTGCTTCTTCTTATGCTTTTTCTTCTGCTTCTGTTTTTACTTCTGCTGCTTCTTCTTCTGCTTCTTCTTCTTGTGCTGCCGCTGTTTCTGCTTCTGCTTTTTCTTCTGCTGCTTCTTCTGCACTCTTCCCCTGCTTCCTTTTCAGCTGTTTCTTCTTCCGATTTTACGTCTTCTCTTCTACTTCTCCTGCTTCTATTTCTTATTCTTCAGTTTCTGCTCCTGCTTCTACTGCTTTTTTTCCTCTGCTTCTTCTACTCCTTTTGCTTCTTCTGCTTTTTCTTCTTCTGCTTCTTTTGCTTCTTCTTCTACTTCTCCTTATTCTTCTGCTTCTTCTTCTGCTTCTTATGCTTCTTTATCTTTTGCTTTTTCTTCTTATTTTTCTCATCCTTTCTCCTTCTTCTACCGCTACTTCTTCCTTTCTCATTCTTTTTCAGCATTTTCTTCTTCTTCTACTTTTCCTCCTTCTTCCTTCTTCTACTGCTTCTTCTTCTTCTTCTACTTCTTCTTCGGCTTCTTCTCCTTCTTCTTCTGCTTCATCTGCATGTCTATACTGCCTTTTCTCATTGTTTTTCTTCTTTTTCCAGTTCTTCTGCTTCTTCTTCTGTTTCTTCTTCTTCTACTTCTGATTCTCCATGTCCTTCGCCTTCTGCTTCTACTTCTCCTTCTGCTTCTTCTGCTGCTGCTGCTTCTTCTTCTGCTTCTCCTACTGCTTCTGCTTTTTCTTCTTGTCATTCTCCTACTGCTTCTGCTTCTACTGCTTCTGCTGCTGCTGCTGCTGCTTCTTCTTCTGCATCTGCTTCTTCTCCTTCTTCTTCTTCTTCTGTTTCTTCTTCTGATTCTTCTTCTGCTTCTCATTCTTCTGCTATTGCTTCTTCTTCTTCTGCTTCTTCTTTTTCTGCATCTTCTTCTTCTGCATCTGCTTGTACTTCTGCTTCTTGTGCTTCTGCTTCTGCTTCTGCTCCTTATGCTTCTCCTCCTTCTGCTTCTCTGTTCGCCACTTTTTCATCTTCTTCTTATTATTCTTACTCTTCTGCTTCTTCTGCTTCTGCTTCTGCATCTTCGGCTTCTTCTTCTTCTTCTTCTTCTTCTTCTTCTTCTTCTTCTTCTTCTTCTTCTTCTCCTTCTTCTTCTTCTTCTTCTTCTTCTTCTTCTTCTCCTTCTTCTTCTTCTTCTGATTCTGATTCTGATTCTTATCATTCTTAATCTGTTTCTTGTCTTCCTCTTATTCTTATTCTTCCTCTACTTCTCATTCTGCCTCTTCCTCTTCTTATTATTCTTTTTCGTCTTCTTCTAATTCTTCTTCTAATTCTTTTTCTTCTACTGCTTCCACTTCTGCTTCTGCTTTTTCTTCTTCTGCATCTTTAGCTTCTTCGTTTGCTTCTTCTTCTTCCCCTTCTTCTTCTTCTGTCTTATGCTTGTTCTTCTGATGCTGCTGCTGCTTCTGCTTCTTTTTCTACTTCATCGTATTCTGCTTCTGCTGCTGCTGCGTGTTCTGCTTCTTCTGCTTCATCTGCTTCTACTTCTTCTTCTTTTGCTTTTTCTTTGGCTTCTAATTCTTCTTTTTCTGCTTCTTTTTCTTTTTCTGCTACTTCTTCCGCTTATGTTTTCTCCTCTTCTTCTTCTTCTTCTTCTTCTTCTTCTTCTTCTTCTTCTTCTTCTAATTCTAATTCTAATTCTAATTCTTCTTCTAATTCTTCTAATTCTTCTAATTCTTCTTCTAATTCTTCTTCTTCTAATTCTTCTAATTCTAATTCTTCTAATTCTAATTCTTCTTCTTCTTCTTCTTCTTCTTCTTCTTCTTCTTCTTCTTCTTCTTCTTCTTCTTCTAATTCTAATTCTAATTCTAATTCTAATTCTTCTTCTAATTCTTCTAATTCTTCTAATTCTTCTAATTCTTCTTCTAATTCTTTTTCTGCTTCTTCATCTTCGGCTTCTTCTTCTTCTTCATGACCTTTCTTCTTCTTCTTCTATTTCTGCTTCTACTTCTGCTTCTGTGTCCGCTTCTGCTTCCAATTCTCCTTCTCCTTCTTCGTCTTCTGCATCTTCTGCTTCTTTCTACTTCTTCTTCCTCTTCTTTTTCTTCTTCTTCTGATACTTCTTTCTCTGCTGCTTCTTCTGCTTCTTCTTCTGCTGCTGCTTATTCCACTTTTTCTTATCTTCTTCTTCTTATCTTCTTATCTTCTTCTGCTTATTCTTCTTCCTCTGCTTCTGCTTCTTATTCTGTTTCTTATTTTTCTTCTGCTTCTTCTTCTTCATATTTTTCTGCTTCTCCTTCTGCTTCTTGTTCTGCTTCTGCTTCTGCTTTTGCTTCCTCTTCTGCTTCTTCGTGTTCTTCTGCTTCTTCTTCTCCTTTCTTTGCATTCTTCTGCTTCCTCTTCTGCTGATTTTTCTTCGGCTTATACTTCTGCTTCTTCTTCTGAATCGTCTGTTTCTTCTTCTGCTTCATCTTCGTCTGCTTCTTCTGCTGCTTCTTGTTCTTCTGCTTTATGTTCTTCTACTTCTACTGCACCTTATTCTTCTGCTTCTTCTACTTCTGCTGCTGCTTCTTCTGCTGCTGCTGCTTCTTTTTCTGCTTCTTATTCTTCTATATCTTCTTCTGCTGCTGCTTCTTCTGCTTCTTCTGCTTCTTCTGCTTCTACTTCTTCTTCTGTTTTTTTTCTGCTGCTTGTTCTTGTTCTTCTTATTCTTCTCCTACTTCTGTTTTTTCTGCTGCTTCTGCTTCTGCTTCTTCTGCTGCTGCTGCTTATTTTTTTTTATTCTTCTTCTACTGCTGCTGCTTTTTCTGCTTTTTTTGCTTCAGGTTATTTCAAGGCTTCTTTTGATTGTGCTTCTGCTTCTGATGCTTCTACTGCTTCTGCTTCTCCTGCTTCTGCTTTTGCTTCCCCTTCTGCTGCTTCTGCTTCCCCTTCTGCTGTGTCTGCTTCTTCTTCTGATTCTTCTTGTGCTTCTTCTGCTTCCTCTCTGCTGCTTCTCCTGCTACTTCTGCTTCTTATTCTTCTTCTTCTGCTTCTTATTCTACTTCATCTGCTTTCTCTTCTGCTTCTTCTTCTGCTTCCCCTTTGGCTGCTTTTTTTTCTCCTTCTGCTTATTCTACTTGTGCTGCTGCTGCTTCTTCTTCTTCCTCTGCTGCTTCTTCTTCTGCTGCTTCTTCTGCAGTTTCGTCTTCTGCTTCTGCATCTCCTTCTGCTTCTTCGGATTTTGCTTCTTCTTCTGCTCATTCTTCTGCTTCTGCTTCTTTTTCTTCTGACGCTGCTTCTCTTTCTTCTGCTTCTTGTTATGCTGCTGCTTCTTCTTCTGCTTCTTCTGCTTCTGCTTGTTGCTCCTCTACTTCAGTTTTTACTTCTGATACTTCTGCTGCTGCTTTTTCTTCTTCTGCTTCTTCTACTCCTTCTTCTTCTGTTGCCTTTTCTTTTTCTGCTTGTTCTGCTTCTGCTTTTGCTTCTGCTTCTCCTTCTTCTCCTTCTTCTCCTTCTTCTTCTTCTTCTACTTCTTTTACTACCTCTTCTGCTGTTGCTGCTTCTTCTGGTTCTGCTTCTTTTGCTGCTTCTTCTGCTTTTCTGCTTCTGCTGGTTCTGCTCCTTCTGCTTTTGTTCCTTCTGTTTTTTCTTCTGCTTCTTTTGCTTCTGTATCTTTTTCTTTGGCGTCTTAGTCTGCTTCTTCTGCTTCTGCTTCTTCTCTTTCTTTTGTTTCTTCTGCTTAATCTTATCTTCTGCTTCTTCCTCTGCTGCTGCTTCTTTTTTGTCTGCTCATTCTTTTGCTTCTGTTTCTGCTTCTATTCCTTCTCCTCCTTCTATAGGTTCTGTGGCTTCTGCTTCTGCTGCTTTTCCTTCTGCTTCTGCTGCTTTTCCTTCTGCTTCTGCTGCTTTGCCTTCTGCTGCTTTTCCTTCTGCTTCTGCTGCTTTTCCTTCTCCTGCTTTTCCTTCTGCTGCTTCTGCTTCTGCTGCTTGTCCTGCTGCTGCTTTTCCTTCTTCTTCTCCTTCTTCTGCTGCTGCTGCTGCTGCTTCTCCTTCTTCTGCTGATTCTTCTTCTTCTACTTCTTCTGCTTCATCTTCTTCCGCTACTTCTTATTCTGCTTCTTCTTCTTTTTCTTCGTCTGCTTCTGCTTCTTCTGCTTCTTCTTCTGCTTCTTACTCTTCTCCTTTTTCTTCTGATTCTTCTGCTTCTTGTTGTTCTGCTTCTGTTTTATCTTCTGATGCTAGTTCTTCTGCTTTATCTTCTTCTGCTTCTTTTTCTGCTGCTGCTGCTGCTTTTTCTTTCTACTGGTTCATCTTCTTCTCTGCTTCTTATTCTGCTTCTCCTGCTTCTTATTCTGCTTCTTCCTCTTCTTCTGTATTATCTTTTTCTTCTGCTTCTTCTTCTCCTGCTTCTTTCTCTGTGTCTTCTTCATTGTCTGCTCATTCTTTTACTTCTGCTTCTGCTTCTAATCTTTCTCCTCCTTCTACAGGTTCTGCGGCTGTTCCTTCTGCTTCTGCTGCTTTTCCTTCTGCTGCTTTTCCTTCTGCTTCTCCTGCTTTCCTTCTGCGGCTGTTCCTTCTGCTTCTGAGGCTTTTCCTTCTGCTTCTGCTGCTTATCCTTCTGTGGCTTTTCCTTCTGCTTCTGCTGCTTTTCCTTCTGCTGCTTTTCCTTCTGCTGCTTTTTCTTCTACTGCTTCATATTCTTCTTTACTTTTTCTTCTTCTGCTGCTTCTGCTTCTTCTTCTTCTGCTTCTTATTCTGCTTCTTTTTTTTGTTCTTATTCTGCTTCTGCTTCTGCTTTTTCTGCTCCTTCTGCTTCTTCTTCTGCTTCCATTTTTTCTGGTTCTGTTTCTGCTTCACCTTCTGCTTCTGCTTCTACTGCATTTTCTGCTTCTTCTGCTTCTTCGTCTTCTTCTCCTTCTGGTTCTTCTTCTTCTGCTTCTGGTTCTTCTACTGCTGCTGCTTCTTCTTCTTCTGGTTAATCTTATTCTGCTGCTGCTGCTTCTTTTTCTGCTTCTTCGGCTTCAGCTCTTTGTGCTTCTGCTACTGCTAGTTCTGTTTCTCCTGCTTCTGCTTCTTCTACTTCCTCTACTTCTTCCGCATCAGTTTCTACTGCTTCTTATTCTTCTGCTTCTTCTCCTTTTGTTTCTTCTGCTTGTTCTGATTCTGTTTCTTCTACCTCTTCTGCTCATTCTTCTGCTTATTCTTCTGCTTGTTCTGCTTCTGCTTCAGCTTCTCCTTCTCATTCTTCTTCTTCTACTTCTTTTTCTACCTCTTCTGCTGCTGCTGCTTCTTCTGGTTCTGCTTCTTCTCCTGCTTCTACTGCTTCTCTGCTTCTGCTGGTTCTGCTCCTTCTGCTTTTGTTGCTTATGTTTTTTCTTCTGATTCTTTTGCTTCTGCATCTTCTCCATCTTAGTCTGCCTCTTCTGCTTCTTCTTTTGCTTCTTCTCTCTTTTGTTTCTTCTGCTTAATCTTTTCTTCTGCAACTTCTTCTGCTTCTTCCTCTGCTGCTTCTTCTTTTTTGTCTGTTCATTCTTTTGCTTCTCTTTCTGCTTCTAATCCTGCTCCGGCTTCTACAGGTTCTGCTTCTTCTGCTGCTTTTCCTTCTGCTTCTGCTGCTTTTCCTTCTGCTTTTGCTGCTTTTCCTTCTGCTTTTGCTGCTTTTCCTTCTGCTGCTTTTCCTTCTGCTTCTGCTGCTTTTCCTTCCACTGCTTGTTTTTCTGCTTTTGCTGCTTTTCCTTCTGCTTCCTCTGCTTCTTCTTGTTGTTCCTCTGCTTCTGTTTTTTCTTCTGCTGCTGCTTTTTCTTCTGCTTCTTCGTCTTCTTCTGCTTATTCTTCTTCTTCTACTTCTGCTTCTTCTTCTGCTTTATCTTCTTCCTCTACTTCTTATTCTGCTTCTTTATCTTTTTCTTCTTCTGCTTCTGCTTCTTGTGCTTATTCTTCTAGCTCTTCTGCTTCTTTTTCTGCTTCTTCTTCTTCTGCTTCTTGTTGTTCTCCTGAGTCTTTTTTATCTTCTGATGCTGCTTCTCCTTCTACTTTATCTTCTGCTTCTTCTGCTGCGGCTGCTGCTGCTTTTTCTTTCTACTGGTTCATCTTGTCCTCTCCTTCTTCCTCTGCTCCTTCTTCTTCTTTCTCTGCTGCTTCTTCTTCTGTATCATCTTTTTATTCTGCTTCTATTTCTGCTTCTTCTTCTGCTTCTTTTTCTTCTGCATCTTCTTCTACTGCTTCTTCTTCTTGTTCTTCTGCTTCATCTTATTCCTCTGCTTCTGCTGCTTCTTTTTCTTCTACTTCTGGTTCTTATTCTGCTGCTTCTTCATCGTAATCTTCTTTTCCTTCTTCCTCTTCTTCTGCTTCTTTTTCTTCTGCTTCTTCTTCTGCTTCTCCTTTTTCTTCTTATTCAGATTCTGCTTCTGCTTCTTCTGCTTCTCCTTCTTTTACTTTTGATTCTGCTTCTGCTTCTTCTGCTTCTTCTTCTTCTGCTTCTGTTTCTGGTTCTTCTTCTGTTGCTGTTTGTTCTTCTTCTGATTATTCTTCTACTACTGTTTCTACCTCTTATACTACTGCTGCTTCTTCTGGTTCTGCTTCTTCTGCTACTTCTGCTTTTCCGCTTCTGCTGGTTCTGCTGATTCTGCTTTTAGAGTTTCTGTTTTTTCTTCTGCTTCTTTTCCTTCTGCATCTTCTTCTTCTGCGTCTTAGACTGCTTCTTCTGCTTCTTCTCTTTCTTTTGTTTCTTCTGATTAATCTTATCTTCTTTTTCTTCTGCTTCTTCCTCTACTGCTTCTTCTTTTTAGTCTGCTCATTCTTTCGCTTCTCTTTCTGCTTCTAATCCTTCTCCTGCTTCTACAGTTTCGGCTTCTGCTGGTTTACCTCTGCTACTGCTGATTTTCCTTCTACATCTACTTCTTTTCCTTCTACTTCTGCTGCTTTTCCTTCTGCTGCTTTTCCTTCTGCTGCTTTTCTATCTGCTTCTGTCGAGTTTCCTTCTTCTGCTGCTGCTTTTCCTTCTGCTACTGCTGTTTTTCCTTCTACTTCTACTTTTCCTTCTGCTGCTTTTTCTTCTACTGCACAATCCTCTTCTTTAATTTTTCTTCTGCTGCTGCTTCTTCTTCTTCTCCTTCTTCCTCTACTTCTTCTTCTGTGTTCTCTGCTCATTCTTTTGCTACTGTTTCTGTTTCTAATCCTTCTCCTGCTTCTACAGGTTCTGCTGCAGAATCCAGGGCCACAGCCTGATCGACCGTGGGGGCAAAATCCTTCCCGCGCCTGGCAGAGCACCAGGGGGTGCTCCAAAGCACTGGGACCCCTGGCATCATCTCTGCATCCCATTGCTTATGGCTGCTGCCCCTGGCTCCACAAGAGAATGAGGACAACAAGCTCTGCAGTGCTCCTCAAGAATGGATTCCCTTGGTCTTGCCACCGCTCCTCCCCCTGAAAAGGCCTGAGAGCCTTGGTACTTCTTCTCATCTCCTGAGCAGCTGGTGTCTGTTCCCTAAAGGCTGAGGCAGGATTTTCATCCATCCTTCAAAATACACACTGCAGAGAGCTGTTCTCCTGGCTGGATCAGGAGCACCTACATTGGTAAGGAATGGTGAGGAAATGCTGCATGCTCTCTATGTCTCTGCAGAGTTCATGCAGAGGGAACCAAAAGCCTCTCTTTCAGATCGGGCATCCCCACATCCAAACGAACGTCTGTGGTGGAAATGCCGATCTTTCCTTAGTCTGGATGTGGGTATGAATTGACAGGGACTCCCAGCAGCTGTGCCCAGTGCATGACCACCAAGGGCAGGGACAGCCCCCTGGGCCTCCAGGGCACGGGGACTGCCTTGGGGCCAGACCCCAAAGGCCTTCCTCTGAAGGGTGTTGGGTGGAGGGGCGGCGGGCTGGCTTAATGGAGAGTGGGGCTCGAGCATCTCCTGGGAGGCGTGACCAGCCTGTAGGATAAGGAGGCTCCACCCTCCATACAGGTTCTCTCAGAGTCAGCACACCGAGTTCCCCTGCTGTTGCCAACACCTAAGGTTGCCTAGGGAACTTGTGTGGGATGGAACCCTTCCAGAACCCCCATACTCACCCGGAAAGTTTCTTCAAAGCTGTACCTTTCCTTCAAATGCGAATAGAAACTAAATTGCTAAGTCACCTCCAGCAATAACTCCCCAGAGCTGCACTGCAGAGAGCTGCTCTCCTGGCTCGAGCAGGAGCCCCTGCATTGGTAAGGAATGGTGAGGAAATGCTGCATGCTCTCTACGTCTCTGCAGAGTTCATGCAGAGGGAACCAAAAGCCCTTCTTTTAGCTTGGGCATCCCCACATCCAAAGGAGCGTCTGTGGTGGAAATGCCCTTCTTTCCATAGTCTGGACGTGCGAATGAATCGAGAGGGACACCCAGCAGCTGTGCCCAATGCATGGCCACCAAGGGCAGGGACATCCCCCTGGGCCTCCAGGGCACGGGGACTGCCGCGGGGCCAGCACCCCAAAGGCCTTCCTCTGAAGGGTGCTGGGCGGAGGGGCAGCGGGCGGCGCAGCGCATGGCGGGCCCTGTCGTCTCCGTGTCACTGGGCCGCCACCCGGCAACGCAGCAGTCACAATGCCCTGGGACAGGATAAAAGGGAGCATCGTCCCCTGTCCTGCAGCCAGAGGTGGCCTGGGAGCAGCCCGAAGACATCCGAGAGGAAGCTCATGAGGAGACGGTGGAATGACTTGGAGGGGGCTGAAGGAGGAAGAGCAGAGGAGGTGGGACGGGGCTGCTGGAGGGTCTCCGCTGCAAGGCCAGCTCCCGACGGGGCCCCCTTCAAAGCCATTTTAAAGGATGGATGAAAATCCGGCCTCAGCCTTTAGGGAACAATTACCAGCCTCTCAGGAGATGAGAAGAAGCACCAAGGCCTGGAGGTGCCCAAGGCTCTCAGGCCTTTTCAGGGGGAGGAGCGGTGGCAAGACCAAGGGCATGCCTTCTTGAGGAGCACTGCGGAGCTCGCCGTCCTCATCCTCTGCGGAGCCAGGGGCAGCAGCCGTAAGCAATGGGATGCAGAGATGTTGCCAGGGGTCCCAGTGCTTTGGAGCACCCCCTGGTGCCCTGCCAGGCGCGGGAAGGATTTTGCCCCCATGGTCGATCAGGCCGGGGGCCTTTGGCCACTCTGGGAAGCCCCTGAGGTGGCTCCAGGTTAAGGGAGACTAGGGCTCGGGCATCTCCTGGGAGGCGTGACCAGCCTGTGGGAGGAGGAGGCAGGTCTTGCTCACATGCTCAGGGACTAGCGGATCGCCAGCACTGGGGTGAGGAAGGAATTTTCCCCCGGGGCAGATTGGCACCGGTCCCCGGGCGTTTTTTGCCTTCCTCTGCAGC
This sequence comes from Gavia stellata, assembly GCF_030936135.1. Classification (NCBI taxonomy): domain Eukaryota; kingdom Metazoa; phylum Chordata; class Aves; order Gaviiformes; family Gaviidae; genus Gavia; species Gavia stellata. The sequence goes on from NW_026777117.1 coordinate 56,151, forward strand.
ACTGAGCATGGCCACTTGTCAGGGCTCCTCGGCTCCCTTTTGGCTAGGTTACTGCCTGCTGCTCATGCACCACGAAGATGGCCTCTTGTGCCCTGCAGCTGGGGGGAGGAAGGCATTTTTTCCCCCACGGTGGGCTAGCGAGTGTTCCCGGGGGTTTTTTGCCTTCCTCTGCAGCACGGAGCACGGTCACCTGCCAGGGCTCCTTTGGGCCATTTTGCCTACGTGCCTGCTGCTCCTGCTCCACGAAGGTGGCCCTCGTGCCCCGCATCCGGGGGGAGGAATCTTTCTAGAGTCCCAGGGCGGGCCCCCAGGGTGGGCCCCAGGGCTTGCTTCTTGTCCTCTGTAGCACTGAGCACAGCCCCTTGGCAGAGCTCCGGCGGGCCCTTTCGGCTCGCTTCTTGCCTGCTGCTCTTGCACCTCCAAGGCGCCACTCGTGCCCTGGCTTTCTCGAGCGCTCCTGCCCAGGGCCACTTTGGAGCAGGAGTGAGCTCTGCTCTTCCCTCGCCTCCATTTCCCAAGGAATTCTTGCTTGTGCAAAACAGCCTGCGCTTGCAAGGGCCCCAGGCTCGCTGTACCATCTGGAGCTGCCACTTTTCAGCTCTCCTGGCGTGCAAGACAAGTGCAGGGAAGGCCCGAGAGCGCTTTTCAGGCATCACTAACCAAGAAGCACAGCAGAGCAAGTTTTGGAAGGCAGAAAGTGTGCTTGTCATCGATACATGTCATACTTTGGAAAATACCCCACGCTGCCACACACCACCACCACCACCTTCTTCTACTTCTTCTTCTTCTTCTTCTACATCTTCTTCTTCTTCTTCTTTTTCTTCTTCTTCTACTTCTTCTACTTCTACTTCTTCTACTTCTAATTCTTCTTCTTCTTCTTCTTCTACTTCTTCTTCTTCTTCTTCTTCTTCTACTTCTTCTTCTTCTTCTTCTTCTTTTCTTTTGTATGAGGTCGGTACTGATGCTCATAGTTCAAGTTGTCACTCTTCAGGAACCAGGGACTGCTTGGCCTGTATTCCTGCTGCGACTTTCCGTGGCTCTGTGGCATTCCTTTGCCAGACAGCAAGGGATGTTTTTTTCAAGCTAAACTGAAGAATGCATCAGCCTGCTTCTGGCTACACACGCGCATTGTGTTAGTGCTGGTGAGCATCGGCTCTGCAACGGATTCCGAAAAATAACCTAAAATCCCATAGAACCACATAAAACAACATACCATAAAATAAAATAAAATAAAATAAAATAAAATAAAATAAAATAAAATAAACCAAAACAAATTAAAATTAAATTAATTAAATTAAACTGAATTAAATTAAATAATATAAAGTAATAAAAAATAAGATAAAATACACAAAGTAAAATAAAAAATTATACTAAAATAACATAGTATAATACAACATAAAATAAAACATCATAAAATAAGAACAAATGCAAAGGAAATTAGAGAAAAAAGAGAACAAGAAAGAAGGGAAAAGAGAAAAGAAAAGAAGAGAAAAGAAGAGAAAAGGAGAGAGAAGAAGAGAAAAAAGAGAAAAAAGAAAACAAAAGAAATTTGAAAAAGAAAAGAAAAAGAAAAAAGAAAAGAAAAGAAAAAAGAAAAAAGAAAAGAAAAGAAAAAAGAAAAAAGAAATGAAAAGAAAAGAAAAGAAAAGAAAAGAAAAGAAAAGAAAAGAAAAGAAAAGAAGAAAAGAAAAAAGAACAAATATAAAAGAAAAAAAGCAAAGCAAAGAAAAGGAAAGAAAAGAGAAAAGAAAAGAGAGGAAATAGAAAGTGAAAAGGAAAAAGAAAATGAATAAAAAAATAAATGAAAATAAATCCTATTTCCACTTGTAACCATTATGATTTGTGTATCTGTAATGTCTTTTTAGAGCTGAAAAGCCCCTGGCATTACAGGCAAATACCAGTCTCATCGTTACTCGACTCCTGGTGAGTGCAGGGAAGGGAAGAGAAGAGCATAGAGTAGATCACAACAGAACAGAAGAGTCATGCTTTGTTATGCCTAGAGTTCTGCGTGCCTGTGTCTGCCCCTGTCACCTGGATGGGCCGGGGACCTAGTCGAGTTAAAGGGCAAAGCAATTGGGCAGAAAATAAAACCCCCTTGCGTTCCAGCTTGGCCTCAGGTATCCGAGGGGCTGGGGGCAGCCTGGCTTAGATTCTGAGCGATGCCCAATTCTCTGTGTTGCCAGTCCGGTCGCGTTCAATATCTGGAACTCTCACGATTACCGATGCACTCGTAACACCATACGCTTTCAGGCTAGTCGCGTTGCATGACCTAGCACAGCCACACTTCAGGAATTAGGTGGCATTCAATGAGAACTCTCACGGCTAGATTAAGGAATAGTGCAGTTTATTGAAGCAACAGATGCACAAGTTCTTTTGGATTGCCGGTGATAGAACTGCTGCCTAGAAAGCATGTGCACATCCCAAGAATATGAGCCATATAGCCTGGCTCCAAACGGGTTAAGTTCTAAAACAACCCTATAGAGATTTCTAAGTTTCCTGGGGAAGCACTGGGTATACCCAAGTGTTCGAATGTTACCCAAAGGCATCCCTATGCGGGGGAAGAGAGGCTCAGCCCATCGACTGCTCGCAGATGTCAGAGGTGGTGTGCTCCAGCATCCCCTCATACAAAGTAGCATCTGTGGTGGAAATGCCCTTCTTTCCACAGTCTGGACGTGTGTATGAATCGATAGGGACGCCCAGCAGCTGTTCCCAGTGCATGGCCACCAAGGGCAGGGACAGCCCCCTGGGCCTCCAGGGAAGGCAAACTGCCTCGGTACCCTTTTGGCTAGCTGCCTGTTGCACCTGCTCCCTTGTGCCCTGCATGCGAGGGCAGGAATCTTTCTGGACTCCTAGGTTGGGCATCGTCCCCTGCACTCACCAGCAGTCAAATAACAATGAGACTGTTATTTGCCTGTTATGCCAGGAGCATTTCAGCTCCAAAAAGACATTCAAGCACACAAATCATAAAGGTTACGAGTGGAAATAGGATTTTTCTTTCCTTTTCCTTTTCCTTTTCCTTTTCCTTTTCCTTTTCCTTTTCCTTTGCCTTTGCCTTTGCCTTTGCCTTTGCCTTTGCCTTTGCCTTGCCTTGCCTTGCCTTTCCTGCCTTGCCTTGCCTTGCCTTTGCCTTGCCTTGCCTTGCCTTGTCTTGCTTTTTCTTTTACTTTCCCTATTGCTTTTCTTTTCCTTTCCTTTCCTTTCTTTTTCTTTTACTTTCTTTATTGCTTTTCTTTTTCTTTCCTTTACTTACCTTTCCTTTTATTTCTTTTCCATTCTTTTCCTTTCATTTTCTCTTTTTGTTCTCATTTCTTGTCCTTAGTTTGTGTTTTCTTTTCACTTCTTTTCTCTTATTTATTGTTAATGATTTTATCTTTTGGTTGGAATTTTTTTAATTTATGATTTTTAATGGTATATTATATGTTACTTTGTTATCATTTTAATTACTTTATTAATCCTATATTACTATATCTGTTTTTTATTTTTTTTGTTCTTTTATTTTGATTTAGATGGTTTTATTTCTATCAGTTTATGTGTCTTTTTTTGGTTTATTTTGGTTTTTTTTTACAGTATGTTATATTATGTTGTTTTATGTGATTGTGATTTTATATTAGTAGAAGAAAAAGTAGAACTAGAAGTTGAAGCAGAAACAGCAAAAGTAGAAAAAGCATAAGAAGAAGAAAAAGCAGAAGCAGAAAGAGAAGAAGAAGTAAAAGAAGAAAAATAAGCAGATGAAGCAGAAGAAAAAGCAGAAGAAGAAGAAGTAGAAGCAGAAGAAGCAGCAGAGAAATAAGCAGAAGAAGCAGAATGAACTGAAGTAGAAGCAGGAGAAGAAGAAGAAGCAGAAAAAGAAGAAGACGAAGCATAGTCAGAAGCAGAAGCAGAAGCAGAAGAAGAATCAGGAGGGAAAAAAACCCCAAAAAACGCAGAAGATGAAGCATAAGAAGAAGCAGAATCAGACGAAGAAGGAGAATGATAAGGAGAAGAGGCAGAAGGAGAAGGAGAAGAAGAAGAAGTAGAAGAAGGAGAGTTAGAAGAAGGAGAAGAAGCAAGAGAAGAAGCAGAAGTAGAAGCCAAAGCAAAGGCAGCAGAAGCAAGAAGTAGAAGAAGCAGCAGAGGTAGATGATGAGGAAGCAGAAGAAGTAGCAGAAAAGAAAGCAGAAGCAGGAGAAGCAGAAACAGAAGAAACAGAAGATGAAGCACAAGCAGGAGAGCAGAAGCAAAAAAAGCAGCAGAAGAAGCGGAATAAGCAGAAGAAGAACAAGCAAAAGAAGAAGAAGGAGAACAAGAAGAAAAAGCACAAGCAGAAGTAGAAGAAAAAGAAAGTAAGAAGAAGAAAGAGAAGAAAAATCAGCTAAAGAAGTATCAGCAAAAGAAGAAGCAGTAGAAAAAGGAAAAACAAATGCAGAAGGAGAAGAAGCGGACGAAGAAGCAGAAGAAGAACCAGCAGAACTAGAAGTAGAGGAAGCAGAAGAAGCAGAAGCAGAAGCAGAAGCAGAAGAAGAAGAAGAAAAGGAAAAGAAGGTGAAGCAGCAGCAGAAGAAGCAGAATAAGAGTAAGAAGAAGAAGAAGAAAAAGAAGAAGCGTAAGAAGCAGAAGAATAAGCAGAAGCAGAAGAAGCAGATGAGAAAACAGAGGCAGAATAAGGAGAAGCAGAAGAAAAAGTAGACGAAGCAGCAGAAGAAGCATCAGAAGAAGCAGAAGAGGAAGCAGAAGAAGAAGAAAAAGCAGAAAAAGACCCAGAAGAAAAAGCAAGAGAAGGAGCTGAAGAAGTAGAAGTAGAAGAAGAAGCCGAAGAAGAAGAAGCATAAGCAGAAGAGGAAGAAGCAGAAGAAGCAGCGAAAGAAGCAAAATAGCAAGAAGCAGGAGAAGAGTAGGAAGAAAAAGCAAAAGAATAAGAAATGCAACAAGACAAGGAAGCAGAAGCAAAAGCAGCAAAACAAGCAGAAGAAGCCGAAATATTAGAAGAAAAAGAAGAAGGTCAAGCAGAGGGAAAAGCAGAAGCAGTACAAGAAGAAGAAACAAAAGCAGAACAAGAAGAAGCAGAAGCAGAAGACACAGAAGAGGAAGAAGAAAAAGAACAAGCATAAGCATAAGAATAAGCAGCAGCAGCAGAAGAGTAAGCAGAAGTAGAAGTAGAAGAAATAGAGGAAGCAGAAGATGCAGAGGCAGAAGAAGAAGAGGTAAAGGAAGATGGAGCAGTAGCAGGAGAAGAAAAAGAAGAAGAAGCAGAAGAAGCAGAATAAGAAGAAGGAGAAAAAAAGCTGAACACAAAGCAGCAGAAGTAGAAAAAGCAGCACTAGAAGCAGTAGCAGAAGAAGATGCAGAAGAAGACACAGAAGAAGAAGGAGAAGGAAAAGAAGGAGCAGAAGAAGCAGCAGATGAAGAAGACAAAGCAAAAGAAGCAGCAGAAGAAGGAGAAGTAGAAAAGGAAGCATAAGCAAGAAGAAGCAGAAGAAGAAGAAGAAGAAAAAGCAGAAGTGGAAGAAGAAAAAGCAGGAGAAGGAGCTGAAGAAGAAGCAGCAGAAGAATAAGAAGCCGAAAATGAAGAAGAAGAAGAATAAGAAGACCTAGAAGCAGCAGAAGAAGCAGAAGAGTAAGAAGTAGAAGAACAACAAGAAGATGAGGACAAAGAAGCATAAGAATATGAAGCAAAAGCAGAAGAGGAAGCAAAAGTGGAAGCAGAAGCAGCAAAACAACCAGAAACAGAAGAGGAAGAAGCTTAAGCATAAGCATAAGCTTATGAAGCATAAGTAGAAGAAAAAGAAGAAGCAGAAGAAGAAGTAGAAGTAGAGGAAGCAGAAGAAGCAGAGACAGAAGAAAAAGAAGAAGAAGTAGAGGAAGAAGGAGCAGTAGCAGAATCAGCAGAAGAAGCAACAGCAGCAGAAGAAGAAGCAGAAGAAAAGAAAGAAGAAGAAGAAAAAGATGCAGAAGATGAAGAAGTAGAAGAGGCAGAAAAAAAGGAGAAGAAAAAGAAGCAAAAAAAGAAGAAGCAGGGGAGGGAGAAGAGGAAGTAGAAGAAGCTGAGGCAGAAGTAAAAGCAAAAGAAGTAGAAGGATAAGAGGTAGGATAAGAAGATGAAGCACAATATTAATAATAAAAAGCAGCAGCAGCAGAAAAAGAAGCAGAAAGAGCAGCAGAAGTAAAAGCTGAGGAACAGACTAAGCAGAAAAAGCAGCAGAGGAATCCTTGGAAGGAGAAGCAGAAGAACCAGAATCAGGAGAAGCAGAAAAAGTAGAAGAACAAGAAGAAGAAGAAGGAGAAGGAGCAGAAGAAAAAAATGAACAAGCAGAAAAATAAAAGAAGGAAGAAGCAGCAGGAGGAGAAGAAGAAGCTGAAGAGGAAGAAGAAGCAGAAAAAGAAGAAGCAGAAGTAGAAGAAGCAGAAGTAGAAGAAGAAGCAGAAAAAGAAGAAGAAGGAGAAGAAGAAGAGGAAGAAGAAGAAGAGGGAGGAGAAGCTCAAGAAAGAGAACCAGTAGCAGAGGAAGAAGCAGAAGAAGAGGAAAAAAAGTAGAAGCAGAAGACCAAGCAGAAGGAGAAGAGGCAGAAGAATCAGCAGACGAAGCAGCAGAAGAAAAGGAATCAGAAGCTGGAGAAGATGAAGCAGAAAAAGATAATGAAGAAGAACAAGAAGCCGAAGAAGAAGCAGAAGCAGCAGACGAAGAAGAAAAGATAGAAAAATAACAAGAAGAAGATGAAGCATAAGTAGCAGCAGTGGAAGCAGAAGAGTAAGAAGCAGAAGAAGAAGTAGCCAAAGAAGAAAGAGAAGCAGAAGAGGAAGAAGTAGAAGAAGAAGAAGAGGGGGAAGAATAAGCAAAAGAATAAGAAGCAGAAGCAGAAGAGGAATCGGAAGCAGAAGCAGCAAAAGAAGCAAGAGAAGAAGAAGAAATACCAAAAGAAGAAGCAGTAGAAGAAGAAAAACCAAAAGTAGAAAGGCAGAAGCTGAACAGAAAAACAAGAAGCAGAAGATGAAGCAACATAAGCAAAACAAGCAAAAGAAGAAGAAAAAGAAGAAGAAGCAGCAGCAAAAGCAGACATAGTAGAAGAAGAACCAAAACCAGAAGAGGAAGAAGCAGAAGCAGTAGAAACAGAAGAGAACGAAGCATAAGCAGAAGTAAAAGCATAAGCATAAGAAGAAAGATAAGAAGAAAAAGCAGATGAAGCAGCAGCAGCAGAAGAAAAAGTAGAGAAAGCAGAATAGGCAGAGGCAGAAGAAGAAGTTGTAGAGGAAAAAGCAGAAGCAGCAGAAGAAGCAGAAGAAGAAGAGGAAGAAGAAGAAGCAGAAGAAGAAGAAGAGGAAGCAGAAGAAGAAGAGGCATAAGACACAGAAAAAGAAGCAGAAGAAGAAGAAGCAGGAGAGGGAGAAAAAGCAGAATATGTAGAATAAGAAGAAGCCGCAAAAGCAGAAGGAGAAGAAGAAAAAGAAACTGAAGAAGAAGAAGCAGAAGCAGAAAAAGCAGCAGCAGAAGAGGAAGAAGAGGAAGAAGCAGAAGTATAAGAAGAAGCACAAGAAGCAGAAGGAGCAAAAGAAGAAGCAGAAGCAGAAGAAGCAGAAGCAGAAGAAGCAGAAGCAGATGAAGCAAAAGAAGGAGAACAATTATAAACAGCAGAATCAGCAAAAGAAGAAGCAGCAGAATCATAAGGAGAAGCAAACGAAGCAGTGAAAGCACCTGAAGGAGAAAAAAAAACCCAGCAAAATACTAATAATCAAAATAAGTATCAGAATCAGAATAAGCAGCAGGGGAAGCAGAAGCATAAGGAGAAGGAGAAGAAGCAGAAAAATGGGGAAGCAGAAGCTGCAAAAGCAGAAGGAGAAGAAGAAAAAGAAGCAGAGGATGCAGAAGAAGAGGAAGAAGAAGCAGAAGAAGCAGAACCAGATAAAGAACAAAAAGAAGCAGAAGAAGGAGAAGAAGTAGAAGAGGAAGAAGCAGAAGAATCAGAAGAAGAATCAGCAGCAGACGAATGACGGAGGAGAAGTAGAAGAAGAAAAAGCAGAAGCAGCAGAATAACCAAAATAAAAGGCAGAAGTAGCAGAAGAAGAACAAGAAGAAGAACGAGAAGCAGAATAAGATTAAGAAGCAGAAGAAGAAAGAGAAGTAGAATAAGAAGAAGCAGTCGAAGTACAAAAATTGGAGAAGAAGCAAGAAAGGGAGAAGAAGCAGAAGTAAGAGAAGAAGAAAAAGAAGCGGAAGAAGAAGAAGAATATGAAGCTTAAGGAGAAGCAGAAGTAGAAGTAGGAGAAGAAGCAGAAGAAACTGAAGAAGCAGAAGCAGAAAAAGAAGAAGGAGAAGCAGAAGCACAAGAAAAGCCCCAGAAGAATAAGTAAAAGAAGCTACAGAAGAAGAAGCAGACAAAAAAGAAGAACAGGAAGAAAAAGAAGAAGCAGAATAAGCAGCAGAAGAAGATTAAAAAGCAGAAGAAGAACCAAAAGAAGTAGAAGCAGAAAAAGCAGCAAAGGCAGCAGAAGCAGCAGAAGGAGAAGAAGAAGCAGAAGAAGAACAAGCAGAATAAGAAGAAGCAGAAGAATATTGAGAAGCAGAAGAAGAAGAAGAAGAAGAGGAAGTATGAGAAGCAGAAAAAGAAGCAGCAGAAGAAGCAGAAGAATAATATGGAGAAGCAGCAGAAAAAGTGGAAGTAGAAGAATAAGAAGCAAAAGAGGAAGAAGAAGCGGATGAAGAAGCAGAAGAAAAAGAAGTGGAAGAAAGAAGCTGAAGTAGAAGAAAAAGAAGCTGAAGAAGAAGCAGAACAAGCAGAAGCAGCACTAGATAAAGAAAAAGTAGAAGAAGCAGCAGCATCAGAAGATTAAGAGGAAGAAAAAGAGAAAGGAGTAGCAGAAGAAGAGTAGGAGAAGCATAAGAACAAGGAAAAGAAGCAGTGAAATAAGATGAAGTAGAAGAAGCAAAAAAAGCAGCAGCAGAAGAATAACCAAAATAAGAGGCAGAAGAAGCAGAAGCAGAAGAAAAAGCAGAAGCAGAAGAAGATGATGAAGCAGAAGCAGTAGAAGCAACGGAAGTAGAAGAAGTAGTAGAAGCAGAAGCATAAGAACAAGGAAAAGAAGCAGTGAAAGAAGATGAAGCAGAAGAAGCAGAAAAAGCAGCAGCAGCAGCAGAATAACCAAAATAAGAGGCAGAAGAAGCAGAAGAAGAAGATAAAGCAGAAGAAGAAGCAGAAGAAGATGATGAAGAAGAAGATGAAGCAGAAAAACAAGGAACAACTTCGGAGGAGGAGGAGGAGGAGGAGGAGGAGGAGGAGGAGGAGGAGGAGGAGGAGGAGGAGGAGGAGTAACCTTGCGTAGGAACTGGTTGGCGATTAAAGCATCAGGAGAAACATCTGTTTGATGACACACTGGACATGTATGTCCCTGAGATTCCAGTAATGCTGTTCTAATCCCTGTGAATCATCAGAATCATCAAAATAGTTTTTAGCCAAATTGAGGAAATTTTGGGGTTCTAATCAATTATAAAAACACATATATGATTAATGGGTGAATATGGTCTTGAATTGAAAGCATGAAGCTCTCCATGTTCACTAGTTTAAAAAATATCTAGCATCAATTCAAGATCCTTAAAAGAAAGATGAAAATTAAAAAACACCACATAGTATTTTTTATACTCTAAGGACTAGTTTGAAATGCATAGTTATACATCGTATTTGAGCCAAGTGGCAAATCAAGATCTAAACCATTACCAGTCAAGTATTTCCTTGTGTTACTTCTTTATATTTTAGCAGCAGAATGACGGTGTTTTCAAACCTGAAGGAAAATGCTGCCCCTTTTCCAAATGTAAGTTCAGAGTGGTGGTATACTAAAGAAAGGATTAACCTTTGGGAAGTTAAAGGAGCACCCGACCCTCGAGACACCCAGATCCAAACATGGACTGCAGGCAGAAGTTCAGAAAAATGGCACACCAAATGCACCAGGCTCCAACCTTGTGCCAGAATTTGTACACTGCGTTTGAGATATTTTCCTTTGCACACAAACTATTCCACTGAACTGCTTTGTCAGGTGAAGTGGAAAGGTCAAATGCAGAACTCAGAACACCATGTTGTGTAGCGATGATTTAAATTCACGGCAAGCTATTAAAGGCATTTATGTACTCAGAGGGGCCCAAACAATATCACTTCAATGATACAGTGTTAGGAACAAAGACCCAAGTGTTTAAGGAAATGCTGCACAGAACTGCCCTCAAGACGTATGGGATATGTTGGTTTTGGTATTTGTTTGAACCCCTAAGCCAAAAGTGAGAAACAGCACCAAGTTTAACAATCATGGATTCTCTGTGGGTTTTGATAACGGTCTCAAAACACATTAGGCAAAAAACTATTTTAAAACAAAAGCTAAGTGATACAATGTGAAAATGGCAAAAAATACACTCCAATCACTTTTTATTGCAGGAAACAAAAAGCACACAACCACCTATACCAACATCCACGTTACTAGCTGTAGACAGACAGCTGTAGAACATGGCGCCATGTTCAGCTGTGCAAACCTTGAGCCTACAAATGTGATCTACAAATGACCATACGTTATCTGAACAGCACAAACTCGTTCAGGAAATATTCTGGCATATTTGATATGAAATACGATGCGTTACTAGGCACAAGTACCAAGATTCACATTACAACTGTGCAAACAATGGCATGACTCAGTTTTTCCTCTGCTGAATCAAACAGGTGGTGTTTACAACATAGACTATGTTTTCGTGGAAAATACATTCAGTTCATGTTTGGAAAATTAATACAGAGCTTTGTTGCTGAGAGCTAAGTGCAGTGTGTAGAAAAAAGTCTGAGATTGTGTTTTTACACACTGCTTTTGGTGTTCCACTCACTGGCTCAGTTCGACTTCTAGAAGAAGAAATAAAGGTGATCAGAACTTAAACTAAAGCACTTGGACCCAACATCAAGCAGTGAAAACAGATTATAAAACCTCAACATCAAAACATTATGTTCTGATAGTCTAGTGACTGTGGAAATTTATTCCTATACATAAACACTTCTCTCTTCATGCATTCAGGGCAACTAAAAAAGAACCCCCAAAATCCCATTTCTGCTTTGTCACAAATTACTCTAAGACTTACAGATCTAGAACAGAACAGTGCAAGAGGAAGTCCTCAGCTATTTTGTCTCTGCTGCAGAAGTATCAAAAATATGAAGTCTGTACCACAGTTTTGTGTTCTTAAATAATCAACCATCAACGTATGAAGGTACCTTTAGCCATCTGTATAGCCCCAGTATTACAAATAGGTACCAGAGAGAGTACTTCTAAGAAAGAACAGGGGTAGTCGAGACCCTTTGAAGTGCAAGTTTACTGAAGGGAAAAAAATCAGTCATCTGACAAAGAAACAACAACACTGTCAGCAGCATAGTCTTTAGCACAGTGTTCCTTTGTGGCGGCCCAAGCACTGTGTTCAGATATCTACCATACTTAGCCATGAAAGTGCCAAAATACTACATGTGTTACATATGCTGTATTGCCTAAATATAATAGTAGAAATGTCACCTGAAAGCTCTTCCTAGGATTTGGGGCAATTTAGGAGCCCTGTGACAGAGGAAAAAACTTTAGATTGCCACACAATGGTTTCTTCCTCCATTGACCTTGAAGAACATACTACAAGGCGAGTAACGCATTTTGAAGGCCTCTCCACCATTACAGCACACATTCATCATTCCCAAACGTTAACCACTCTACCAGTTTTTTCTGCAATGTTTCCAGCTGAAGAAACAGAAAGCTAATCTGCCTGGTTAATTTTCAGCGTTAGAACAGTAGTGCCATTCCTTCCTTATCCCCACATCCAGCTATTGTTTTGATCTTTGATGCTAGCAGCACGTCTCCTCTCATTTTAGGGCAGCATTAAAAGAGCAGGAGAGGGTGCCATCCAACCAGAAACCGAGGATGCGCTGACAAGGCAGCACTAAGCATACATATACATCCATTAACCCCCCAAACAAGGCCATGTTTATAAGCACCACACTGTGGCGTCCAGAATTACTAGGGAGTGCCTGAAAGCACTGCAGCAACTGCTGCAGTAATACGCACAATGTTTATATGCAGAGCCACATAACTTCAGGGGTTTTTGCTTGCAAATGCTTCATGGGCACCAGGATGCTGCTGTACTGTTTGTTTGAGACACACTGTAACTCATCAGTCTACTTTATTTCTTGAGAACCAACATCAGAAAGACATGGCAAAACCACAAGCTAATAATATCTACTGATTGTGCTAGAGAGGCATACCTTTAAGGCGCCTGGAAAACATGGCCATTCACAGTGCTAATGTAGGTCATACAGAACTGGACTGTACGAATACGTAAATGACAGCCATAATCCTGTAGTCAGGATTGCATTTGAATCGCTGTAATTTTAATCAATACACCCGATTCTCTGTCCTCTGTAAACCTTAGGAACACAGAACTAAAAGCTGGAGCACATGCAATACACTTTAGGATTCTCTTGCCTGAAACAGACATTGTCTTTAGGGAACTAACAGGAATCACTTAAGAATGGAACTCCTTGTTTGCATGGTTCGCCAGCTGGCCACCCTTGGTCTTTCCTCTATAGCTAGGAGGCAAAACCCCAGACTTAGGGCGTAAGAATACCTGCCATATTCCCCCCCACCGCCCCCCCCCCCCCCCAAATGCAAGAAAGACTCCAACACTCAGAATCAGACTCTTCTGAGACGAGAACAAATTAGAAGTTTACACTACAATGCGTATTTCTCTCTACTAGAAAAGCAATAAAAGCAAACACATAGAATAAGGGATGCCTCCACCCAGAGGAAACAGGAGCTACAACTTGGCTCTCAGAACAATCAACCCCAAGAACAAACCCAACAGAATCATCTTCCAACTCACCATTGTTGGAGTTCAAAGCCCATGTCCGAGCAGGTGGAAAAATGTCAGTCTACTTTGGGACAGACATGTTAAAATCTACCCCATGACAACAAAAACTAACAGCAGCTTATAGCAGGAAAGATACAATCTGAATGCCTCTCTAAACTAATACCCATAAAAAAAGTTAACACACTGAAACCCCTAACAAAGAATACAATGCCTTAGGGATACTTACAGAACACAGGATTTGCTGGTAGCTTTAACTCCTCCTACAGGGATTCTTCTAACAATTACCAATGAGTTCTTAGGAGTCAGGGCATTATCATCTGTGTATTCTGAAAACAACATAAATACAGAAAAAAACATCAGTCAGTTCGTAAGAATGTATATTAAGTATGTAATTACATAGCCCTTCAGAAAATCCCTTTACAGCTATAAAAGCAAAGCTTTATATGGAACGTCGCGCTGTTATCATCTCAACACGCTAACAGTACATTTCAAGAAATCTTCGCGTTTCATAAACAAACACCAGCAGCAAAATCCTTTTCATGTTTTTGAAACAGTTTGAATGCCAACAGCACAATAGCCTCAAAGGTTACTGAAGGAGAGTCCGATAACGCACGAGGTTCTTTCCCGATCTAGCTTAAGTTGCTTTGGCTTCCGCTAGGCTACAAAACCAATAGATCTTTGGAGCAAAACAAACCACAGCAAAGTCTCACCTGCAGAAACCAGATTCTAAGCCTGACTAGCTTGCCCTGCAACAAACCAGGCACTTAGCTAAAGCATGAAAACTCTGTGCCGTCGCTTTCATAGCTGTTACCTAAAAACGATTCACCTCTGCTGCTAGTGCTCCAGACTGACAGAACACAGAACAGAGCCTGCCATCGCTGCCTATTTCTTGGAGCTTAATCCATCAACAACCACATTTCTCAGCTGCCTAGTGCTTTACATTTAAATGGAAACAAAACTGGCAGGGCTAGAGGATTCTTTCTGGTCCAGATCACAAACCACTGGATTAAGACCAGTTCAGAGTCCCGTTTCTGTGAGGGTTTTTTTTTTTTGTATTTTGCCTGATAAGCAGAATAGCACATTCTCCAAGTGTTTTGAATCAGCATGTTACAGGGTAGGAAAGAGTACTCAAGAAACCTGAGTTCTGGAGTTTGCAGTTCTTCCATTATATTGCGAGAACAGCTCTTAAAATAGGCAGGTCAAGGAATTCAGGTCAAATTTAAAGGAGGCAAGTTTAACCGTGTAGATGTGGCTTTGTAGGACATGGTTTAGTGGGCATGGTGGTGTTGGGTTAAGGGTTGGACTTGATGATCTTACAGGTCTTTTCCAACCTTAATGATTCTGTGATTCTGTAAATGCATCATTCTTGAGTATAGGCTTTTTTGAAGGGAATTCTGCCTTTACAGAGCATGCCTCTATAGTAAGCATGGAAGAGGACACACGCACACCCCCCCCGGCCTTTCAAAATAGGTCCCAACCATCCATTTTGCCTTCCCAGCATCTTCAAAAGAGTCCCTCATGTCATTTTTTTCCACTGATAACTTAAAATCCTGATTACTTTCGGCTTATATTAGCATTGCTTCTATTACTAGATTTCCACTATGAAAAGTAACAAGTTACTGAACTGTAAAAGCCTAGAGTACTTGGAAAAATCCGAACAAGTATCACAGAATCACAGAATCACAGAATCACTACGGTTGGAAAAGACCTGTAAGATCATCAAGTCCAACCATCAACCAACACCACCATGCCCATTAAACCATGTCCCACAATGCCACATCCACACGTTCCTTGAACACCTCCAGTGATGGTGACTCCACCACTTCCCTGGGCAGCTTCTTCCAGTGTTTCACCACTCTCTCAGTAAAGACATTTTTCCTAATATCCAGCCTGAGGAGTAAGCCATCTTCACTCAAGGGTCACTTTGTTCTTTCCAAGATCATTTCAACATGTAGTCAGGACTCCTGCACAGACAACATTATAAAAACCCAATACTTTATGTCCACATGTAAGAATGCCAATCAACCCATTTAGGCAGAATATCCAGGTCTAGTTTTTCCATTTATTTTCTGAAGGTGAGTTTAAGCATCTACAGCTGGTTAATAAAAACTGAAAGTCACGGTTATGCATATAAACCAAAAGTTTGGCATACATATGCATTCCACTGAAATGTATTCTCTAGCTTTGCTCCGAAAACCACTGGGGGATTTTGGCATTTCCACGTGGAAAACACCCTTACGGAAGCTTCAATAAGCATCCGTGTCACTAATATACCAAGTGTAAATTTTTATACTCATTTTACAAAGGTCAAAGTGCAACACAACCTCCTTAGGGGAGCATCTTGTCACTGTTAAACAAGAGTGATACTCTTTAAGGCAGGAAAGATACTCCTGCTTTAACTTCACCTTCAGGCAACACCACATTTAACAGAACCTACTGAGGCAGATACTTTCCCTTCACTGGCTTCGCATTACGTATGAAAACAAAGCAACACACTTTGTAAAACTGGTATTATGGGTATTAGCATTAACACTTTGTGGGGGAACATATTTAAGAGTGTAACTTTTTCTCCTAAAACTTTGTAACAGAATGCTGTATGACTTTGTTATATAACAGTTTCTGCTATTACAGAATACACGTGATTTGCCCATTTAAAAACATTTTTTCTTCTGGTGATAATAATAGGGCTCCATCACAGTTTATTACCATCCAACATGCTGTTTTTAAGGCTCTGTTTGACACAGACCCAGCTATTACAGGAGTGACGTCAGCCAGTTGGCCATTCAGCCTGCTAGCATTTGTGAAGCTGAAAGTACATTAGCAACTGAAGACAAAATTCAGAGACCCTTCTGCAGCAAAGCCCTTCAAGCAAATTAAACATTGTTCAAAACCTCTTGACAATTTTATTCAATGCTAGAGAAATTCAAGACTTCCAAAATGTACCTCTACCTACTCATGTCATGCAATCCAATGGCACCCCTAAGACCCCCGGCATCGTGCTGTTCAGCCTCTTCGCAGACACTCTCCCAAAAAATATCTGTAGATAGACTGGGCACCACTGAAAAAAGACTGGTCCCATCCTCCTGGCACCCATCCTTGAGTATTTACAAGCATTAATAAGATCCCCCCCAAAGTCTTCTCTTCTCCAGACTAATAAGACCCAAGACCCTCAGCCTTTCCTTACAAGACAGATGTTCCACTCCCCTACTCATCATCATAGCCCTTTGCTGTATCCTCTCCAGCAGTTCCCTGTCCTTCTTGAACCCGGGAGCCTACAACTGGATGCGATATTCCAGATGCAGCCTCACCAGAGCAGAGTAGAGGGGGAGGATAACCTCCCTCGCCCTGCTTGCCATGCTCTTCTTGATGCACCCCAGGATGCCATTGGCCTTCTTGGCCACAAGGGCACATTGCTGGCTCGTGGTCATCTGTTGTCCACCAGGACTCCCAGGTCCCTTTCCACAGAGCTGCTCTCCAGCAGGTCAGCCCCTAACCTGTGCTGATGCATGGGGTTATTCCGCCCCAGGTGCAGTACCTTACACTCGCCTTTGTTGAATTTCATGAGGTTCCTCTCTGCCCAACTCTCCAGCCTGTCCAGGTCACACGGAATGGCAGCGCAGCCTTCCGGTGTGTCAGCCAACCCTCCCAGTTTTGCATCATCAGCAAACTTGCTGAGGGCACACTCTGTCCCTTCATCCAGGTCATTGATGAATATATTGAACAGGACAGGACCCAGTACTGACCCCTGGGGAACACCACTTGTTACAGACCTCCAACTAGACTCTGTGCCACTAATCACAACCCTCTGAGCTCTATCTGTCAGGCAGTTTTCAATCCACCCCACTGTCCATTCATCTAACCCACACGTCCTAAGCTTGCCCATGAGGACGATGTGGGAGGCAGTGTCGAAAGCCTTGCTGAAGTCAAGGTAGACAATATCCACTGCCCTCCCCTCATCTATCTGATGGCAGTCATGCCATCAGAGAAGGCTATCGGATTGGTCAGACATGACTTCCCCTTGGTCAATTCATGTTGACTACTTCTGATAACCTTCTCTTCCTCCAGATGCTTTGAGATGACACCCAGAATGAGCTGTTCCATCACCTTTCCAGGGATGAAGGTGAGGCTGACTGGCCTCTAGTTTCCTGTAGTTTCCCATATTATTCTGTTGAAGTTTTAATACATCAAACAGGAAGAGGAAAAAAACCACTAGTACACATTTTAAAGAAAAGACTGTTGTAAGAGTGTCAGAGAAGCACAGAAATACTTTACAAGTCTTTTTATTTCTAAAAAGACACAGCCCAAAGCCTTTAATCACATTCAAACTTATCAAGACGGCAGATTACCAAACCGAAATGTCACATCAAGTAATAAAAAAACATTATCACCTCAGAGAATCAAGCACCATTTATTAGATGTAAAAGAATTTATGACTTCTCTAAGAACACTTCTTAACGCATATCCACCATAAAAGTTCTGCCATAAAACTTCAGTACTGCCCTGATGTGGTTACTATGTAGTGCCAGGAAAAAAACCCCAAGGTTAGAAATCAATGATGAAATGATGCTCGATAGCATCTGAATGGCAATGTCTTTGGTGTAGAAGAGACGTTATATTGACAAGAAATTCCAAAGTATAATGTAGAGAGAGAGAACACTCATGTGCAAGATGGCTTTAAAGGCTCTGCATAGATTGTAACTCACAGATACACTCTTGATCCAAAATGTGGCTAGTGAGCAGTTTCTGCAACAGCCACAAAACCAGTTTTCCAATGCAGTGGAGTAAAACAAGTTGAAGACAAGATGAAGCCACCAAAACCGCTCTTTTTCTTCAAATTAGCCATCTGTTCTATTTCTATCACTTTCAGCTTTCTCCGCCAGATGTCAAAGAAATCTGGCAAGTCTGTTATTACAAGATATCCTTCCAAGATATCCTTTCCTTATCATTTTACCTAGAAGAATTCCAGGAAAGCAAAACTGCTGTAAGCTCTACATGTTGCACATAAGCCATGCCTAACTCAGCGTCTAAAACACAGATCTGAAGGTGGTTGTCAGAACAGCAACTACAGAAGAACAGCTCTGTGAGGCCCCAACACAACTCACAGCTACTGATCCTGGCCAAATCGCATTATCGCTTCCCACCCCTCTTAATCCCAGGCACCACTTGCCCCCTGAACACTGGCGGGATGGGCCCCAGGCTAACTCACGCTGCATGGGGAAAAGCCACAAAGAGCAGAGCGGAGCTCCTGCAGAGAGCAGTCACCACAGGGTGGTCTCCGACACCGCCAGCCGGGTGGTCCCTGAGGCCCAGCACCCACTGCCCCCACGCACCTTCTTTGGTCTGGGTGTTGGTGATCTGCAGGTCACAGCTGGCTGCCTTCAGGTTCTCGTGGCCCATGATCTGGTGCTTGAGGTCGCACAGGGAGATGTGGAGGCCGTCGAAGGTGACCGTGTCATAATTCAGCTTGGAGGAGAACTTCTAATGGATGCACGACATGGTCGGGGCCAGGCGGTGTCTGCTCTGCGACAGCGTCTACCGCGGGTTAGGACCCGCAGCGGCGCGGGGAAGGGCCCACTGAGGGGGTCAGGGCAAGCAGCACAGGCTGAGATCAAGCTCCTCCTCGCAGCGGGGTCAGGCGGGCAGACAACGGGGAGAGGTCCCCGTGGCCTCGGCTCAGCCTCTGCTCTCTCCTGCACACAGCGCTCCCAGGCCCGACCGCTCGCTATGGCAACTCTGGGCCCCTGCCTCAGTGTTCCGCTGAGCGGTTTCCCAGCCGACAACCACACGGGCCACCATGAGCGCATCACTGCGCACGTGCAATGGCACACCACACCCACCCCCTGCCTCACGTAACCCAGCGCATTATGACAAAAGGCCCATGTCATGTGGGTGTGGCGGCCCCACCCTCTTCATCCTAATGCTGAGCACCCCATAGGGGAGAGCTGTTACCGGTCGGCAACACCAATGGTCAGCCCAGGGCCTGTCACCGCCCCGGGACACTGGTGTCCCTGCTGTCCCCCTGCCTGTCACCGCCCAGTGTCCTGTCACCCCCCAGGCCTCTCACCACCTGGTGTCCCTCCTGTCACCCCCCAGGCTGTCACCACCCGCTGTCCCCTCCTCTCAGCAGCCAGCCAGGGCAAGACAGCCTGGGGGAGATGGAGCGGGCTTTGCCGTGTGGCGCTCGGCTGCCCGCACCGCAGGGCCAGCAAAGGGAGGGGACATCTCAGGGGTTTGAGTGGATCTTGGTGCATTTATGGGAAGTTCAGTCAAAGAAGCTAGGGACCATTTCCGTTTATTGCCATAGACTAATGTACTTCCCAACTGTGGCACCACCACAGTTGCTTGAATGCTGGAGAGGAGGACTAAAAAGCAAGGAATGAACCATGAGCATTAGGAGGGGCCCCAGGACAGTATTTCTTGCTTTCCCAATCATCACAGCTGCTGCTGCAACAGCCCTCCCGCATGAAATGATGCCTTGAGTTACAAGGGCTAGTTCTGCTCAGTCCTACGCTATGGCTTGCATATGTTTCTGGGCCAACTGGCTCTTCCTTTCTCCTCCTGGAAATATAATAGAACAGGCTTGGTGTAGTCTGGCAGGGCTAACAAGGGAGCTTCCACGACTGCTTGGTTTAGATCTTTAAATGCCTTTTGGGTTTCCGGAGGCAGAAAACCCTTTTGATTTCAGTGCTGACCTCTATATCCAAGGGGTAGTTACTTTTGCTATTTGTGACTGTTTGGTTTTCCTGTTAACAGTGAGTTGGAAGCCTAGGTTTTAATATGGTAGCCTTCCTTATAAGCCTGTGGTGGAATATGGATTATACTTTTTCATTCCGTAGTTTGGCCATAACCACAGTCCAAACTACAGCAGCAGAGGCAAATAAGCCCGACTGCTGCATATGCACTAAAAGCCCATCCTCTACCAGAAACCAACTCTCCTGAGTAGCTGTCCCACTGAATTCTCCGTGGTACAAGGATGGGCATCTACGTTAGGAATTTTCACTGAAGAAAGGAAGCATACCACCCTTCCGCCAAGAAGGGTTTGTTGCTAGATCTGGTCCATAGATCTGTTTCTATGCCTAAAGGCAATTCGTATTCCTCCACAGATTCTCCCAAAACCTTACTATAGACCACATGCACTGAGCGTGGAATGGCGATGCTCCAGAAGCCCTTACAGAAAACCTGTTCTAATAAGCCGTCACGATGCACATTTCTTCCTGGATGGAGATTATCGGGCCCTGCAGACTCCGAGACAATGTGGATCTTGGCAGATAGATTAACTTGGTATTCTGCAGGAAGCCATAATCAAACTAAAGAGAATGTTAAAAGTTTGGTGGCCACTACGGGCCTATAGGCTCGGAGTCATCTACTCTGGGTGCAAACCTTACAGGTTTACGATCTGGCACATGCTAACCCTTTTACAGGAAATAATTTACATGATTCGGATTTATTTGCGGATTATACTACCCTATTTGCACAACTACCAGGGCAATATTAGATAGGTGGAGAAAGGGCATTTGAGGATTTACCCTCAACCTGAGCTGAAAAGTGTATTCTAAGTGCATTTACACCATCCACACAGGTTAGAACCAGTATCTCTTCTGCCTCTGTCGCTCCTAGCTACTGCTATCTATGGGAAAAAGGGTTACAGCCCTCTGACAGAACGTGGCACCAAGTTCCAGCTCTCTGTAACAGCTTTTATCCCACAGTTAGGCATTGCAAAACTAGAAAGAGCTATTGCAAGTGCGTCAAGAGAATTAGAAAAAGCCATTAATGAAAGCGCAGATAGCATGACAGCCCCACGGGGAGAAAACAAATTATTATCACAAATGGTAATAGAGTCTCTATTAGCCCTCGGCCACCTTTTAGCAGCACAGCACAGCACAGCACAGAGTATGTGCATTACTGAATAACAGCTGCTGGGCTTTTTATGTAAATCAAGACCAGAAGAATGAAACTGATAGAAACAAGATAAAGCCTCATTTAAAAATATTACAGGAAGTAAGGCAGGGATCTCTCCGAAATCTATTTGAGTGACTAACCTCTTGGCTCCCAGACTTAGGTAGAGGACTGTGAACTAAAAGGTTTTGGGCTGTTGCCTTCACTCTCTTGTTTTGCTTTATCAATATATATGTGTAGAGTGTTGTATCACCTTATGAACTCGACTCACGACTTAATGAATAGTGTAGTGTGACCCTGATGGTCAAAAGAAAAGGAGAGACTGTTAGGAAAATCTCATTCCCTAACTATTGTACCAATTAGTCTTTACAGTATGAATTTGTATGAAATTACTAAGGATATATCTAGTTGACATTGTATACTGCCTAGCCATGGTTCAGTCAGCATGACTAAAGGACCCAAGCTCATTGCACAGAGGAGGACAGCCCCCTCACCCTCAAGAAGAAAGGATTCCCCTGGACTACCCAGGTCACGCCAGCATCCCAGCCCCTCCGACACCTCTGGGAAACCTTCCCCTTATCTGGCATCAGAGATAAGAAAATACAGCAAGACCAACTCCAGGGACGTCTAGATCAAGGAAGAAGCAGGTGGATGACGACACCACAGAATTTGAGTTGCTTTGCAAAACAGCATCGTGTGTGTGCTAAGTAGCGATTGGTCAAATCGCGTTGGACCGGAATGCTTGAAAGGTATAAGAATTATGTGTAAAACCTCATTTGGGGTGCCCCGGTTTGAATGGGACGGCTCATGCGGACGAATGCAAGAATTCCTCTGGTATAAAAAAATAAAAAATATATATACTTTGCATCCCAGCCTCTCTCCTTGTGCGGCACAGCCAAGTTGCCAAATTTTCCTGACAGGTCCCCATCATGGCTGCACGGTACTGGTAACAGCACCGGTTCCACCACAGCTGGTAGCAGCAGCTGCCCCCCAAGGCAGAGAGGGGGAGGACAAAACACAACCCAAAAGCACCCGGAGACCCGCCATCCCCACCACCGGGGTAGGATGGGGCAGCACGCACAGGTCAGTATCGCAGGGCCACCGGTGCTGGCCCCATCCCTTCCTTCCCCTTGGACAGGAAATTCACCTCCCCACAAAAATCATGCTTGGCATGGGAAATGGTGGGGATGGGAGACTGCTGGGGTAGGATATCATCACAAAGCTGAGAAAACATCGTGAGACTGGGAAACCACCATGGGGATGGGAAATCAGCATTGAGGACAGGAAATCATCAGCAGGATAGGAAAAGATTGAGATGGGAAGTTGTTTTGGTATGAATAATCAAACCACCGCAAGACTGGCTGAAGCAGGTGCTGGCACAGTGCTCGCCATAGGGAAGGAGGCTGCTTGCCCCCAACAAAGCCCAACCTGACCAACCGCCATGGCAGGTACAGCAGCAGGCTCCCGCTCCTCCTGGTCCTCCTGCCCTCCAGGTAACACCCCCAGATGGCTCTGCCTGCTAATATCTCACCCCATCACCCCTCTTCGCTTCCCCCAACAGAGAGGTTCCCTCTCCGGATGCCAATGGCATTGGAGGTGCCCAGTGTGAGCTTCACCATTCTGGCCATGCCGCCACTGGTTGCTGCCTGCGTGCTGCCCTCTGTCCCAGGGCTGATGGTGTCCTTTGAGCCTGTCCGGGCCCACCCTATCACCTACAAGCTGGTGCAAGCCAGCATCTGGCATGGGGTGCCAGGGCCCCTGGAGGCCACAGAGCAGCTGGTGCAGGGTCCTGGGGGTGCAGGGCCCTGGGGGGTGCAGCTCCCCACCGTGGTGCAGCTCCCCCTCAAGGTGCAGCTCACCCACATGCCTGCTCCCTGTCCCCCTGCCTATGGCTGGGGACAGCAGGTGGTGACAGGAAAGCTTCTGCCACACCAACGGACGGGGCTGGGGGCCATGGTCTGGGGGAGACCCTGTACCCCATGGGCTCCTGCCCTCTGCATGTCCCTTCGCACCGCAGGCCCCCGCCACCCCGCCGCCCCATGGCTCAGCATTGGGTGCAGGGCCCCCCTGTGGCCCAGACCCTGCTCAGCAGTGCCCAGAAGCTGTCAGAGGCCTCCAACAAGGGCTGGGTGGCCAGTGAGGACAGCGTCCCTGCCGCCAGCCCCCACCAGCCCGCCCTGGCTTCGCCGAGCAGCAGAACCATGACAAAGCCCAAAGGTGAGTTTTGGGGGGCAGCAGAGCCTGCAGGTGGGTAGCCAAGGTGAGGAAAGCTTGAATTGCCCCGGGGTTGGGTTGGCTTCGTTTGCTTTTTCAGCAGCGGTGACCACCCTGGCGGCTCCGGGGAAGCCCACGGATCTGCCCGAGCAGGGGCCAGCCACCTTGGCCCAGGCCTTTCCTGAGCAGGCAGAGGACACCAGCATCAACCATGTGCTTCGCCTGGCTCAACACCACAGACAGCAAGGACACAGTCCCCTATGTCTCTGACAACCCCAGCTTGACTGCCTTACTCCACGAGGTCCCAGACCTCTCCGAGTATGTAGAGGAGGGTGGCTGCCCCAAGGAGTAAGCAGCAGTGGCGGGGCTGGGGGACAGGCAGGACACCATCCCCTATGTCCCCAACTTGACTGCCTTCCACAGTGAGCTCCCTGACCTCTCGAAGTACGTGGCTGAGGGCGGCTGCCCCTGCCCCAAGGAGCGAGTGGTGGCAGCGGGTCTGGGGGACACCGAGGACACTGTCCCTGATGTCCTTGACTTCCCCAACAGCCTTGCCAGCATGGCTTTCCGCAATGAGCACCACAACTTCTTGGAGCATGTGGCGGATGGAGACTGCCCCCAGGACAAAGCGGTGGTGGCGTGGCCAGGGGACAGTGAGGACACCATCTTGACCGCCAGTGTCCCCAGCTTGACCGCTGAGGTCCTCAATGAGCTCCCTGACCTCTCCGAGGTCTAAAGATTGGTTTAATGGACTTGCCCCTTAGTCATGGATTACATCTGTGCTACAGTCTCTGGGACTCATGGGGTGGGGAAGATGGCTGGTACAATTTGAGCTAACGTGGGTAGCCGGATTTGTACTTTTAATGATAGGGACAGCTACAGTGCAAAGTGTCTCATACTCCTATGATGCCTTCTATCTCTTTGCCCTTTTCTCCATCTGTCCGAGAGCTGAAGATCACGGCCCTAGAAGCAGTAGTCCTTCGGCATCTGCAGGACCTCCGTGTGCAGGGAAGAGAAACCATTAATGGGATGTGCTTCTTGACCTCCATCCCATGAACAGACTCCCCAGCCAATCTATCTTCTCCCTCATTCCTTCCTCCCAACAACATGGACTATCCAAGTCCCTCCACAGCCTGCCAGCCGAGCTGGCTAACCCTGAAATGCCACTAGGCTTTGCCCTGGGGACTGCCTCCATCTTCCCGGCACAAGCCTGGGAACGCTGAAGCACTGTGTAGCTACAGGAGCATGCACGTGGAGACCAGACCTTCCTTCTCACCTGCTCCTCAGCAAGGTACTGCTGGTCGAACTCCAGCTAGTAAAACTTGATGGGGATCTTGCATGGGTTCTTCGCCACCACTGTCCCCCAGCTCTACGGCAGTACCGCTCCCAGCTCGAGCCCTGCGGGGCTGAACTCCAGCTGTGGCTCCAGCCCGTGGCCCAACTCCTGCAGCTGGAGGTGCTGGCTGCTCTGCCAAATGTTAATCTTCACCTCACTTCTGTAGGACTTCTGAAAACAGACAAGTGCAGAAAGCTACTCAGTGAAGTCCCAGGTGACAGGGCCTCAAATTCAACCCTTGCCCCAAGGTCAGGGATGTTACCAGTACCTCTAAGGGGAATGGAAAACAGATATTAACTTACAGCAGGGGCTACAGCACCTGCATGCTGGCTCTGAGGAACTGGGATGAATCCTGCTGTGAAGTGGAACTGCATATTTGGGTATCATCAGATGGATCTAAAATGGACTCTCAGATGTTTCCACCTAGTCACGAGAGAGCGCAGTGCTCTTAAGAAAGGTCCTCACGGGGGGACTCAGCTCCCACAGGACTCAGGGGCTGCTTCACCTCCTTCTTCAGGGTTATGTGGCCCAGACACAGTCCTAGCACCGCTGCATCAGGCAAACATCAGCTACATGAAGGAGGCAGATGAGCTCTCAATGGCCAGAGATAAGGGTCTTCCTCTCTGCTCAGTGCTTGGCTCTGGTTAAAGCCAGAGACAAGATGGTTACAGCCCTACTAGCAATTAAAACATGCCTGGGACCCTTCCTAAGCGTGGAGGCACTCGAGTCCATACTGTTACACACTGCCAGTTTCCAAGTCATGGTGGCCACATGCAAACTGCCTTTGGGAACACTCCGTCCTTTATGCTGACTCCCAAACTACCTGGGAACGTGCAGGCAGGCTGGGCCAGAGCCACAGGGACCGCTGGCAGCATACCACTACAGGTGACCGTCCTGCCGTGCCCAGGAAGGGGTCTGGTGGCTGTTTTGTCTGCTGGTACCAGCAGCAGGATTAGCCTAGATCGGCCCTTCCAGGGTTAGTTATCCCCTGTGAGCGTGCCAGCTGCTCTGCACCAGGGTGTTGCAGCCTGCAAACACGCCCATGAAAGGGGGAAGACGAGGGGAAACAGGCAGATTTTCCCCCGTTGGCACGTGACAGCTCCCCACTGGCATTTCAAAGCCCTTCTCAGAGGAGTACGCTGCAGGTGAAACTGAGGCACAGTGGGTACGGCGCTTGCAGACAGCTCCATGTGCAGGTAGACCTCATCTCCTCCTCCCTGTGCTGGGCTCTTGTTACCACACTGCCCTGCCACACCTCCTGGGGGTGATACCTGGCAATCTCACCTCCTCTGTGGGTGGAAACCTGACTCGAATGTTGCAGCGCTGTCCTGGAGCCGGGGCTCCAGCTGAGGGCAGCACCTTGAAGGCACAGGGCTTGGCCTTCAACTCCCAGAGCAGGTTCTGATGCACCCTCACTGGCAAATGTTTGTCCACCTGAGCATAAAAACAGTTGTGTGAGGTCTCCTTGGTCTGTGAGGACAGACCCTCTGTTCCTGCAGTGCTCTGAGATACTGTCACGGTGCTGAAAGCATCCACATCCAAACCAGCCGCAGCCCCCACTGCTCTACAGCTGGAGGGAAGACATCTAGGCAGGGCAGGCAGATGGGGAGGCACTGTAATCGGAGGATGAATGGGTGAAGATGACAGAGAAGTGAAGCATCAGTGTGCTGGTTTTGGCTGGGATAGAGCTAACTTTCTTCATAGCAGCTAGTATGGGGCTGTGTTTTGGATTTGTGATGGAAACAATGTTGATAAAGCAGGGATGTTTAAGTTTTACTGCTGAGCAGGCCTTGCACAGAGTCAAGGCCTTTTCTGCTCCTCATACCACCGCACCAGCGAGTAGGCTGGGGGTGCATGGGAAGTTGGGAGGGGACACAGCCGGGACAGCTGACCCCAAATGACCAAAGGGATATTCCATAGCATATGATGTCATGCTCAGCATATAAAGCTGAGGGAGGAAGAAGGAAAGGGGGGACATTCGGAGTAATGGCGTTTTTCTTCCCAAGCAACTGTTAACGCATGATGGAAACCTGCTTCCCTGCAGATAGCTGAACACCTGCCTGCCGACAGGAAGTGGTGAATAA
The DNA here is from genome assembly GCF_030936135.1 of Gavia stellata. Taxonomy (NCBI): domain Eukaryota; kingdom Metazoa; phylum Chordata; class Aves; order Gaviiformes; family Gaviidae; genus Gavia; species Gavia stellata. Next base: position 82,513 of record NW_026777117.1, read on the forward strand.
ATTCCTTGTTTCGCTTTGCTTCTTTGCGCGGCTTTTGCTCTACCTATTAAAATGTCTTTATCTCAACCCATGAGTTTTCTCACTTCTACTCTTCCGATTCTCTTCCCCATCCCACCTGGGGGGAGTGAGCGAGCGGCTGTGTGGTGCTTAGTTGCTGGCTGGGACTAAACCACAACAATCAGCTAGTGAAGAGGTCCAGGTGAACCAGATTTGCTCTGTACTCTCTAAAGCTTCCTCACATGAGCTGTAGCCCAAGTGCTCAGGCAGCCACAGGGGCAGAAAAGGCAAGAGAGGCAAAGAAAACCCAATCAAGAAGTTATGATGTGTTACACGTTGTCTGTGCTTTACCTTCTTAACAGGCTCATTCACGGTGATGAACCATTTACAGGGGACCTGGAGGTGACTGTGGAGCTGGATGGTTTCTTCCTGGCACCGCCCACACTGGACAGCAGAGAACTCCAGTCTCTCCCTGGAGAGGCAGAGGGACGGCACAGTCATGTAGGCACGGAGGCGGACATGAAACGTGGGGCCTCTTGCTACCTAGTGAAGGACAGAGCATCCAGCTGAGAGCCTGAGTGACATCTACTGCTGTCCCCAACCTGCTGCCTGCCCTGAAAGGTGGTGCGGGCACAGAGAGGTGAGGGACCATGAGGTACCTTGATGGCCAGGAGCACATCCACCTCTCCCAGGGGCAGGTTGGCACTTTGTGGGTCAGAGTGCACTTCGAACGTCTCGGTCTTGCAGCAGGGCAGGTGCTTCACGTGCCCCAGCTCCACGCTGAAACCTTGAACAGAGGAAAATAAAGCAGCTGAGACACTCAAGTGACATGAAATGTGTCACAAGCACGTTAAGGGTGTCCTGGCTGGCAGCTCTGTGAAGAAGAGGGCTCTTTGCCTCTCCAGAGAAGCCTACCACTCTTTCTCCCTTGTCACCTGTCAAGGAGAAAGGCTTTTCACAGCCACAATCCAAGGTCCACACGGTGAAAAGGAAACGTACTAGCTGAGGAGCACCAGTAATTCCTTTAGCAGGCATCCCAGGGAAGGATGAGCAGACATCTCCAAAGGAGAACTTCCAACTACAATTCCCCCATGCTGTGCTGCTCCCTGGAAAACAACTTAAGAGGAGACACCTGACCAGCCCTCAGACACAGCGAGTCACCGTTTGATGGCACTGCAGCCTTACCTCAAGGCCTGTTTCGGAAGCCTATTTTGATACACCAGAGGACCTCACAAGCTGTTTTCTTAACAAAGTGAACAGAAGTGCTGTGACATTATGAACTCTAAACCAAAGCACTTCCAAACCACCAAGGGGCCATCTGTTTACAATGCAAACCTACTGCGTGCACAAAACCTCAGATGATGTTCACGGTAGCCAAGAGCAGAAGATGCTGAGAGGTGACCAAGGTGATAGGCACAGCTAGCCCCTGCAATCACGTGTTAGGGCAGTCACAGGCAGGCCACGTCTCTGGGCACTGCTGGCCAGGAGAACTGAGGCTCCGAGGCACCAAGCAGGGGATACTAAGGAGGACAAAGCTATACAAACAAGCACTCAGAAAAACTCCCTATGTGCAGTGACTTAAGCTTATCTGTCAGAGACAGCTCCTTCAAGCCCACGTGAAGTCTCCCCAGCACTGGTTACCTGTGTCACACAGGACCCGTCCATCGGCGTGAGAGGTCACGGGGAACTGCCCGGTGTTGGTGATCTTCACAACATGCGTGTGGATGTTCCCGAGAATGATGTAGCCGAAGTCCAGGACATACTCGGGCAGCTCAGCTCTGAAAGGAGGAGTAAGGAGACCCCTTAAACCACAGCCTGGCTACGTTTCCAAGTGGATGGAAGATGCAAATAAAACGGATATTTCTGTATTCGCTGCTGTAAAACCTCAACTCTAGCCAGTGAAACCCAAGCCTGACCACCTGGTAATAAGTCTTTGCTAAGTCATGGGGAGTGTGGGTCCTAGGTTTTGTCAGCTACCAGTGGGACCTTAACAAAAAATTAGGTTGCACTGCTCTGCAACCAGATCTGTCCCCAGAGGAGCACCGGTAAATGCAGTAATCAACACCTCCAAGATTCATGGGAAGGTCCTTTGAAGGGCAATCCCACTCAGGAAACCACCTAAACAATCTGTTTTGCAGAGCCTCCTGCTGAACTGGAGCCTACAGTGCCCGTCCCTCATCATGAAGGAGCAAAAGGAAGGACCAGGTTACCTAGGTAAGCCCTGCAGTCCCACCAGCATCCAAGCCACCCGATTTAGGGCTTGTCAAGGGGTTGTCAACCTGTGCCGTTCCCCGCTCTTTTTGTTTAGTGTGAGCTCTTAGTTGGAATAAAGACGCCAGCTTTGAGTTGCTTCTTTCAGAGCTGGTCAGCAGAGATGGTGAGTGTGCTGTCTGGATGGGCTTGATGATCTGCCCTGGACCCCCTCAGCTCTAAGAACAGAACCCATCATCTGTGGGGAGCTGAGTCCCCAGCTACTCCCAGCTCTACAGACACAAGGTGCTCTCAGGAGCAGGGGTGTGCCGCTGGGTGTTACGCTTGGAGTGCCTGGAGATATTGTACGGGAGTCCCCACTAACTTGAGAAGCCTCCGACGAGCACGCTGGTCAAAGACAGTGTCCTCAGAGGGACCAGAGGCGAGAGCTTTCTGCTGCTCCAGGGCGTGTTCGTCTATCAGCATCTGCTCCATCTGCATCTGCAACCGTGTGTCAAACTGAGGAAAGCAAAGACAGTGGCTGGTTAGCAAAGGTCCTTCCCAAGGGAGACGTTTGTCTCTGAAAGAGGATCCCACCCTGCTCTTGTTGAAGGGGGTGATAGGGTCCTCCTGTCTCCCTGCTCAGTGTCTCTGACACCTCCTGCTCTCCTAGCCAGGACCTTATCTGGAGGGAAATGAACTCCAGCATCTTTGCCTGTCCGGTCACTGTTTTAAAAACTGGTCTGGCCAGACAAACAGACAGACAAGCCAGGAACCTGCCAGCGCTCCAAGTATTTGCCTGCCCCCAGCCACTGCCAAAGCAGCTTGGACAAAAGCTCTCTCCAAAAGGGAACCATGACAAAGCTGGTGCCTCTTGGAGACAAACACTGACAGCACGGTCCCAGGGCACAGTCAGGCTGCTGCTATGAAGCTCTGTAAACCTGGCAGGGCTTGGGGTGTGAGCCACAACCACCCCAGCCATGACCTGCATCTCCATTCCCAAAGTACCATAAATTCAATCACATGAGTATGGTCTTCAGGATCTCTCCCTGGGGTAGTCAGGAAGCTGGTGCATCTACAGGAGGGACAACTACCAGAGGTGGGCAGCCCCCGGGGCAATGCTGAGCTGATGCGTGATCATGGCCAGATGCGGGCAGGGAAGTCCCAAGTGCCAGCAGGGCCCCGGGAAGCCTGCTGCAGGGTGCAAAGGACCCAAGTGACACAGCGGCAGGGTGGCATGTGCCAAACAGGGCAGCAGCCGTTCTCACCACGGTGCCCGAGTCATCCATGTGTGGCTCCACGGCTCCAGCCTCCCCCAGAACAACTGCTTCGTTTCTCTGGCCGTCCTTTTTCCTTTTCATTCACCACTTTGAGGATCTTCTCATACTTTTTCTTTCCTGAAGAAAGAAAACATCCACAAACAGAAGGGTGAGCGCAGCACCATTCTCACTTAAGCTGGGAAGTCCCACTCCCCCGAAGCTGGGCTCTCCCAGAAACAAACTCCTTGAGCAACCTATGGAAAATGGATGCTGCGACTCCCCTCTGAATCCTGATGTTCACTCCCACCCATCTTCCTCCCCACATAGGAGCATCTCATTGCCCGCAATGTGATGCAAAGCCAACCCTGCCAAGATCCCTGCCAGCCTGCATTACAGCTTTCCCAAGCTCTTCTCTGTAGGCATCATCTTTACAGACCATCAACAGATACGCTGGCAAGCTCTGCAGGATGGTTCCCAGGGCAAAGCCCACATGGGCTCATCTGCTAGAGACTCAGGAAGCCACCAGAGGGTTGAGTATTGCTCTGACAGCCCTGAAACCTCCATCCTTGGTGGAGATGGGTGGGAGCTGCCCTGTGGGCATATGACATGGGGGAAAAAGCCACGGACCTTCCTGGAGAGCCGACAGGTAGTGCTCTCCTTTGATGTTCCTGGGCACGTCCAAGTGGATCCTGGGAAAGCTCCCCTCTCCTTTCAGGGAGATTTCTTTTGGTTCCACGTGACCCACTTGGACCTAGAAAGTCCTGCAGAAGACTCCAGGCACTCCCGGCAGGTAATAGACTTTCAGCACTTGCTCCTTGCCAGGTCCAATGTAACCCTGCAGGGGGCAAGAGAAGAGGAATGGAATGCAAACCAGAGAGGGTTTGGTCGAAGGATGGCTCAGACGATAGACACACTGAGAAGATAAGATATCTCAAACATAAGAAAGAGTCAGACAACATCGCCTTCTAGCTCTCTTCTATCCAAAAGCTCAAGTGTCCTACACCAGGATGCAGTATGTCCTTCAGAGGGCTTGTAGGGAGGCATTCCCACAGCACAGACTGCCCTTCGCTCAGCATGAGTGCAGCTCTTCTGCTAGCGCTGTTTACCCTCTGCTAGCAAGAGCCAGACTGAATAAAGAAAAGCTCTTTTACCAGCCGCTGTGGAAGAGGAATGAAGTGCCTGCACTCTCAGCAGAGCCAGCAGCTCCTGTCACAGCACGTCAGTGGTTCCCAGGCTGGTGTCGAAGGGCCTCACCCCTTATTAACGACCCCAACCAAACATCTCCTGCCTGTGCGGTTACATCAAGTGTGCACGAGCCTATCTGTACTCACGATGACCGGCAAACATACATCTCTGGACATGCAGGAGCAGAGACTAGGATGAGATCTAGGGACGAAGGTGTTGCCAGGAAGGTCACCTCCTCTCTGGACTTCCAGGAGGACTGTCCAATCCCTGGGCTGGGCTCACGTCAGCCAGGTTGAGAGCAAACACAAGCAGATGGCAATACAGCTCGGGGTGACAGGACAGAGCCGCAGCTTTCCTCGGCTCACCCTCTGCATGTGGGGCTGGCCTTTCGGCTCCCCGCTCCCCTCCACGCTGCAGGGACAAGCTACTGAGCAGGAAGGATCCTGCCACTTGGTCGCCCAAGCCCTTACTCTAGTGCACAGCACAGCTGCAGCGAAAGCGAGCCCTGTCAAGCTGCCAGGGCTGACGACGGTGTTACAGCAATGACTGCGCGGGTCTGAGCAGAGCTGTGTATTTGGAAGCTCGCGGGAAGAGGGCATCAGCGTGTCATCCCTTGTAGGAGACAGGCGTGAGGAAACGTGAAAGCCTTTTGCCTTTCTCTTCCCATTGCAAAAAGCGTCCAAGATAGGAACACTGCTTCAGCCCAAAGACATCCATGCAGGACTGAGAAGCTGGGATGGTGGGATGCTGCAAACTCCTCTCCTAGCTATTCCAGCCCTGCTCCTCCCTGGCCCCCTCACTGCCCCACAAAGCTGCTGCAGAGCAGCAAAGCTGGAGGAGCGAGGGACTGGCACAGGGGCTATTACAATTTCTGGCAAAAGAGCTTCATGCCCAAGCAAGGGTATTGAAGTCTCACCCGGTTAGTGCTGGCAGGGGGCATGCAGCAACGTGGCCATATCCTGGAGAGCATCCCCCATGCAAAGGCGCAGCCTTCTCCTCACTGCAGGGGTTCCAGCAAGGCAGCCAGTGGATGGACCTGCCTTTAAAAGGCGACCATGTGACAACACAAGGGGAGAGCTGCATGGACTCCTTAAATCCTAAGCCAGGCAACGCAGCAGAATCACATTCGTTCTGGGAGCGGGGCTGGGGAATGAGGCAAGACTCCCCCTTGAAACACTGGATCTCTACAGTCACTCATTCATCTCTGCACATGGAGAACTCAGCCTTTGCGCCTGCATAACCCTCAATTTCTTTGCTCTTAAGGGAGTCTGGCGTAGCAGGGGTTTGTGGCCAGACATGAGTTACATTGGGAGAAAAACAGCAATGTTTCCAATGACTGGACAGTCTGTCTCCTATAACGGACAATTTAGCATATAAAAATAACTGATGTTTGGAAGAGGTACAGAGGCGGGCATGCTTTATAAGCGTTACCTTTCCCCTGCGCTGAATCCTCGGCATACACTGGCAAGCAGATGAGCCAGGACCCAAGAAATGGGAGATAGGCACAGTGCTTCGAGCATGCACAACTCCCGTTTCTGGAAACACAGGCTAATCCTCCACAACCATCAAGACAAACTACTACAAAAGAAATACCATGAAAACTATCATCTCACTGTCCAAACCCATGGCCACATGGGTCTTGAAGTATTGGGTATAGTTCTGATCTCAAAAAACAAGCTGAAGCATTTGGAATTAATAGAGGAGGGGAGAAAGTACAATTAAAAGCATGGAGCAGCTTCTGTATGAAGACTGACGAGATTTCTAGGTCGAGGAATCCATATGGTAGATAGATGGGAGAGGTTTGTAAAAGCACAAATGGCCTGGGAAATGTGAAAAAGGAAACATTTGTCAGGATTTGTCACAAAACAGGAACCTCAGGGCCTGAAATAATGTTAGCAGTCAGAAATTATACAAAAGTAGTAGTACTTTTCCAGGGACTATTCCTTCCTTTGCAACATACTGCCATAGGATGCTGTAGAGGCTAACAGCTCTAAATCCAGAGAGCAACTGGGCAAATTCTCGGAAGAGAAAACCATCAGAAGCTCTTAAACAAAGATGAGAATGAAGCCTCCAGCACAGAGAACTACCAACTCCAGAGCCTACGGGGGGAGAAAGCATATGCACTGCCTGTTTCTACATGCTTTGCTAAGCATCCCCCATGACTGCTCTTCTGGAAATGAGCTGGGGACGCAGCCACCCTTACACTCCTGGCTGCAGGCACCGAGGACTCTTTTGAAGGCTGGAGGGCTTGCCGGAGCACCTTCTACCGCAAGGAGAAGTATTTGACATCGTGCTGAAGATATAAACCCAGAAATGGCTCGGTACAGTAGAGCGTGCACAGATGCCAGGGAGTCAGGAGGAAGCTGCAGATTTGTTTGCCAGACAGATGAACTGACACAGAGAGCGAAGCTGCCAGGGTTGGCCAAGGGCAGCTGCAGACTTCATGTCTGGGGTGCCAAATTAGATGTGACATGTCATTTAGGACACTTGGTTGTCTAATATGTAAGTTTATAAAAAAAAATCTCTGTACTGTAACAGTGGTGTAGTACTAGGCATGGCACTTGGCATGGTAATGTCTGTGGTGTGTAGTTCGAGATGCTTTGCTGACATGAAAGCACAGTTACTGAATCTAGATGTATCGACCCTATCTTTACCTACCCAACACAGCCTGTCAATTCTCTCATTCTTACATGCTTTTGATACATTTCCTACAGATGGCAGGACACAGCTCTCATTCTGCAACCCGAACAAAGCAAGGCCTAAACTTGAAATTAAAAGCGAGAGTTTTTATACAGCAGTAGAGCAGATGCTTTGGGTTATGCACTCCTGGACGATGCTCTTTGTCACAGCAGAAACACCACTGTGTTTTATTCCACCATCCGTCTGCATGACTATGGATGCAGGTATCTTAGCATGTTATCTCTTTTTACTGTGTTGAATCAAGAAATCTAGCATTGGGTCATCCTTCCTGGGGCCTATTCTGCAGGAAAAAATGTTAAGGGAATCTACAGAACAGCTAAAACATCTCTCTGAATTCTTCTAATGCTACACGATCATCCTGGTGCAAAAGGAAATACTTTTCAGAGCACTACAAATTGTTCTTAACTAGAAAGACAGACTTGGTTTAGCCTGAAAGTATAGCTCCATGAACGGATGAGCAAGACCTTGAACAAGGTTTCAAAAGAAATTTTGGGATTTATGAAGAATGCTTTCCTAATATTCAACAGTAGTACTTTCCTTCATTGATTTCTGCTTTAAATATTAGAAAGCTGGTAGCCAGATTGATTCGACTGAATAGAAACAAAACAGCACCCTGCTGCACCTCGCCTTCACTGAGACATATTCTTCCTTTATCCCCGTCACTCCCTCTTTGCTGATTTTGGATGTTAAATCTTTTTAGGAATGCATGACAGTCAAATTTGGAATATTTGGGTAGCATGGAAAGCAAGTTTAATTTCATTTGCCCAGTTTGGCAGAAGACTGTGCCTTGCTCACACGACTCTTCTATGAACGCAGCTGAAGAGACGCAGGTCCTGCTGCTTTTTCACTGAAATACCAGAAAAGCAATGAAAACAGAGCTCTGCGCTCAGAAGGATGTTATTGTACCTCCACATCGATCTGCGATAAGTAATTCTTTTGCTCCCGCTACTATCATACCCAATTGCCTGACCACTGCCGGCATACTCTTGGTTTTCAAACAGCATGCAAAGGGACAGCTATTACCACTTCACCACCAGAGAAGTGACTCACTTCACCAGGCTAAGTGATCTCTGGGAAGCTACAGAAGTCACCTACAGCTGGAGCCAGCCCTCCCCACCATATGCTTTTTGCTGCACCGCCAGCAGAGCTACCACTAGATCAGAGTCAGGAGCATTGCTCTGAGCCCTTTCGCTGTCGGGAAGCTAATGGCATCACCTACAAGGTGCGCTGGGTCTCCGCCAGCCTGAGAAAGGCCATCTGTCAGCCCCCACTCTTGAATTGCCAGCACTAGAGCAAAATGCAGAGCAGCGACAGTCATTTTTAAGTGTTCCCGAGGTGGTGTTCATGAGCTACCTTCAGACTCTGTTAAATCATCACGTTATTTACTCCAGCCCTAGGAGCAGCTTGTTTAAAAAACCTCACTACTAAGTAACCGCTGCTGCTAACATGGGTGTTTCTAAAGAATCTTTCCCAGACTACAACAAAGCTCAGAGCACCCTAATCATTACTGTTGCCACAGTTATTGCTGTTAATGGCCACAAGTCCCTGGCATGGCCCAGGCCTCAGCAAAGCACCCTCTGAGCCCATGTGGCACATCGACAGAAGAGGGTCTCTACCCCAAAGGCATTGCAAGGAACAGTAAGACAACAGATGGGGAGGAAGAGGCAGGTGGAAAGTAATGACCAGGCGGCAGTGGTCTATGGGACAGGTTGCAGGCTCTTCAGACAGCTCTCTTGCACATTAAAATTCATTTCATTGTCAGTCAGGCTCTTTGCTGTGCACCCAAAGTATTCCCCATCACCTCCTCCGTACCATGCTTAGCAAGATCTCTTTGCCTTGTCATAGGATGAAATACTCTGGCACAGGAATACCTGGGAGCCAACAGGGAGGCTTCGTTCTGCCCTACGTGAAGGAGCCTCACAGAACGTATTGAAAAGGACAATGGAACTGTTGGATGATGAAAGGCAGCAATGCCGCATATCCAAGATGCCGTGGGCTATATTTAATCGTTATTGCTACAACAGTAATGATACGGTGGGGTACCTGACCGGCTGAAACATTGCTTTTGGCCCACGGGGAAAACAGTGCAGGAACTTTCATTCTGATTGCCTGGCAAAGACATGCCCAACATACCACTTAATAAATCAATCACCCTTCAAGCTGCTCTTCTGCTGCTCAGCAGACGCTGGTTGATCCACAACGAAAGGAGGCTAACGAATGGTCAGTTCTGCCCTGAAACACCCGGAGTCAAGGACACTTAAGAACCTCCTAGTGATTTCCACTGATGATAGGGTAGACAAGCTGCGCTCAAGGATGACCTGCAACGAGATGAAAACCACATTCTTCCAGAAATCTGTCATATGCTAAAAATGGGATCTGCAGCATCACACGGAAGTCTGTTTTTGTGCATTCTTGGGGATGAACAAGACAGCCAAAAGGAGAGATTTAACTTCCAAACGGCCCTCCTAGTAGACACACGCCCCAGTCTGTGCTCATGCAGTCAACTCCATGGATTGCTTTAGCAGGGTTTTTGTCAGGAGGGGTGTTAGGCAGTTGTGGAGCTATAAAGCCGTGCAAAAAACCCTCAAGCACAAATGAAGCACAAACCTACCATCAAAGCGATGGACCATCTGTCTTGAAACACGAGACCCTGGAGAGGGGGCAAAGGCCATACTCTGTCTGCAAGAAGCATAACAACCTTACTTAAAACCGTATAAAAAAAATCATTCTTGCAAGCCGCTCTAGAAAAGGGGAACAAAGACAGGAAACAGTTGTTACCTATTAGCTGTTTCGACAGAAACAAACACTTTGCAGACCAATTAGACTCACCCATCAATCTTATCCATTTGGACTATAAAAGCCTATACCTAATCTCTTGGATAAAGTATTAGTTACCAATCCTCCATCTGTTACAACGCTGCTACTCTTAAGATGCAAAGTCAACATATAATTGCACAAACCCTGATTTACACCTTTTCTTCCCCATAATATACGCCTCCCACCACTCATCTAGTTCCCACTCCCTTTGAAGCAGACATACAAGAACATTGTCAGTCTGAAACTAGCCGCACTGCCGGGAATTCTCACAAGCAAAGGAAGAAAAGCGCAACCTGCACTCACCCCCTGCCACAAGCAGAACGAAAAATGCCTTTGCAAAGCTGTTAAATGCCTGATAGTCCAAGAAAAAGCTAGAGAAGCCTCTTGTAATAGCTACAGCAGCAGTCTGGCTTACACCTTAGGATAACATGGGAAACAAGAACTTCTTTATAAACTCACAGAATAAAAGCAGTTTCTAAACCTCTGCCAGCACTAAACACAAATTAAAAAAACTGTGTCAGTGCCACTACAGCAAAGCTTTGGAGTCAAAAGAGGCTGCTGCTTAGGAAGCAGAAGATTTCCCCAACTCTTAGCACTCAGAAGAAGCTACTACAAATCTGTCTGGTGTTGAAGAAACGGAGAATTGCACGAAGATGAACAACTACAGAGGTGAATAGCAACAGCACACAGCGGTGGCAATCAGAAGCTCAGGATCTGTTGCCGTGAATTTAGCTCAATAGTAGCTTAAAGCTACTAACAGCAACATCCGAGCCCCTGTAAACACTCACACAAGACTAAGATTAAAGCCAGAAAACGGTTTTGGTATTCCCACCCTGGTATCCTCCACAACACAGGGACGACTCAGCTAAATATCTAAAGAGGTAGCAAGTTTGCTCAGGCAAGCGTTGAGCCTCCTCTGTTCTGGCTGAGGTCAGTACAAATTGAGAGCACTCAGCAACCTCTTTGAGTGATCTCAGGAAGGGAACATGCAACACGACAAGGGCTAAACCTCAGCGAAACCCTGCTGCCTACCCACATCCATCAGCGGATTTGCAAAGAAGAACAAAAGAGAAAGGAAAAGGCTTGATCTAGAGACTAAATCAATAGGATTTTCATTTCATTTTCAAACAAGTTCCTGGAAGCCACTGATTGCAATGCCAGCCTTGCAAGACAGACGACAAGACCCTTGGTAGAAAAGAGGTTCTTAAAGGAGAGAGAACAGAGCTATGCAAAGGTGGTTGTGTTCTCCAAAGTCTACCCACAAACACACATGAATATCACAGCAAGGCAGTGCTTGCCTCAGATGCTTTAGCCTTGTGGGTAGCTGAGATGTTCGGAGGTGCTGGCACACCCGTGCTACAGTCACTTGTTCAGCCTCAAACAGCGAGAAACAACCAGGACTGGGATTTAATGAGTTTCCTGCATGTGCACAGTGATCACTAACACACCACCAAGCCCTCGCACGGGTGGCCTCATTTACCAAAGTAAGCCAATTCAGCTAAACCCAGCATCGATTTTACCTGAAGGGATTCAGCATCCCGACACGTTTACAATCCCAGCTGGCAACCCCACGCTGATCCACGCAGGAGCTGAAAGGTCACTAACATGGTTGACAATTCCCCTTGGCCCATTTGCCATACGACGTAGCCCCTGCTACAATTTAGCACCGTGGCCAAGACGCACAGGCTTTCCTTCCTCCACTGCCAGCCAAGCACACCCGGTTCTGTAGTTACCCATCATCTTCACCAAACCCAAATGGCTCTATCACATCACGTCAAACTCGCTGTCATTCCACGGGTGACTAAAGAGCTCCACATCAGCTCTCTAATTAGTCGTTTTTAACCATGCCTTCATTTTTCCTTAACCACGTTTCCCTGAGCAAAGCTCACCCTCCCACGCCAAGCTGGTGCTATATTGTCAGTTGCAATGAACATTATGACTGCACCAAACTGGGTTTCGTGTACAAACAGCAGCACGCAGGGCAAACAGCTTGGGTAGCTCACTTGAGAACTGCTTGAAAGCTACAAGAATATATAAGCTTTATGAATAATGACTTGGTTGAAACTAGAGACTTTTAACTCCATAAACTTATTTTCCCACAACCACATGGGGTGGGCTAAGTGTCACCTGGGAAGGGCCAAGCCACCAACCAACCTTCAAGCCGTCCTGAGGGCAGAACGCTTTCCAAACCTGTACATCTGCTTAGCATGCAGGCTTCAGAAACCCCTTCTGATACCATCATGAAGATGATGAATAGGGAAGATTGCTAGATGATCTTGGAGGTCACTTCCAACCCAAACCATTCTATGATTCTATGGTGATGAGGAGCCCAGAGCATCCCAAGTCACCTTCATTTTGGGATGGGCTGGGATTTTTCACACCCAGACATAAGTGCATGGGGTGAAATGGAGGAGTTTGGACATGTAAAGCGTTGAAGATCAATTTTTCATTGTAAATCATTACGCTTTTAGCAGCAAAGACATTGCTTTCACACTCATCTGTAAAGTTTGTTGCAACAGGACTGTCAATATACGTACTGTCTATCGAAGGGACAGTCCCTACATTCCTAGCCAGGGCACTCTAAAGGATGCACCATTTAAATCAACCAGTTAATAGGCAAAGGGAAAATTGTGACTTCCTCACATAGAAGAGCTCCACGTTTGCTTAAGCAGTGCTAGCGACAGATTTGACCCAACTTCAGCAAAAATTAAATCAAGGCAACACGCACCTGATCCTGCATAAGTCACACTCACAACAGCATGATTTATTGAGAACTACTGCCACTTGTGAGCTGAGCAAGTCAATACCGATACGCAGAGCAAAGAATATATAAGTTATATTCTTCATATATAAAATGCCTCCCAACATCCTAAACCGCTGTGATGCTCTTAGCACTTCTGTTTCGTAATAAACAGTCGGTTGGTGGCTCTGATAGAGCAACACAGCTGCTTTTTGTATGCGAGTCACAGGGAGTCTTACTTAGTGCAGGACAAATTAGCCAGGGCTTGCCACGCGAGGTTGGGTAACATTGTCTGGTGCTCTGCACTACACCTGCAATAAGCAGCTTTTAAGACGGATTGATTAAATGTTTGGGTTTCACTTTAGCAATTAATCGCATCAGCCTTTTACCTATTTGTATACTTCAAAGCTAGAGAGATGATCCCTTAATTAGTCCCTTGCTCTCGTTCTCAATCTGTGGTTTATTGAAAAATAACTGCAGTGCTGTACTGACAGGCAGGAATGAAATTCTGGGTTTATCTCCCAAGTAGCTGCACGTGTTCCTGCGAGGTCGCCCATCTCAGAACCAGCAGACAGTTCGATCTCAGTGGTCTAGCCACGCAAATTGCTTTTGCAAAGATTAACCATGGAGGAACCAGTGTTTCAGTAAGAACCAGACTCAGGTTTTCAAAGCAAGCCATGAAGATCCTGGCCTTAATCATTCACTCAGTCTTTTCAGTCACAAAGTAGAAACTCTACAGCCCTAACCTCTAGCGTTACTACTGATTTACCCCAGAGAAAGACCTAGCCCTCTGAATTTTATCCTACGGATTGTCTAGATGCATACAAATGAGGCACTTTTTGTACTTCTCTGTCTGAAATTTCAGTCGTTCTTTCAAGAAAGCATTACCCAAACCCATGAGCTTCTCAGAGTGAGCATAAAGCATTCTCTGGGAATAATCCAATTACTGACAAATACTGAACAAAGCTGCCGTGACAACTCATAAAGCCACAAAGAGCATTTGGAAGATACAGCAGTTACAAAAGTGCTTCTACAAACTCGAGACAACTAAAATGTTCACTGCTGGGCTAAAGCATCACACTATCACCTAGATGAGGACATCATGCTTCCCAGGACCAACATTCGGGAAGAGGGACAAAACAAACCTCTCTCAAGCAAGAGAAAACGCAGACCAAATGCATACATGCAACGGAGAAAGTGTCTCGTTCAGCATCACAAGATACCTCTGCTGAACCAAGGCCGACAGAAGCATTTTAACATACCACGCCTTTTTCTTGAGTTTTCCCCACTCTTAAAGTGACTTCTAAAGCTGACAGTACTTCTGTGGCCTGATCTTGGCTTCTTGTACCCTAGCATAAATTTTACACCTATCTCAGGAGGCAGCGAGCACATCCTGCCAAATCCCAAGAGCCCTCAAGTCCTGGCTACTCTAGTCCTGATGTTGGGAAGCATGGGCTGTAGATGGGTAGGGGGCAACATGGGAAAAAAGGTCTGTGGCAAGACAATGGAGAAGCAGTATATGGGACAGAGGTGTGTAAGAGACAGCAGGCATTGGAAAGAGTCTGACAGAGACACGTGTTCCCAACGTTACGCTTCAAAAATAGCGTTGTCAAGGAATAAAACGTCACGCAGGCATATGTGTGCATGCTGCAATGGAGAGTCAAGGTTTCTCCTTCCTCTACTCAGCAACTTCCAAAATCTCATTCCTGTTTGAGGGGATCTACTTTAACAACCCCCCTCAACACCAACTATTTGCCAACTATTTTTCACTCTTATTTGAGGTAAAGCTGGGGCAGGGGAGGTACACCTGGAGAGGGAATTGAGGTGGCTGGGACAACGGGGAATGATGGTAGATGACTGTCACGAGGAGTTGCTGGGTGCAGAACGCCATGCTGACACCAGGGTCCCCCAGGGACGGACCAGCACACAGGACACACAGAACAAGGACAGACTCAGCCTTTGCCCCTTATCTGCTCACTTCTAAGCACTGAAACATGCAGAGGTTTTGGAAGAAAAGCTTTTAGAAGTTGTCTGCAAAGCAAGCTTATCATTATTCTGCTTAGAAAGGGCTCTGCTTTGAAGGATGCAGAGAGCGTGCACCACGCAGCGCCCAGCACTTACCTGTGTCGTACTGAACTATCAGGGACCTGGAACGTTGCCTAGTCTTCAGCGGGTGAAACTCCACTGTTACTTGCATGGTGTCACCAATCCCAAGTGTCCCGATGGAGGGATCAACAGAGAAAGGGCTGCAAGGCAAAGCAAGTTATCAGGACTATCGTGGGACGTTTGGGGACTATATTCCTTTGGCAGTCTAGCTCCCTTCAGGTCATTTGCACAAGCAAGGAGGAAACAAACCACAGTCAGCAGGAGAAAAACACGACATACAGGATCAGAAACAGAGTGACTGACTCCCACTTCTGAAGAGATCCAGCTCTCAGAAGATGGTACAAAATGACCCCATATCCCCCACGCTCTGCATCCGGTTCTCTGCAGTGAGGCTCAGGAGTCCAACTGCTAGCAACAGGATCAGAGAATGGTTTTTGAAGAGCACAGAGATAGTAACAGCTACTTGCATGCACAACTCGACACTGATTTCCTCACGAATCTGTCTTTTCCTGCCACCTAGAAACCTCACCTCAAGAGATGCAAATGTCAAGGCAATACCTGTTCCAATAAGATTACAACCTAGAAATCAGACAGAGAATAAAAGTCTTCTTTGAAGACCCAAGACTAATTATGGTTTAATTTGCAGAATTCTTTTTTTTTACCTTGAAAGCATCCTGGTTTAGCCTAAGATAGGGCAAGTTTTACCAGCATTGCAATGAAAGCTGCTCTAAGAAGAAAAGGATCAACCAGAAAAATCTGAGTGCAAATGCAGATTGGAGCGATACCATGGCATGGAAACAAGACACAAAAGAAGTATCCCCTTTACAGCCTGAACGATTAAATCCCTAGCTAAACGTAACACCGTTAACAGGAGCATATCAAGGCCAATTTAACAGGAGGTTTTCTCTGTGTTCACAAGCAATGCAATCTGGGACTCTGGGTTGTAATCCAAGCTCAGAAACTGTTTGCTTGGCCCACCAGACAAATTCTGTGCAATGTGTTGGAAATAATTACGAAAATGTGTTGGTGTACATTGGATTTAATATGAGCAATTATGATTTGTCATCAGGTAAACAGCTCTTGGCTGATAGACACAAAACTCAGTGTTTTAACGCTTAGGGCTAAGTCAGATGAAACATGCTTCTGCACGATGGCAGCTGGGCTTCGTGGCTCTTTACAGCCCCACTTAGAAAATGAAAGTTACAGGGTTTAGTGCTATGCCGCTGGTCAACCTGTCACCTTAAAAACATGTTCTGGAGAGTTTTACCATGATGAGAGAATGCAATGCGCACACCAAAATAATGAGAACTGGAGCCATGCGCAAGCTGAACTTTGCTCACATAAGAAGTGACAGCTGATGAAACTGCACTCAATAGAACAGCTGGCAAGGACACTGCAAAAAGGTGCTCGACTTTACTGGGTATTCATGTTGGTGGTGACAACTAGATCTGGAAATCCCAGAGGAAACCTGGACACTGATTTGCAAGTTCCTGCCTATGTATTCTCCACAGCGATAAGCAGCAGCCTGCTGAAATAGCATCCTGGAAGCCTGCTTAAATAGCTTTGCCAGCCTTTGGTGGAAGCCCCTCTTGGACCCTCACGTTTCACAGGAGAAAAGTAAGAAGTCTTCTTTAGAGCTCTGTTTTCCTGGGAAAGACATTGAGGCAACTCGGGTGCACCTAGTCAGACAGCGAGTCTTTTCTATGTTCTTGACCTCGGCTCCTACACCGAGACCTCTGGGACCAAGTAACTCTCAACTCATTACCAGCCAACTGAACTGGTTTCCTTGCAGATGCGGTGTCAAAAAACGCATTACCCTCTCCAATTCAGCCAACTGGAAAACCGGTGACTGCCTTCTGAGACCAAAAGGAACAGTACAGGCTGTCCACAACACAAGTCACATCAAGCATTTGATTAGGGGACCACCAGAATAGCACGTGCTTATGGCCTCCCAGAGAACGGGTGTATTTGGCTGACAGTGCTAAGCAACCATTTGAGAAGGTACTTACCATAGCAGGTTGCATGCTAGCACTCTCCAGGAAACCTAGGAGAGATAAAGCTCTAGAAAAAAAAAACAAACCCAACCCCTGCACCAGATACTTGCTGCATCTTTTGCCTGTGCCCTAGGTGGCATTCTGCTTTGGGGTTGTAGTGCAGTTTTGAAGCCACTCTCTGCTCATCTCCACTTAAGAGCTCATTCTCCTTAATGATATTTGCTCCCAGGGACCAGACCAAACTTACTGGAAAACAAAGTTCCCGGACCACACGGTGTTACTGTCAGGGCCTCAGTACCCTCAGATTTCATCTACTGATCTCCAATTGCTCAGAATTACTTGCCAATATAGACACAGCTGCTGATAAACTCTTAAATGGATTTTCTACCAGCTCGTAGCTGGCCATTTCCTAACACTGCATTTGGTCTACATGAACTGAGCTCCTAGAGCTGTCATCTGCCGCGCACTATCCTATACAGCCCAAGGGCGGTCAGGTTGCCTGCCTTTATTTCATCTTTCAAACTAACAGAACTGGTCTCGTGAGATGCTGTGCTGAAGACACCACTGCAGTAGAAAACTTCCCTGCAGCTTGCCGACTTTTATCAAAGGTTGTGTCATGCTTAAAACACTGTAAGCAACCGCCAGACTCACACGTCCTGCCCATTTCCAGCTACGGCTGCAGTACAGCAGCTCAGATGCTCTGATTCCTTTTTCTTACTGCTTACCAACTATATTATCACGCAAGAGTGTTTTGCACAAGCAAGGTGTTGAGTTCCTTTGTCTCCAAGTGCTGATGCGGTAGCAGGCCTCCCGATTCCCAATGTTGCGAACCAGCAGAGTTTTCTGGGTGCTGTACTTGACTGGACAGACACCGAAGTTCAGCTGGTCAGGGAAGTCCACGATAGCTCGGGCACCTATAGCTCAGATCGGCACAATAAACTTTTCCCTTTCCTTCATGCAGGTGAGCTGGTGGAAGTAATCCTGCAGGGAAAGAAACAATGTCAGCACAGTGCATTTAGTACCATCCCCACGGCAGAAGGAAAACTGCTGTTTTCTAGGACTCTAACAGGAGCATTCAATAATGTAATAGTCCTTTTTGCCTTAATGACCTTTCAGTCCAGTAGCATGACTTGAACAGGGCTCTTAACTTGCAAAGAAGAAACAACCCCACTGAGTCACCTGCTTTCCCAGCAAGCTGGCAGAACCAGACAAAATCATCTGATACTTTGATTCTGAGGCACCAAAACAGAGTCATGTCATGTAAGGGATTACTGCAGTAACAAGAACCTGCCTTGGTCACCATTGCAGACTATTAAAGGCACCACTAAGAACCCACTTGTGCCACAGGGCCAACTCCAATCCCAGCAACGCAGTGACCTCCTTGAAGCTTGCCAGGCGATGCTCAGGTACATTTTCAGAAGGACTTCGCCACATGTATGCTCAAGATTCAGTCTCTGGTGAAATACTTAACAAGCTGCACATGACAAATGTTTTATGTCAGCTGAGTGTAGGGTACCTGCCTATTTCCCACCCCTTCCCGTTGCATTATAGGGACAAGGCTGGGGAGACGCACCCTTTACAGGTTATCCGATCCATCTCCCCACCCCAGAACTAAATCAGCTCTGTACCCAAACTATTCTTGAGAGGTGTTTGACAAGTACTTAAAAGCACCAACAACTCCACTGCTGCCCTCAGCAGCCTATTCCAGCTCTGCCCTATGCTTAAAGAGAGCTCTTCCTGTGTCTAATCTCAATTTCCCTTTACATCTCCTCCTCGCCTCCGGGGAGGCAGGAAATAGCTTTGCTTCCTCTCTGCTGCATGGCTGATGTCTTCTCCTTTTGTACCATCACTAGACGGTACATCACCTCTCTTTTGTACAGTCTCTAGACTAAGTGACTTTCTGACCTGTTAGCATGCCTACCTGAGGCAGGTGGTATCAGGAGCTGCAAATGGGAGACACTCAGACACTCCTACCAGAGCAAACTCAGCTCTGCTATTCCCAGTCATTGGCTTGTTCGGAAAAGAGACAGACAGTCCCCAGACAGTTCCCCCTCACAGCTGTCTGGCATTTAGCAGTAGGAAGGTGAATCAAATCACCAAAATCATTTTGCTGTAGGGTTGAGCAGATCCATCTCCAGATCTAAGGTGTGGCAGCACTGTGCTGGAAGTAGTACCTTGTCCCTGCTGAAATCAGTGCTAAAACTGCTTAGTAGGGCCAGGAACCATTACCTCCAGCAGCTCTTATCAACCAGTTGATAAAAGCTCTGCCTCTTATCACTCACTTGCTGTCCTCATCTTTTTTTCTTAGTGCTTTTATCTTGTTTGATATTTTTATAATTGTTGAAGCAGCAAGCAGATGATTTAGGAATTGCACACAGCAGCAAACTCCCTCAACCAGATCAGATCCAGATTCCTCTGCACTTGGGATTTCCTGCTCCCATACCCATCCTCTCCAAGCCTGGAAGGGACCTACAGCAGCCAGATGAGGCACAGACACATAGCTATTGCACAACAGATAACACCCAGTGCCTACCAGCTGCCTGCACAGCTGGGGTTTAAGGTTGCAGTAACAGATGCTGTCACATCCAAGATGGAAAAAGAATAAAGAAGGGTCTTCTTTTTCCAGACATCTCAAATATTCACACTGGATATTGCAGAAGGGCTTTTGCTTCTCATATTTGGAAGGTAAAATACCAGGAAGGGAACTGCAGCAAGCAACATACAGAATTGACAATCACATTTCAGGAACGTGTTTCATCTTCAGCAAGTCCTTCTGAATTAGCAATCTGGTACTCAACCTTGCAGCCTAAGCCCTCTAAAATAAAAGCTATGAGCAGCCCATGTGCATGTAAAGCACCTATTAGCTGGGTACTTCACTGGGTCCTGGACTGTTAGAGCTTCAGAAACTGCATTAACAAATGAAGAATGCTATTTACTTCTTTTCTGTTATTTTGGCCACACTACTGTAACAAAGGCATTGTAAATCCAATTGAAAGGTGCGTGCCTTATTAAGTCTTGGCATGCCATATTTACTTATCTCTGCCTTCCAGATGCCAGGTAGACAGAAGAGGATGCAAGGAGTTCAGATCAGCAGGGGGATAAAAAAAAGAAAACTCCAACAACTGGAGCCATTTGAGGGAAGTAAAAGGAAATCATTTGCAAGTCATTGTCATTGCTAAGGAGTGGATCAGCAGCAATGTAAATAAGAGCCCAAGGAATCAATCCCCCCCAAAAGCAAGCACAGGCAGCCTTCCCAGCTCCGCTGCCGGTGAAGGGCACTGGGACTGCCTGCACAGCAATGCACGGGGAAAGGGACTTCTCCAGATGTGCGAAGACAAGGCTAAAGCAACAAGGATTTGGCCTCGCAGAGACAACCGCGACCTTTGAGAGAGAAAGCTGCCTCTTGCCATTCACATACATGCATGTTGTGTGCTGAGCCCCTTCTCCAGAGATGCCCTGGGAAGCTGCATCCTCTACAAAGCTTGACTCAAAGCACTTCAGCACGTGCTGACCCTTCAACCGCGCTCTAGGACCCAAAGTGGGACCTTGCAGCAAAGTTGAATGCAGCGTCAGGCCAAAGAGGGGGAAACCCAAGGAAAGAGGGCTGCTAGGCAGAAGGTGGCTGCTCATGCTGCTGTGAACCCATGGTCCCATAAGCTTTTGAAAGTTGAATCGCCCTCCCCTGGAGGAAGATCAAGGCTGCAATTCTCCACAGCAGCACTGCCCTGTCTTACCAACTCTGCTATGCACTTACTCACAGTCTAGGGGTACAGTCGGAACCAGTTTAAAATCTTGTTTGAATTTTCAACTGCAAAACCTTAGCAAGCTGTTTAAAAACAGGTCTCTAAGTAAACATGCCTGGGTGAGGGAGGGGTTGCATCGCTTCCTTCCTTTAAAGACTGTTCTGCTTAGATGTGGCTTCAGGCTATAGATTTTCATGAAAATACGACTTCATGCTTCATACAGCTCCGCTCTCAATTTCAGGGAAAATACAGTTCATTGTACGATGGTTCCTCTTCTCTTACTCCCCTTTGATAAGCAGGAAGTTGCAAGCTCTGGCCTGCAAAGCATCACCGATGGCATTTGAATTAGCACCCGCTGAAATTAAAGCAACTGCTTGTATCAAAGGTGTCACTTCAAGCTCTTTGCAAACTCAGGCTAACGTTCATTACTGTCAGGGGGATAGCAACCTTAACTGCCCAGTATGCCAGCAAACTCGGATGTCAGTTTTACTGTAGAACCGATCCTAAACACTTCACTGGGTTCCTTGCAGCAGGCAACTGCAAAGAAGAGATCCTTGTAGCAGGAGGTAGCATAGTAAGTCAAATAGGGCAAGCTCCCTGCTGAAACCATGATACCATCAAGGCTGGAAAATAAGGGCCGTTAAAAGAGAGGAGGGAGGCTGGCGGATGAAGATGGCTTCAGACGAGAAGGGGTACCCCTCCTCCTGCCTCCCTCAGCTACCAAGTCACAGGATGCTTTGAAATCAGTCCCTTCGCTCCAGGTTCATTTTGCGCAGGGCCATTTGCCTTGATCTTCTGCCCCTTTCCTCCTCCCCGGAGTCTTCTTGAAAGTATACTTGGAATAGCTTCCGTGTGCTACAAAACATCTAACAGGGCTGGACGGAATTTTAAAGGAGTTAATTTCAGTAATGCAATAACTCATCATCCTGTCATATTTCATATTAATCAATGAGCATTAATTCAGCCTCCACTGAGCATCGGTAATGAATTTTGCAAACCTTACAGACTGAACTTGGATTGCCTGAAAATATTGTATTGCTACAGTGAAAAGAGCAAGAGGACAAAACAAAATAGGCTGTGCTGTGGTTTTATAGTCTTCTTCCTCCCTTCTTCCTTTAAGATAATCTACTGATAAGCCTAAAGGACACACAAACGTCAGTATTTCTGGCTGTTGCTTATTTGCCAGTCAGTTCCGCGATGGTTTCCAGTTAGCCAGAGACTGTCAGACCATTGCGCAAGGATACCCGGCAACACAGGTGGCACGAGAACACCACCACTGTAAAACCGGAGCCATAAAACAGAAATGTGTATATCAGAAGCAGCAAGAACAACTAACTGCATATGTTGCCCAACAGAAAAATTAGCATTTCATATTTGTAACACAAGTGCCAATAAACAAAGAGACATGTCAGCTATTTATTCACTTTCTGACAGTCCAATCACGTGGCACATTCCCAAATGACTGCGAGACAATAGGAAACTGCTCATTTTTCAAGGAAGGCCTGCATGGCACATGGCATTTCAGCCACTAACGGCTCCCATGGTCCTTTTATTTAGCTGCAATTTTACTCCCCTGAATCGTGAGTGACTTCACTGGTCAGACGTACCCTGGGGAAGAACAGATTCAAAGCAAGGGAATTATAGAAACCAGCTCCACACCAGGAAGACTCGCCAACCTTGACAGAGGGGTTTGTACCTGCATCCCGATTCACTGGGTTGTCCACAATCCCAGTGGATCATGGAGCAGCAGAGAGGCAGAGGTTGTGCCAAGGGAGCACTCATAAGCTAAACCACAGATATTCTGCATGTAAGCAACTGCAAGCCCAACACAGGTGGCTTTACAGAACCATTTCCCAGAGCCTGCCTCTTCGCTAAGCGGTTTTCAAGGTGCTGTGCACCTCCTGACCATGCTACTGATGCATTTCTAGCTGAGCTACAGCACTCGGGTACTTCGCTGACTCACGCTCCACCAAGGACGAGACAAAATGCTCGATTTGTACAAAATTCTGATTCGGCTGTATAAACCCCTACGTGCTCCTCACCGAGCAGCACGCACCCCTCTCCCAATGCCCTGCACAACCCCTGCAAGGGGCACAAAACCCAGTTCAGAACCCCGCCAGGGTGTCACCGAAGCTGTGCAGAGGACCTCTCGCTGGCAGAGCTCCCTACTCCAGATGCTCACCAGTTCAAGGGCAAGACAAGGACCAAAGCATTGGACATCAGTGTTCTTGGGTGGGGGTTATCTCACCCTACTTCTACTTGTGGTGATGTTCACATGTTGCTCTGATGCCTCTCGAAACTTGAAGAGCAGCGCTTTGCCACCCTTCATGGGCACCCATTTACCTCTTCCACCCCAAAGATGAACACTAATTTATACTAATAAATCACATTTTAAAGGCACCAGTGTACTTTGCAAAGCCTACCTCAGTGACATTAAGCTCTCGTGTCACTTGGGTAGCATGGAGAACTGCCCTAGGCCAACATAATTTTTACCCTAAATATTAATGATGTTAAATAATTTCTCAGTCCCTCCAAAGGAACAGATTATTTCACACGCATGGGGAGCCAGGCACCACAGGGCATTTCCTCTTTAGTTTTCTATATCCGTACTGTTTGAGGGCAGGACAAAGTGTTAAACTGAATCTAAGCTGCAAATGGAAGATGAGAAAACAGCTATGCCCAAAGAGATCTTGCAACTCTGGCCTGCTGCAGAAACACCAGCTGGCTCAGAGCTATCCCCTAACCTTGCCTCTCCAACAAAGGCATGCGAAAAACAGTGCTAAGGGGTGGCGTGGGGGCTGGCGGAAGGAGTCAGCCTGCCTGTCTTTCTATGCCTGCAATGCTTCCTCCCTTCCATGCCATGGACTAAATCCTCTGTATTAACAAGCCTCCAGGTAACAGCACTGACCCTTCGCATCACAGCACTGAGAATCAGACTTGCCTCAGCCACGGCACTGGTGTTCAAACCTCCAAGCAAAAGTATGTGTGGCACAGAATAGGCGCCAGGTGACAGAGCAACCACAATAACATGCAGGAAGACACAGCCATACCAGTATTACTGCCCACAGGCTCTGGGGGAAGGTGTCTGCCTGTAGGCTGTACCTGCCCCTTTAGTCCTAGCTCTGCCAGGCAGATGTCTCACTGTCATCTGCAGCACATCAACCTCTCGCTGAGTTAAGGACATCTAGAGCTCAGTGGCTCTGCACCAGGCTGGCTCCCTGCCATGGGCGCAGCACTCCCTCTCCCCTACACTCGCAGCTGGATCACAGGCAGGCAAGTATCCTCAGAAACAGCACGGCTGCAAGGCTTGGAAACACAGGGGATGAAAAAGCATCATCTTTGCTCCAGTCCAGAGCCAGGCAGGGTAGTGGCTGCCAGATGGGAAAGAGAAAAGCTCTCTGGATCTACTCATGCCTCTAGTATTTTCCATAATAATTAAACCCCTGCCATTGAGATGGCTAAACATCTTATCAACACCCCTCCCTGCCACTTTCCTACTGTTCCACGTGCACCTTCCCTCACGAACGCTCAAGAAAGCACAGGGAGGGAAAGCACAGCCTGCGAGTCCCTGCTGCAGCCCCTAGCAGCACCCTGCAATGCCAAGATGTGACCAGCTGCAGCCTGGAGCAGACCTCACAGCAGGGTGTGGACTATAACTGGCATGCAAAAAAAGCGATTACTTTAGACACAACGTTCAGCTGTGTCACTACTGTGTCCAACATGATATACATTAAGGTGACTGCAGTTTTCAAAGGTGGTGGTCCTCACTCTGATCAGGCTTACTTCGGGTCCCCCAAATAACAGGTCACTTTTAAACAGACCTTTGTATTTATAATTAGTGGAGCAAACCCATAATTATGCAGCAACGGACAGATACTAGAAACCGACACCTTGAGAGGCTGCCCCACCACAGACAGTAGACTCTCTTATTCCTGAAGCCAACAGACATTACGTTAAATGTGCCAGCGCTGAAGGATAAAAACAGTCTGAAACACTTAAGAGCCTCCAGCCTATGAGAGCATAATCTTCACCATGGGCAAAGAGTTTCCCCCAGTTCTAGATCCAGCGCAAGCCCACCAAAACCAGGACAGTTCCACAAAACCCACACCAGATGCCCTGGTCTGAACCCGGCCCTGCAGGTGCAGCTTCCCCTGAAGGCACCAACCTCTTGGCACCTCCAGTCTCACCTTGTTCTCCTCAGGGGTGAAAAGGATGCGGAAAGTGGAACGCATGCCAGGTGCTACCTTACGGTACACATCCTTGGGTTCGATCAACTTGAAATAAGGCGAGCTCTCCAGGACGACCTTCACCAGCCGAGGAACCTGCAGAAAAGACATGAAACTATGACTTTGCCAGTTGTGGAAACACAAGGAGAAGAGACCTAGCCATGCCCTGGTGACATCCTTCCTCAACCACCTTTCCAAAGCACTTTTAGCTCTCGAGGTACATACACATAATACACAAGGGTGGACCTGAATCCCTTCTGCTAGGGGAAAATAGCTCCAGGCCAGAGGCAGTAGGGCAATGCCCTGCTGTGAAGGAAGTGCCAAGCAGATAAGACACCAGCAGCATGGCGATACAATACCAGAATCAAGTCATCCACATAGTCAACAAGCCCAGAGAACCTGCTTGCCTCTGCCTGCGCACATCCATGCCATCACACCTCTAAAGGGGGAAGGCAAAACAGGACATGTTATACTGAGGCAAGGAAGAAATTCACTTCTAACATACCGGGTTTGAGCAGGGCAGTCAAGCTGCGATGCTACAGAGTCATGCAGGCAGACCAACAAGAGAAGGAGACCACAGACATTGTGGCCTTACTGGGAATAAAAGCAAGCTGAGGAGCAAAAGGAGGAACATCGGAAAACAAAGGGACAACCCCAGAAACAAGGAGGTGGCTAAGAGAATTTAAAGGGGGCTGTAGGGAAGCAAGGAAGAAGCATGATACTCTACAAGGAAAGGCTGATGCAGAAGATCAGAGCAGTCAACTTACCACAATAGTGGCAAGCCAGACGACCCCCCAGGCTGTGCCTATCAATTATGGGCTTCAAAGGCATTTTCTGCCCTGAGATACATGACCAGCACTGACTCACACTGTGGTTTCATTACTAAAAGCCAATCTCAGCTCTCTGGAGGCTCTCGCTGCCTGCTGATTGTAGCCAGGCAGCTGCCAGTGCAGGCAAGGCAGATCTCTGGGCATTCCTCCCCACACCCGGGAGTCCCTGCAGGCACCCTGCTGCAAGTTTCTGCCCTCTGGGATGCCACAAACACAGAGACAGCACACAGGCGTTTTCTAGCACACGGATATCAACCCCTGAGCACGAAATCTCATCTCAGAAAGTCTAAAACAGGTGATTTTGACTGACAGGCAGCTTCACTGAGAAACAACGAACCCACACGAGGCTTGGCAAAAGTGGAGATTCATTCTGCACCACCCACCCGAGCCTGATAACCCACGGCCGAGGCAGTCCTGAACTCTCCAAACGCCCTTTGCTCCCAGCAATCCCCTGGGGCAGCAAGTTCCCAGAGACAATTTCACACTGCTGACAAACATTTTGGTCACCAAGTCCCTTGGGAGATGAGTTAACACCTTCAGCAAAAGCCACCCAGAAGATGTGAGGGTGGTGAGGAGCAGACTGAAGACAGAAAAGCAATTGTACAACACACAGGTACAAGCAGGAAGTATGTAGCAAAGTGCTTCTGTATTTGAATGATTACAGAGCCTCTCTTTGGAATATACTTTGCTGTCAGCCGGATTTTGATGGAGCAGACAGCACCAGGCTACCATGCAGGAGAAGTCAGTATGATTCAGAGGAATCTGGGAAACTGGTGGGAAAACTTGGAGATACAGCACAATGTTGCTTTTCTCTAGCACGGTACCAAAAGCAACAAAATTAGGATAGGATTTAACCTCTCTTAGGACTATCATCTCTAACTTTGTGTACTTAAATATGCCAAGGATTTTCCTTAGAGCCGATCTTACTTTCACACCAGCGCTGTCCAATGGTTGAGGTCTTACTAGCTTCAAAACTAATTCATTTTGGAAAAAAAATCAACAGTTCACACATTGCCTCCTCTTTACAGGGCATACAAATCCCAAGGTGCAGCTGTACAAGTTTAATATTTTTTTACTGGGAATGGCAGAAATGTTGATGCAGATCTTCTTTTCCACTTGAGGAAGCATGAATAGAGCAAATTAACTGTTTGCCTGTTGGCTGGTGCTTGGCAAAGACAAACATTTTGAAGTGCCACATGGATAACGGAGCAGCTGAAGCCAAAAGACTTAGTGGGAATGAAGTAGAGCCATAGGGAAAGAGAAACGGAGGCACACTTTAATCAGGAAAGGATACCTACAGCAAAGAGTGCCCAGAATCACTGTGGACCACACAAATGGTATCCCTGGGGTATGGGCATCCACACTGCATCTTTCCAATATCCCCGAGCTGAACGCCAGACCAGGAATGGCACAGCACTCTCCAGGAATAACGGAGGGACCACGCCTGCATCCTCCCTTGCCAAAGGGTCTTCTTTTCAACCGTGTCCCTGTCAAAACCTGTCATCTCCGAATATACTTTGACTTCTCTTGCTGTTCCTCCACCTACCATGTGCCCCGACAGCGTTTTTGTCCACCTCTTTGTTTCCCCCAACAGGTAGATTTGGGGAGGTGGTTAATTCACCCGCTCTCGTGCACACTTCCATCTTCCCATCCTGCCGCCCTCCTCTCATGGATACGTCTTACTTTTCAGTACAGAAGACTGTCTTTAATTACACCTTTCTTTTTCTGACCCTTCTCTGCTGCCAGCACACTTACTGTTAGGTGTCAAGAGAAACCCTTGCCTGTACAATGTTGTCTCCCAGAGCACCTTTTAACTCAGCTCCTTTCCTCGCTCCTCTCTTTTCCTACCAGCTTGCTCTTGGCACATGCCTCACTCGAGCAAATACTTCCCCTGCTGAAATTCAAAAGGTCTCAATTCTCCTCTTTACAGTGGAACAAAATTGCTGACGTTTTTCAACTTTTCCCTTCTCAACTTCCTTGGGAAATCTCAAAACGATCACAATTTTTTCAAGTAACAGTGGAGACCTTCAAGAGCATGTTACTGTGGATGGGCTGTGGTTCTCCAAAGGGAAAGCAGAGAGCCACGTTGCCTTAGAAAAACCTGGGCAGAACTGAATTAAACTTAGCAGGAGCCTAAAGTGGCCCCTAAAGGCCTCCCACTGCTCCTGCTAAATTAGTCCATTTCGACCGCTGTTTCAAAACACCCTTTCTGGAGTGCTACCACCACTAATTGTAACTTACTCCAACATAAAGCGGAGAAGGCTCAACCCCTGTGCTCTGACAGTGAGCTGCAGAGGCAGCTAAACAGGTTGTGAGAGGCAGAGATGCCCTGCCAGAAACCAAGATTAACCAAGGAGCCACCAGGACATGATACACACTCGAGGTAAAGCATGAGGGCAGACAAGAACTGTACAGCCCTCAACATTCCCCTCAGTCTGGGGCTCTCAAGGGGAAGGATGCTGACTAGAAAAGCTCCTTTGGGCTAGATACCACCAACGCATGGCCAAAATCAGGGGGAGAATCTCCAGCATGGGATTATTTCCACCAGCTTGCAAAATAAGACATTTGATTCTGATGTGCTGTGCTGCAGCAGATAACTTGCTATGCTGTATGACACGTGAATTACACTGCTCTCCTCTTCCAGCATAGCATTAAACCTCCACGTCCCAGCACTTACCTTGTCGGTGTTCCTCAGAATCATCGGCGCTTCATAGACCTCGCAGGGGACGTAGCTCTGAAATACCACCTCTGATGGAAAAGGCTGAAACAAGCTCTGGTCCAGGTCAACTGAGGAGACCTGGAGATGCAAGAGAGAGCAGTGAGAGGTTGAACTGCTGGGACAAAGATTCATGAATGAGACTCCTACATTGATCTCCAGTGAAGTACAGTCTCTTGGTGAGTACGTCTGCCCAGCTCACACTAGGGAAACAGGAGCTCACCCACCTGTGTTCTGAGCTCAGCAAAAGTTTCTGGACTACGCTGAGCGGGCTCAAGCTAATAAGCTCTTTTGGGAGGTGTTTCTCCAGGTTTTCTTCTCCAAAATGCAAGGCAGCGCTTACCTCCAGCAGAGCCCTGTGCTAATGGGGTCACACAGCTCCGGAGCACTTACTGAAAGAGCCATGAGCGCTCACGGAGAAAGCGAAACCCAAGAATTTACGTGAGACTCCGTGGGAAACCTTTTTGGGATGATCTTTACTCTGAGACAGAGAGACCGAGCCCCACACATCCCCAGATATCATTTTTTGATACAGAGCCTAGAAATCAGTAAGAAGAGAACAGTACCAGAGGAGGTAAGGCCAACAAGAAAGTAACAGTAGTTAGGAAAAAGACATGTGAGGTGAACATTGGATGGTGATAAGGTTCAGCTTTTTTCTCAGCATTACGGGGCAACCTGAGTAAGACTGGACTTGATATCTCCTTTTGCCATGACCTTTAAAAGGGATGCTTTACTGTATTCTATTATTGCTCTTAATTAACACCACTGCAGAAGCATGGCTGAAAACATACACAAACAGCAAATGCTTACAGAGCAGAGGCATTACTTTGAGGAAATTCCTCCCTGCTTTGTCTCCCCTCTTCCAGCTGCACTGTTCCCCCTCGAAAGACATGGGCAGGTCTCCATGTGTGGCTGCGGCACACTGCCAGTTATTTGTGCACTCGTCTGACGCATTCCCAACCTCCCATGCTGGCTAGGGCAATCCTTAACCAATTCGTTACAGGTCTCTGGCTGGCAATTTTCCACTCAACAGCCTACCTCAGTAATCTACCCATTTGGACTGCGCGTTGTACTGAGCAGTCCTGTAAGAAAAGCAGCTTTAAAGTAAACATTGAGCCAGATAAAGCAACTCCATGTCGCCTCTGCCCAGCGAGATTCCCCTGTATATCTGGCAGCCTGCAATTTCTAACACCCTGCAAGGGTCCCACACATTGTTGCAACCCAAAGCATTAATGCAATTGGTTTTGTTAAATCTTGAATAATTACCGTAGGCCCTCAGCTTTCAAAGGCCAGTGCTGCCACCGTTGAGGGAGTCCTATGTCCCCAAGCATTTGCCAGCAACTGTACCGAAGCGAGATGTGACTATTTCAGCAGGAGGATGGAAAATGGCAAGCTCCTGCCCTGGTGTCCTGCCCCAGCCTTCCCCCAGTATCGTGCTTTAGCACTGGTAGCTAAATTCCAGCAAAACCCACCAAGTTCAGCAGAGGCTATTCATATTGGCTACTAAACATATCAGGACTTCAATGTCTCACTGGGGAAAAACGTTTTACTTTTCCCCCAGCAGAAGGAACTCCACCACCAGCAGCAGTTCACAGAATCATTAAGGTTGGAAAAGACCTGTAAGATCATAAAGTCCAACCATCAACCCAACACCACCATGCCCACTAAAACGTGTCCCACAGTGCCGTGTCCACACGTTCCTTGAACACCTCCAGGGATGGTGACTCTACCACCTCCCTGGGCAGCCTGTTCCAATGCTTCACTGCTCTCTCCGGAAAGACATTTTTCCTAATATCCAGTCTAAACCTCCCCTGGTGCAACTTGAGGCCATTTCTTCTTGTCCTATTGCTAGTCACTCAGGAGTTGGAAAGGACAACAGAACCTAGTCACCAAGGTATTCAGAGAAGCTGGAGTCAGGCCTGTCACAAGCACGCACCCTCTTCAAATGTCACCAACAGCAAGGAAAAGGGCAGGAAAAGGCTACCTTTTGATGGGAGGTTTCACTCATGTCTAGAAGCTGGATAATCTGGAGCCGCCTCATCTCCCGAGTGCTGGCCAGCCTCTGTTCCGTGGTGAGAGACATCTGCTTCAGGAAGGCGGAGGGAGTCAGCTGAAATGCAAAACACCAGCAAGAGTTACACAAATGCCTTTGTTCAGAAAGGCTTTTCTTGGTCAAGTGCCACTGATGAATAATTTGTGATCACAGCCACCTGGATAGTCCTGGAAGTCCCCTAAGTTACCTGCTGAAATATTTAACATCAGTAAATAAATGATACAGAGTGGAACACACACACTCTAACCAAGTGGCTCTGCCCCGCCATTAGCTTCTCCTTCATGATTTCATGGGACATGTTTGGGGATTTCTGCTCTTCGGGCATTTGTTTTCTCTTTAGTTTTGCTGGATTGAGCCAGTGACCTTTGAAGACAGTGGGGAGGAGTTATCAGAAATCCCCAAACTCCATCCTTGCACAATGCTCACAACCAACACGTGTGTGATGTCACAGCTGCGTGAGTCAGAGGAAAGCAGAAAAGCAGCGTTGTGCCAAGGCTGATGTGGAGACGAATGGGTCCAAGTTTTAGTTATTTCTTCTTAATTAGCACTTGTTTTCTCTCTGTTCTGGCCTCACAAACCCCTCTGCAGAAGTACACGGAGATACCTCCTTGACAGAGCCTGAGCACTAGGTCATCGCCAGTCAAGTGAGCTCCAGTCAGCAAAGGGGACATTTGTGGATAGGAAGAAGGAATCGCCCTGACTCCACTGCTGTTTGCAGGGCTGGATCTGTGCTCCACACAGGATATGAGATACAATAACTGTTTTGCAACCTGTTCTGTCTGGGACCAGCCACATCTCTTAAGTCTTCAGGCAGAGCTCGAGCAGCCCACCACATGCCCGGATGCCTGGAGGGCAGGTACAGTCAGAGCAGCACCGGCAAGTATGTCTACCTGACAGAAGATATTACTGCCCACACAAAGAGGATGGAACGAAGCACACATTCACGCTTCAGCTATGCCAGTGCAATGCCCAGGACATTCATTTAACTTGGCATCCAGGCAAGACTCTGGACCTTCCCCGAAGCAGCACACACTCCATTCCCCACTGCACCATGACAGCCACCTCCGGCAGAAGCCGGGCAGCAAAGCGATGGGGAGGTGGTGTCCAGCTTCACAGTGCTGCTAGACAACAGGAGGGGAAGACGAAGGAGGGACACAGGGGCATTTTCCAGCCTTAACACAGGTCCTGCCCGGCCACAGCAGGTACTTACAGTTACAGACTCCTCTGTCTCTCTGACTAGCTTTGGAAAACGAGGTACTAGCACTTTGCTCTGGAATCCATCAGCCATTTTGGAGGACCCCATGGACAGATGCATCTTGCCAGTGGCCATCTCTCAGCTCACCTGGAAGGAGCAACAATGGAACTTTGAAACTCTAGAATCCCATTCCTGGCAGACCCAGAGGGCAGACCCACGTCTCCAGACTGCGGCATCCTTCCGAAGTGGAAAACATAAGGCTTCCCCACCCTGTTCCATGATTAGACCATATTTAAGTGGCACAGTCAAGATTCATAGCAGTAAAACCCCAGAACATTCCCTGAGCCAAAACAGCCTTTTGCTGTGGGTGCTGTCCCACGAGCCACAAACACACACCAGTGCCTGCTGGCATTTCTCACCTTCCCCAGCTTCCATTACTTTTGGAATCCCATTTACTGGAATTATTAACCCAATCGCTATTAGTATCCAAACTGTCCTTTATTCCTCTTCACAAGTTTTCCGGTGGGAACAGAAGGAAGGTAAATGTCACTTAGCTGCTTCATTTTGCCAGGGCAGCTGACCTGATGTGACTGTGTGCCTGACCCTACTAAGTGCTCAGAGTACTATGAACAACCTTAAACCCAGGGATCGCTGCTGCCCCCAGCATTAATAAAATCAGACTACTTGCCAACTTTGCAAACCCGATGTCCACCCTTTGTGCAAGGAGCCTGGTGATGCTTCCAACTAATGGAGCGTAGAGTTCAATACTCTGATTAAGAACTATAGTTTCTCAAGGCTAATTTGGTTGGTTGAAGTTACAAAAATTATCCAGCAAATACGACTCCTTCCAGGCATGAAATTACCACAGTGCCCAAGAGCATTTCTCCGTGGAGAACGAGGGCCCTCATTTTCACTTATTAACACCCAAACTCAAGGCTCCCTACAGGCATTAGAGGCTGTAACAGCAGAAATAAAAGCATGAAACCATTAAAGGAACATGAGCAATTAGCTCAAATAGAAATGCAAATATGTGACAGCCAGGCCACTAAAGACTTTATCCTAATGGCAGTTCTTCTCCAGCATCCTTATCCTACAAGTAGCATGGGTTAACAGGTCCATGGGCCATTCTTCTTCCAACCACCAGCCTGCCAACCACCTCTCTCCATCTGCGTCACACAAAGTGGGGGTGCAAGAAAGGGCAAGAAGAGACAACAACCCCAGAAAGTGGTCTCGAACACAAACAAAGAGAAACATGTACAGTATTTGCTAAGCACTACTTTGGACTAGAAATAATTTCCCCTCCCTTTCTGGCTAACTGGACCAAGGAACAGATAGATTTGCCCGCTTCTTATTTTCTGGCACTTGAAAGGCCAGTGTTCTCAAACCCAGCTCTACTCTGAATTTCTTTTTCATTCTGACATTATCTGACAAAAATCACAGCTCACATTCCCTCCTGCTTCCTTCTGTTCCACATGATCTTTTTTGTGTGGATGATGTCTTGCTGTATACAGCAAGTCATCATCTATACAAAGATGACCATTCCCTCCCCCTCAAGGTTTACCCACATCCTGCAAGCAAGGCAGTAACTTCATTCCTTTACTCCCCAAACAGCTACAGCATTGCACATGTTCATGGTACTGGGCCCTTTACAGTGTTAGGAAACAACAACGTTGCTGTCTCCTTTTGTTCTTGCAAGAAACATGAGAGAGCACAGCACTATGGACATGAGGACATGCTGTAGCAAGAGCTAGGATTTAAAGCTGGAAATAACTCTTTTTCCAAGACAGAAATATAATGGGGATGATACAACTTTAATCTGGATTTTCACGTTTTATTATTAGGTCTTGAGAAGAACTGGATTATTTGTTCCAATTTTCTACCTGTAATTTCACTTTGCTTGAAATTAATCCCATTCATCATGCCCACAATGCTTATTTCCAGAGGGCTTCCAACCTCCACAGCCCTGGCCCCGTCTTACAGCTTCCCCTGCCCTCCAGTGAGGCACTATCACAGCCCTGCAGCTCCACTTCCCTAGAGCCCGCAGGGATCAGCCTCCCAGATTCAGAGGAAAGGCACAGAACTAAGGAATCGGCCACATCTCCCTGTAGAGGCAAGACAAAACAGCAACCATGCCACAGCACGCCTCCAGCCCACCACCCCTGTCTGGTGGGGGGAGATCTCCATCTTCCCCACCTCAGACAGCCCTCTACCCATCCTGGAAACATAAGGAACGGTTGCAATTCCCCCTCTGCTCCAGGCTCAGGGCACAGACAGCGCTGCCACCTCAGCTTTAGGTTCAGAGCACAAATGCCCTGAGCCTGGGCAGAGGAATCAGGACACAACAGCTAAGACCACCTAGAAAAGCAATGAAGAAATATGCCCAGGGCTGGGGTAGAAATTCCTGACGTGTCTCAGGAAACCAAGATGTATCAGAGCAGGGCACCAAGCTGAAGATCCCCAAGGACATCCAAGCTTCAGTCTCCTCCCCAAGGCTCCCTTTTACCCTGGTATCTACAGCTAAGCTAGAAGTCTCTACCATCGCTGCAAGTTGCTCAACAATTTTACAACCCATTAAAAAAACACATCTACCTCCCCAGACTTGCTCTTAGACCAGGTATGTAATTCAATTCTACTGAGTATCACATAGCTGCTGCATCCCTGCTGTTGGCCCTCCTGCCAACAAAACTGCCTCCTTCCTGCCCGCTGGCCAGACACTACCTTAGGACAGGGAATTCACGCTTCTCCTGGAGGATACACTTTGCGTAGCGCCCACTCTTGCTTCCTGAATCACCATGGGCTACTCGGTGGCTGTGGACAGCCTGGAGGAACAGGAGCTGGCCAGGGAGCCATTGGTGTGACCATGCTCCCACCGGCGCAGCAATAACCGACACAGTGCCAGCGGCTTCCAAGAACCCAGTGGAACCCCCAAAGCAACTGACAGGACTTGGGAATTGGGCTGCCTGGCGTCCCCTCTCCTCAGCTGCTACAGCCTTGCCAGGCAGAGCAGGAGGATTTTACCAGGACCTCAAGGAAGCAGAGGGTTCAGAGCCTGATGTTAGCTAAAGTCTGCTAGTTTCTCTGCTGCTCAGCTCCCTCTGCTCTAACGTGGGGAGATACTGCACTGGGCAGTGCTCAAGGTGCTGTGCAGAGAAGCTTCTCAAAACAGCAGCATCTCATCCTGCAAGTAGCATGATAGGAAAGGTCCACTAACCCACTAAAGACTGGAGGTTTACCACCTTAACCAGTTCCACACCAAGGGAACAGATGCCTGTTCAAGTATTTGCGGCTTTGGGATTTCTTCAGCTCTAGGCTGGAGTGGAAACGATGCTTTCTGCCTTGAACTTTCTCAGCATCACAACTGGTCGACTCGGTCTCATCTCTGGTGGTTTACAATGCCACTGAAATGCCTTGATAAAGTTATAGCCCTGCAACTCACTGCAGCCCATCCATTTCCTAAACATCTCACTCCGCAGCAAATGATTGCAGCAGTATTCTAAAGTACGCCTTAGAGTAGCATTTGTTAATGTTCCACGAGCTTCAGATCAATTAATTTAGACACTGCAGACTAGCTAATCATTTCTTTAAGGAGTAAAGAAAAAGTTTCCACGCTGACTTACAAAACAAGAACTCAATTTCTATTTTGCTCGCCCAGGGAGGACCCCAATCACATCAATACAAAAGACAGCAGGCAAATCAGTGTTGCTGCAGCTCTGACAACGCCTTCGGGGGTGTCCTCTGTTGTTGCGCCTGGTGAATACCCATCTGATGAGCTCGTTCCAATTCACTGTGCACACATATGCACACACACCAGCCAGGGACACCCAACTTACAAGAGCATCTCAGCTGCCAGGGAGCTTCACGCATCTTCAGCACAGCAGATGCTATAAACAAAAGCTTCTCATGAGACTCTCAGCCACAGGCAAACCAAATCATCGCATCTGCTTGGCTGGGAACAAGAAATTCTCGGTCTGAAAACCACCATTCATTATTTGGGGGTTTACAATTCAGTTAAGGAGGATATTAGCCCTGAAAACAAACTGGCTCTCCAGCCAGCTAGCCTGTGGAAACTCGCTCCAAAACATCAGAAACAGTGTGGCCAACAGGAGCAGGGAGGTGATCATGCCTCTGTACTCGGCTCTGGTGAGGCCGCACCTCGAATACTGTGTTCAGTTTTGGGCCCCTCACAACCAGAAGTACCTTGAGGTGCTGCAGCGTGTCCAGAGAAGGGCGATGAAGCTGGTGAGGGGTCTGGAGCACAAGTCTGATGAGGAGCGGCTGAGGGAGCTGGGGTTGTTTAGCCTGGAGAAGAGGAGGCTGAGGGGAGACCTTATCGCTCTCTACAACTACCTGAAGGGGGGTTGCAGAGAGGTGGGTGTTGGTCTCTTCTCCCAAGTGACTAGTGACAGGACTAGAGGAAATGGCCTCAAGTTGCGCCAGGGGAGGTTCAGGCTAGATATTAGGAAAAAGTTCTTTACTGAGAGAGTAGTGAAACATTGGAATAGGCTGCCCAGGGAGGTGGTAGAGCCACCCTCCCTGGAGGTATTCAAGGAGCGTGTGGATGTGGCATTGTGGGATGTGGCTTGATGGGCATGGTGCTGTGTGGTGTTGGGTGGGTTGGTTTTTGGTGTGTTGTGGTTTGGTTTTTGTGGTTTTTGGTTTTTTTGTTTTTTGTTTTTTTTTTTTTTTAAGGTTGGACTTGATGATCTTACAGGTCTTCTCCAACCTTAGTGATTCTGTGATTCTGTGATTCTGTGATCTCCCACTTGGCGTCCAGCCACCGATTGAGTGGAAACTGGAGAGCTCAGGCAAAGAAACCTCAGATGTGACACCCTTGTGCGCTCAAGGCACCAAGACAGAAGTGCTGTAAGCAAAGGAACCTGGATGCTGGGTGATGCTTCCAGTCTCAGAAGGCAGAACTTGGAGACAGATGTCAAGGTGAGACCCACCAAGTCCCCTGTGCTTGGCTGGAGATGCACTCACAGGGCTGCCACCTCGTGCTCCTTCCCACAGCTCCAGCACCTTACAAGCAACATTAAAGCCTCCCCTGCTCAGCACAGAAGCAACTCCTGCCTGCTGCAGGCAAAGAGCACACCTGGAGCCAGGTTTCATGCTCAGAGGACTTGGCAGAGAAGCCTTGGGTGCTTAGTAAAGGAAACCGCTGGCCACAAAGCACCTTCATGGAGCTGCATGGTAGGAGTGACACGAAACCCATACACGGCTTGCAAGCACCTCAGCACCCCAATGCCAAACCCAACGCTGGTACCTCGACCTGCTCCCATCAGCCTCAACAACCCTGCTCCCATGCTTGGCTGTGCTCCCGCTATCAAACTTAACGTCTATTTTTCCAGCCCAAACCTTCCTGCCCTCCCAGATAGACGGAGGGGGCCAAAGCCATTCCTTAGTCCTGCTTGTCAGCACAGACAAGGTCACTGCCACATCTCCTAGCACTGCTGCGTGGAGAAATCAAGTGAGAAAAAGCCTGACCTCCAAGCTAGCAGCTAGGATGCTTGAGAGCTAAAGAAAAGCCTTGGCTGGGGGGCTCTGCCCCCTGCATCACAAAGTCTTTTAACTAATGACTATTAAACATGCAACACATAAGCAGTCTCCAGAGGGGAAAAAAAATAAGAGACCAGGATCATCTTCAAAGTGAAGGAAAAAGATTTGTTTCATGATGCGGGCTCACAGCTAGTATAGGCTCCCTGCGTCAGGCTAGGCAGAAAAGGAGGGTCTGCACCGGACCACTCTGCTCCCAGCTGTGTTTGGCCGTGAGCTACATTAGGGGTACGAAGAAGCACCTTCACCTCATCTCTTTAGGGCAGCAACATTAACCTCTGAACACTCCCTGGCTCATGATATGGGCTAGGGTCATAAGGCCAAAGTATCAGTAGGCACAAGGTAGGGCTTCACACAAGCTCAGTCATGCCAGGACCTGGAAAATTCAGAAGGCTCAGCAGCACAAATATAGGCACAGAGGGGCCCTTCAGGGCCCATGAGCTTGGCAAAAGCTGTGCTGAGGAAAAAGTTAATGTGAGCATTTAGATATGGCCCTAAAGCATCCAAATCCCTTTGTGCATATGTCCAACAGCTTCCCTCAGTTAAATAAAATTGAACAGCTCTCTGATGATGCTGTGCTGAAAAAGACAGGAAATTAAGAATAAACAGCAAATTTCTTAAGGGACATTAAGAAAAAAATGGGAAGTTTCATGTAAAAGTACAGCTTCACGTCTGTACAGATCCTGTGGCTGTCACTACGCCATGTGCCAGTGCTCTTATTTCAAGGGACCCCACGTCACTTGTGCTGAAGCAGCAGCACCAACCTCTGAGCTGGTCCGATACCAACCGATCGCCCTCCAAACTTAAAGGCTGGGGATATATTGGCACGCACTGCACTACAACACACTACACCCAGCTTTTCTTGTAGCAGCAGAGACTAGTGGCTCAATCTTGTTTCAGTATACACAATGAATCCTCTTTCTTCTTCCTTCTGCAAAGATAAACCATCTCTCTCTGGACTAATTGGTTAATTTGCCTTTCTATTACACTTTGCTGGAAGAGTGAGACAGGAGATCTATTCAAAGTGAGAATCAGGATGCTATTGAACAATTTTGTTCAGCTACATCTTCTTGCCCTCTTCAGGCTTAAGTAGCAAGATCACATTTTGTGACTAGAAATCACCTGCTTAGATGTAATTACCATAAAAACAGCATCAAGGAAGCCAGGAAAGGAGAAGCACAACTTCCAGGACTAACCTCTTGTCCCTCTAGCCCACTGCTAAGTGGCTGAGTGCTTTCTAAATCCAGTCTTGCTACCCAGGAAGCCTCACCTGTCACCTTTATAGTCCAGTGCCTCTGTATTTTATCACTTCAGTACTATCATCCTGCAATTTATTACAAAAGCTCTACCATAGCCAAGATAATTAATAGGAGCCTAGCATTACATCTTCCTGTTACTTCTTTTAATAAACTTCAACTCTCAGCTGACAGCGAGCTGGACCAAGGGTCTGCTGGAGATTCCACAGCTCCACATGCTATAATTTACAACTGTGGCTCCTGCCTGAAATATTAACAGTACTATTGTCCCTTTCCCAACTGCCTCTCCCAGCACCTGATCTCTGCTCTCCTGGCTTTGCAACTTGTATCAACTCTCCCTTTTTATTTCCTCTTTTTCTGGCATCTGGACCACATTTCATTCCGGTTCGCAATACATCGGAGCTTCCACGCAGCTAGAGGCTTTGGAGTGGAAAAGCAGAAACCAAAGGACTATTAATGGATCCCCAGGTCAGGAGCAAGCGGCCATACGTGGGGTCAGAGCTGACTCTGCAATGGTGAATCCAGAGCAGCAGGTTCGAAGCAGTACGTCTCTTTAGTAGCTACCGTCAAGACCTCATCCAAAGTTCATGGAAATCATAGGAAGACTCCTATGGATATCAGATTGTTTCCCCATGCGATCCCTTACTCTGCAGCAAATGCTTGGACATGTCACATCCACTAGCCTGCAAAGAAGAGCTAAGAGGAAATGAACAATTCTGTACTCCCCAGGGGTTTAAGCATATGAACCTCCGCTCTGCTGACATGCAATCATTTGTTAATCTACCATTTCACTGCACACCCAAGCTAGAACAAGGGGCACTGCCAGCATCCCTAAAAACCACCCTCCCTCCCTTTCTGAACCATCTCTCAACTTCCGCAGTATCAACTCGCAGTGCGCAGCACAGGCAGCACAATGTTCACATCCTGACCAGCTGCCTTCCCCAACCAGGACCCCGAGAGGTCAGGCATCAGCTGAGTTCTCTGACAAGCTCCTGTGAACCTCAAGCCAAGCCAACTGCAGACAGGTAAGTGGAGGCAGGAGTACCACTCGGCAACCTCACCTTGGCTGGCTCCAGCCTAATACCCAATTATCCAGCACACACGTCACCGG
Source organism: Gavia stellata (assembly GCF_030936135.1). Lineage (NCBI taxonomy): Eukaryota > Metazoa > Chordata > Aves > Gaviiformes > Gaviidae > Gavia > Gavia stellata. The sequence continues at coordinate 122,184 of NW_026777117.1, forward strand.
CTGCCAGAACTGCAAATATTCCCTATTGAGCGGATTATTACTGTAACACTACAGCACTGACTGTAACCCCGAGGTGGTACAGAGCAGGCTTTGGCTTCACCGAGTTATTTCCCACCCTTCAGCCAAGGGGCAAGGCTGGACAAGCTGTTAGGAGCAATCTGCACCCTCCTGGAGTAGTCCAGCCTTTGGATTTTCCCTCGACGTAGACAGGAATTGCTTCTCAGGAAATCACCTATGGATTTAGAAGGCAAGGAAAGGACAGTCAGGGTGAGTTGGCTGTGCAGTTGCGTGGAGCTAGGCCATTTGTTGCATTTTTCATCACAAGCCTTCACGGCATTTTATAGACAGAGCGAGAATAAATCGTCTCGTCCGTCATTTACAGACGGGGCCACACAAAGATTTAAGGCCAAAACATCCGAAAGCCCACATGCGAGACGAGACGAGGGGGGCAAGACCAGCAGCGGCGAGGCAGGCAGCCTCCATCCCCCTCCACATTTAACCCACAGCCCGGGTGCAGTCACATTGGCATCCCATGGGGAAAAAAAGGGAGAAGTTTGGGAAGGTTCTCCTTTAGGGAGCAAAGCTCGCTCCCCGTCCAGCTCTGGGGGGAAGAAGGGGCCCCAACTCCCCGTCCCCACACAGAGAAAGGGCTGCAGCCTCCGGGGGCACCTCACCCAGCACCAGAACCCCACTGTGCTCCACAGGCAACCTCACCCCTAAAAGCCTCCCCAAAAAAGCACCCTGGGCACACCGGCACCGCCCTCCCGCTTTCCTCCGGGGAGGGGACACAGCCACCACCACCCCAGCATGGGGGGGTCACCAGCGTCCCCCCACCTCTCCCACCCTGCGGGGGACACGAGGGCACACTCACACACCCGATCCCCGCTGCCAGATGGGCTGTTGCCCTCGTTCTGAACGCAACCGGGACTCCCGCCCGGCCCAAACACCGCCATAACAACGGCCAATGGCCTGAAGCCGGCAGGGGAGGGAGGCGCCGCCTTCGGGACAGGAGGGTGGACACGGAGGCGGAGGGGCCCGCGGTGCTCAGTGCCCAGACGGCCCCGCTGAGGAGCCGTGGCCACCTGCGGTCCCCCTACGTCTGCTGGCTGGCTGGAGGGGACAGCCAGAAAGCACGGAGAGAGCCCAGGCCTGCCAAACACTTCACAAGCTCACACGGCTTCGGCAGGGAGCCTCTGCCCCAGCACCACAGAGACCAGCTGCGCTTCCCTCATCTCTTGGGGCACGGACACTGCAGAGGCCCGGCTAGCAGGGCCTTATCCCAGAGCAGGAACAGCCGCTCAGGGACAGCGTACAATGGCCACGGCAAGCACGCGCGGGAATTGCCTCCAACGCACCCTCCCAGCTTCAGCACGGCCACATCCCTGCGTGGGTCACCCTGAAACAGAGCAGCCATTAGAGACACTCAGGGCAGAGTCCAAAGGGTTTCTCCCAGGCCGCAGCACTGATCAGGAAAAGAGCCACACGCCACCTGGACACAGCCCGTGTGCCAACAGAGCCGAAAAATCAACTCACACACGCCCCACGGAGGTGCCAGCACTGCCCTCAAAAGGGACCATCTGCTCTTCTCCTGCTCTCTGGGTGATAACTCGCACCCCAGCCCAACCGGCTCACCTGCTCGGCTGCCACCTCGCACCTCCCAGTCTGCCTGTGGCGGGGCGCTCGGCACAGGTGACACCGATGCACAAACCGGCACAGCCAACCTTGTCATTTCTCAGGGAAGCGCTGTAATAAGTACACCCCGACAAGCACAGCCTAACAGACACAGCTCTACACTCTTCGCTGAAGCCAGGCTCCCCCTCACGGGGAAAACTCAAGTTGCCTAAGATGGTAAACAAGAGCACTTCCAAAGCAGATATCTGGAGGTTAATTCCTGCTTCACAGTCAGCATCACTGGTATTTCATTAAGAAGCCATCCAGGACACTTCAAACTCTCAGCCTTGGGCAAATGCCACGGGACTGCAAAGTGTGAAGTCATTATCTAAAAGAACATGTCACCCATTCCTCTTCCCCACACTGCCTCTCCAACAAAAAGGCTCCTGCCTAAGTAACTAGACCTGAGAAGACCCACAGCCATTAATGCACTTCACCTGGGAGCACGTGCATTGTGCTCCTGGGGAACAGCAAGCCTTCAGGCAGGGCTCACCCTGTGCCACAGGACAGGCACGTAGCAGAACATCTGCCTCTCAGCGTACAGTCTCTTCCAAGGACTGAGCGACAAAATACAAATGCACGCAATAAAGTGTCACCCCTGGTATGCAGCACATCACCCTCTGGTGCCTTCAGCATGAGCACAACCTGGGCTCATCCTCCTCCCACCATGCGTCGACCTTGGAGCTACATGCTACAGGCAGATTCATTTTTGCCTTATGTTCCCTACACTGCCACAGAGACGAGCCAGTCATTAACTGACGGAAATACAGGGCTCCGAGGTCAGGTAACCAGGGCAAGATGTGACCTGCAGTTCTTCCCAGCCACTGCTTTCCTTCCGTCCGCCTCACAGCAGCAAAGGCCAGCTTATTCACCCCCACTCTACCAGGCGGACATTGGGATATGGATCCCATAGCCTGGCTATTTCACTGCACTTTCTCATCTAGATTAAGACCCAGCGAGATCTTACAGATGTTGCACAAAGTTTAGGCAGGTTTTTTTTTTCCTAGAGAGGTTCAATCCAAAGTAAAGCAGAATTCACAATACAAGAGAAGCCCAGGATGGGGGAGCTCAAACATGCTGGACAGGGAGAAACATATGCTGACATTTTTGTTACGCCCACACCTTGACTCCAAAGCCTTTTTCTCCTTGGCTCCTCCTCCCACATCCCAACTCTCATACATAACTCCCTTATTTCAACTCCCGGCAAATCTCCATCTGCTCCTGCCAGACCCTGGGCTGGACATACCCAAGCCCATCACCTGGAGGGCAACTACACCAGCACGCACAGCAACACGGTTTATCACTGTGGAAATTCCAAATGACAGCCCTGAAGAGGTCACCACTTGGGAAGAGCACATCAAGACAGTCTGCAGGAGCTAATTTCAGCCACCCAGGCTACAGAAGCACAGCACCCAGAGGGCCCCAGCTCTATCCCTGGGCTCAGCCAGGCTCTTCAGCCTCCCTGCAGCACCCGTCACTAGAGGATGAGCCTGGGTAACCCTTGCAAAACCTGCTCCCAGCCCCGAGGGAGGTCAACTCCCTTTGCCAGGGCCTTAAACACCCAGATAAAATCCTGGCAGGCAGCAGGCAATAGCTGATGCAGCTCCGTGAAAGGGGAGCCTCGGAGACCCTGGTGAGCAAGCAGAAGGGGACCAGTGCTCTCTGCAAAAAGCAGCTTTCTTGGATTCTCTCGGCTTTTGCACACAAAGCCCTCGGGGGGCTCCAGCATTTCCCAAAACACACACGTTCTGCCAAAGCTGCTTTATTTCTGATGGCAGAGAAGGTGAACACTACAGATTATTACTTTTTCAAGCTACCGGAGACTTTGAGGGGTAGGAATACACTGCATTCCCAGAGAGCACAGCGGGGAGGTGTCGCTGCAGCTGTACGCTACCAGCCAGAATACTGGCAGCTGAGCAGGGGGAGGCCTCAGCCAGCTTGTCCAGTAGCTTCTTCACCATAACCATGGCTCTTGATGGATACAGACACCAGGCAGCCCTGCCAAGCTGCCATTTTTGAACAGCAATGGACCCGAAATTAAAATCAACATGGGTGTACATACTTTGCAAACCTACACCCACGGTTCAGGACGTCCTGCAGGATGTAGAAGACTGCAGCCACCGCTTTCTGACCCAGTCCTGGGCTTCACCATGCTCGGAGGTGGAAAAGTCATAAGACAGACCATCCCTCTCACAGAGCTTGCTGCCAGAGACACAGGTGTAGCTGAGACAGGGAAGACCAAGTCTCTTCCAGGCTTCTTCCTCAGGACGGGGCTTATCAGTTCCAAGAACACTTGCAAGCTAGCCACAAAGTGAAGCATCAGCCATCTTCCCCAGGGGAGACCCACGCTTTCAAAAGGAGAGCCCAGAAGCTGAAATTCACACCACCACGGATGCTCAGGACCACCAACTCAGAGGACGTACAGGGTTTACATCACTGCTCCTTCTCCATTCCTGGGGCTGTACATACAACCCCACAGGGACCTACAAGCCCCTCTTCTCTTGCCAACACGCTCTCTGCCCCATGTGCTCACCTCTATTTTCCTTCACAATATCCAACTCTCACCATCAGGTTCAGCTTGGAGCCACCATTCCCAATTCACACTTGGCTCTCAGTTGGCTGCCTGCGTTTCTGGCTCAAAGGACACATTTCAAGCAGCACAGACTGCAGCTAGTCCCAAGCAAGCAGAGAGGGGGGGATCACACTTGCACACAGCCCAGCACAGAAGCAAGCCACCCACCTCAGCACTTCAGACAAGCCACCCTTCTCCACCCTAGCAGGGTCTGACCAAACCAGGCTCTTGGCCCTGGTCTCCTTAGAGGCACAGGTAACAGTCCATGCAGGGAGCTGCTCTACAGGGCTCAAAATCCTCCCCCCCATCCCCTGAGAAGCGTTGTTTACATAGCTCTTACCCTCCTGCAGAAACAAAAGAGCATACAGCCAAGGGCAACAGGCAGCCATGTTGCATTAGTAACCTCTCCTTTGCTGCAGTGCTAGAGGGACACAGAGCACTATCAGCCGGCATCGCCAAAAGCCCTGCTGCAGGCTCTGAGATGAGACCTGACAGCACAGGCACTGTCTAGCTTCTGAACACCAACACCAGAGCCCCTGGCGGGGGTTGAAACAGGCACATCAGAAACATAGCTGTCCTGTCACCGGTGCTGCACTCACCGGATCAAACCCACAGAATAACTGGACATGTCTGGTGTCTTGCAGAGGACAGAGCCACAGCAAAGGCAAAGACAAGAGCTGCAATGAGGATCCAGGGAGAGCAGGGAAGTGCTGGCACAGACAAATTACACCATCACAGGGATGCAGATGGGAGCATCCACTACCCCCACTTCAACCCATAAAGGTAAAACTCCAGCACTTGGTTAAAGAAAGGAATACGACTGCAACACTCAGTCATTTTAGATGCTCTCAAAACTTTTCCTCCCGAATAACTGCAGTGACATCACTTACCTAACTGCAACCTCATGAAGTGCCAGTCATGAAGTCCCAAACAGGCAGCCCATAATTCTCTTTGTCCAGGCAGGGTTCATACTTGTTTTCTTCTGAAAAAAGAAGGACAATAGAGTTGGCCCCTTTCCCTTTCAGCCATTTTTCCCCCTGCCTTCCTCTGAGCAATGCAATCCCACATTGCAGGGGAGAACATCGGGTTTTTTGGTAGCACAGATCTCAAGGCACAGCCCTGGCTTTGCTTTCTCCCTTTTTATTCCCATGCTGGGAATCCATTTTGTTTCCTCACTTTTTGCTTAGTTTACATCTCACTTCCAAACCCTGAACTGCTTCTCTACTCCTGTTCTGAATCAAGACAAGATTTCAAACGCCTACATTTTGGAGACCCTGCCATTTGCCGTACAGCCATGAAACCCCCCAAAAAATAAATTGTTTTTTCCCCACTGCTTTTTAAAACAAAGTCCTTGGCCCCAACAAGTGTAATGTCTCCTAGGTTTTCTTCTTCCTTAATACTATGAAACCATTTAATCCAGCCAGCTGTCTTTGCGCAAATGCAGAAGAACATTTATAAGCCTCAAGAAGTTAATCCCATTTCAAGGGGAATGTCTGACATAGAGGTTAGGAAGGCAGTAACTGGGGCTGTGATTGCCCGGAGACAATGCACAAGAAGATGGGTAGGCTCTGGATGGAGGTTCAGGCCTGACTCAGCAAGGTACTGCCACAGCATCTCAGCCTGAACAAGGAAACGCAAAGATGTCAAGGGCACTGATCACCCACGCAGCTACAGGACGGTTCGATAGCTGTTCCTGGGACTGACACTAACTTAATCCTTAGTCTTGGCCTCATGTTTCCTCTGGAAGCTAAAAGCCATCTAAGTCCCCGTGATATTGAGGACAGAAACATGCTGCGGTACCACCACACTGTAGGTCAGTGGTCTTTCATGGTCACAGAGGCAGAGCAGGGGTCAGTCTCCCCTCCCGCACACCCAGCCCTTCTCCTCAGCTGGCAGGGTTCTGCCAGGGCATTCTCCATCCCACCCAGTGCCACCGGGCACCATAGGCTGGGGAGTACCGGGCTCTGGTGGTGCATTCCTTCCCCCCCCACTTTTTTCCTGGGCTGCTCTATGATCTCAGGAATTCCAGCTGGGCCTCAGCCTTTGCGCAATGAGATGGGCGGTTAAGCGTCCCTTGACTGTACCAGGAACTCTTGCATGGCTAAGGCGGGGAGCAGCACTGACTGTACCAAGCACTCCTGTTACCCAACTCAAGGCAGGTAACGAGAGCGGGAATAACCAGTCATCCCCTGACAGCCTTGGAACATCCCTTACCTGGGCCGTAGCCTGAGTGAAACAGTACCAGTGTTGCTGGAATTCCAGTAACTTTCCAGTAACTTGCTGATGACTAAAGCCAATCATCTTACAAACCTACAAACAGCCGTCCCAAGTGAGCTCTCCTGGACCACAGCAGGCTGCCACCAGCATCCTCCTCGCAGTGGGAGGCCTCTCAGAGTTTCATGAACTCTCCAGTTTGTGAAATGTGGAGGACTGCCGCCAAAAGCTGGCAACGAGACCTGGGCTGAAACCTTCTCCTCCTTGAGGCTCAACTTGCAATGGAGGGGTCTGCTCCATTGCTGTCCCCAGAGCATCCCCCTTGGGCTCCACCACAGAGACAGCCTTGCAACTTTCCCTTACAAAGCAGCACGGGGACTCCCAGGACAACCGGGCCACAGAGAAGAAACCTTCCCCATTTTCTTAACCAACCCAAAACCTTTTTCTCTTTCCTACAGATAGAAAAAAATCCCTCCCGTGCCACAGGCAGCACAGAAGATGCACCAAGGATGACACTGACGGTCACAGATTTGCACTCATCTAATGACAGCTCTGCCAGGGACCAGGCAAGGTGTTTGATCTCACAGGGACTCAGCTTTCCTACCTGCGAGGCAAGTCCAGCAATACTTATTTGGGAAAAGGACAGTCACAAGAGCTAGCAAACAACTCGCATTCAACACAGTGCTGTTAATACTATGGAGAGACTTGTCTAGCCTCTCTCTCTGTAATTAGCCCCTTTCTCTAATGTCTGAGCAGCCCAGTGTTTTTAGCAACATATAGAATCAGCTTTCTTAGTAGAAAATGGTATCTTTTACCAGTCTAACTTGGTGGGAAGAAAAAGTATCACTGAGAAATCTGATCTTATCCATACCCTTACAGCATGCTGGCTAGATCAACATATCTTTAAAACACATGCCTGCAGCAATCCTTAAAGGCAGGGGAAAAAGCATCTCGGCTTTGTGGATAGAACTGCAATGCAGATGATACTGCACAGGAAAATTAAGGTCTAAGTTTATCACGCATCAGCTGTTCTCTAGCAACTGCCTACAAGCAGGGTCTTGTCCCATAGCAGAGAAAAGGTCTCATACTCCACATTTGCTGTGGGGTTAGATGTCCGGCATATCTGCAGTCAGGTACAGCCGCCTGCCTGGAGAGTTTCACGAACTCTCCAGTTTGTGAAAAGTGGAGGACTGCCACCAAAAGATGGTCCTTCCATGTCTCTCTTTTTTAATGCTTGCCTAGCTTTACCGTGCTCAGAGACAGAAGATGAAGCCCCATTCAGCCACGTGGCAACATGGGCTAGAACGAAATAGCACCCATTCATTTACAGATGACTTGCAGCTCAATTACTAACAGACCGAGAAGCAGCAAGGTGGAGAAAGGCAGTTCTGAACACACACACACACACACACACACACACACACACACAGACGCACACACACACAGACGCACACACAGAGGCACACACAGAGGCAGGAGGGCTGCTGCACTTGGGCAGCTCTTTCCATCCAGTTCTTTTCTGAGCAGAGCAGCCCCCAGTGAAAACTGCCCTTCTTCAGCCATTTCAGGAGAAAAAGGGGGTCCATTTGTTCACCATTAGAATGCAATTTGCATGACTCAACATTGCCTTATTCTTACTGACTACAGCCTTCAGGGCATTTTCATTAACTAACAGCCCTGAAAGCAGCAGTCACCAATTTAGGATCTCAGGGGAGGTTTTGAGTACACATCTGTATTAGTTGCAAATCTGACCTAACTCCTATTTACTTCAGACACAAGCAGGAGCAACTGACACAATTTCAATCAGAATTGGGCAGTCTGGATCAGGTCTTGATGTTACAGAACATCTTGAAAAACAAGGTCAAAAACAAGTGTTAAAAACAAGCAAGAAGAATTAGAAGAATGTAAAGAAGATACTTCATAACAAATGCACCTGGCACTTAGTCATACTAAAGATAAAGACTGTCTTCACTAACTCTCTACTAACTAGCAATAACGATTAACACAAGGACGAATCTTAGAAAAATAGAATGGACTGCCAAAATAGTGCCCTAGAGTTAACCTGTCTCATTATAATCTCATTCTAACGCTAAAGAACACACCTCCTAGCTAGAAAAGCCCCCAACCCAATTAAGCCCTCTACTCTCTCAGCAGGTGTGGTGAATTAAAAGAGAATTATAACTTTAAGATGAAGTAAGAAAAGCATTAACCAATAGTTAATTAAGGGGTAGAACCAGGAGGCCTAACTAACTTTGGTAATTGCTTTAAATACCTGTCATGATTTTAACTTGGTATGCATGTTAGGAGGAGAAATCCCCCATGCACCCGGTGCTTCAATAAACCAATGTCGGCTTTCTAAACTATCATTTGGTTTGGAGAGTTTTCTTCGTTACAATTTTCAGTAACAGAATTTGGCAACCCAGATGGTACCTGCTCTCCGGAATCTTGATGGACCAGAGGAATTGTGAGGACTCCTGAGCGCACTGGAGCATTTTTGGGGAGGCCCTCCGATTCCCTGGTTGGGTGAGTTTCTGTGACAGCTCTCTGGGAGACTAATGACATTGGTATTTGTTATTAATATTGGTATTGGTTGCTTGCAAATAAGTCGTATCTGAATTCAGTACATGTTGTTAAGTTGCTGGTATTGATATTGGGAATACACTACTGTATAATTTTGTGTAATCTGTATGCTACTACAGGGACGCCCAGAATCTGGATTTTGATTTGGACACATCTACGTGGTTATTTTACATCATGGGTGCTGGACAATCTACTGAAGGGGGGATTCTTAAGTGTTCCCCTTTGGGGTGTATACTAAACCACTGGAGCAAGTTTGGGGGTGATCCCCTTACTTGGAAAAAACGGATAGAATATTGCAATCATTGGTGGCCTCTGTACACTCTGGATGATCAGGAGAAATGGTCTAAGAACGGAAGTGTACATTACAACATTGTGTTACAGTTAGTGCTGTTCTGTAGGCGTGAAGGAAAATGGGATGAGGCACCATACGTGAATTTGTTCTTTGCTTTGTGGGATAATTATAACATACGTAAGGAGTGTGGCTTGCTTGCAAGTGAAAGTGGTGTATTAGCCCTAGAGGCAGAGAAAAAGAAAGCACCTAAGTGGTGGTGTTCAGCATGCAGCATCGGCAAGCAATGCAATAAATATAAAGAAAGTGGTGAAGAAGAGCAACAGGAGGAGGTAGAGATGTTGGTTGTACCAAGGAGGGGTAAGAATAGAAGGAGAGAAGAGTGAGACAATGATTCTGACAGTTCCAGCGAAGAGGATTTTAGTCTGGTGGCGGGGAGAACTAGGAGGGGAAATGCTCGGAATGTACAGGCCAATGTACAAGCCCCCCTCAGACAAGCCGTAGGACCAGATGGAGCAACAGTTTGGGTAAAAGTGCCATTTTCGGTATCGGATTTAAAGGCATGGAAGGAGATGGCAGGTGTATATAGGGAGGACCCCGAGCGGGTGGCAAAGGTTATGGAGACTATAATCAAAAATCAGGATCCAGACTGGAAAGATCTGCAAGTTGTCTTGAATAATTTAGTTTCTTATGATGAGAAAAAGATTGATTTTTGGCTAAAGCTAAGGAGGAGGCAGAGTGAGTCCATGTTCAAGCTGCAATAGCAGGATGGATATAGGATCATTTCCCTTCCAATAATCCCAACTGGAATCCTAACATCCAGGCTCAAAGGTTATTATTATCCGAGTACCAACAAGTGATTCTGTATGGTGTCTGGAATGCAATTCCAAAATCAAAGAATTGGTCTAAATTGTATCAGGTCATTCAGGGAAAGAATGAGGACCCCTCTTCTTTCTTTGAAAGACTAATGGAGGCTGCTAGAAAATACACTGATTTGAATCCAGACAATGAAGCAGACGCTGTCTCGTTGGTCCACATCTTTATGGGACAGTCTACATAAAACGGAAATTACAGAAACTAGAGCGGGCAGATGCCCGCTCACTGGACAAAGTGTTAGAGCATGCCTGGAAAGTGTACAACAACAGGGAAAAGGTGGAGGAAGTAAAGCAGAGAAAGGAGAGGCTTAAAGATAGTAAGATGCTGGCAGTAGCCATAGCCCAAGAAACTAGCAAGTTCAGAGTTCCCATAAAGCGAAAAAGATTTCCTGGTGGAGTACGAAGGGTTGGAATGCTGCTGGAGATAAATCAGTGTGCTTACTGCAAACAGAAAGGACACTGGAAAAGGGAGTGCCCACAGTTAAGAAGACAAGGTCGTGAGGAGATGCCAAATCAGGCTGCTAACATGATGACAATAGATTCAGACTGAGGGAGACCAGGGGAAGAATCAGAACCCTCCCCAACAGAACCCCTCGTTAGAGTAAAGTTGGGGAATGAAAAGGTACAATTTTTAGTAGATATGGGGGCCACTTACTTGGTATTGAACACATGCAAGGCTAATTTGAGTAATCAGAGTACATCAGTTATTAGTGCCACGGGGCAGAAAGAAAATCGGCCATTTTTCCAGCCTTTGAAGTTTACAATTGGGAAAAGGGTGTTAACCCATCGATTTCTCTGAGTGCCCTGTGCCGCTAATTAGGACGAGACATATGAAGTAAATTGAATGCACAAATTACTTTTGAAAAAGGAAAAATCCAAATCCATATTCCTGACAATAAAGCTTTGGATGCTCAAGTTTTTATGTTACAGAAGGAAGCCGAGTTACAGGAAATACCAGAAGAAGTTGAAAATCCTGTAACCCCTCTAGTATGGGCTTCAGGAGCACCAGGACGATCCCGAGCGGCAGAACTGGTAATCATTCAGTTGAAACCAGACGCCAGACCGGTAAGACGAAAAGAGTATCCAATTAAATTAGAGGCAAGAAAAGGATTAGAACCATTAATAGAACGATTTATAAATTTTGGATTACTAAAAGAATGTCAATCAGAATACAACACCCCGATCTTGCCAATTAAAAAATTGCATTCAGAAGAGTATAGATTGGTCCAGGACTTAAGGGCTATAAATGAAATTGTACAGGATGTTCACCCAGTAGTGGTAAACCCGCCTACTCTCTTGACCACCCTGAAGGAAACAGACCAATGGTTTACTGTACTGGACTTGAAAGATGCTTTCTTTTGCCTTCCGCTAGCAGCCGAAAGTCAAGAACTGTTTGCTTTTGAGTGGGAAAGCCCTAAGACCAGAAGAAAAACTCAATTGTGTTGGACAGCATTACCACAAGGATTTAAAAATAGTCCTACGATCTTTGGAAATCAATTAGCCAAAGAATTAGAAGACTGGCAAAAGATGCATAAAAATACGACCTTACTGCAATATGTAGATGACACACTGCTAGCAACAAATGACAAGAAGGATTCCATACAAATGACAATAGAACTCCTAAATTTTTTGGGGACAGCAGGGTACAAAGTATCCCGGGAAAAGGCACAGATCGCTCAGCAGGAGGTAATATATTTGGGGTACACAATTTCCCAGGGCCAGTGTTGTCTTAGAACTGAAACAAAAGAGACCATTGGCCAGATCCCCAAACCTAAATCGAAACAAGAGCTCAGAGCATTTCCCAGAATGGCTGGATGGTGTCACCTGTGGATAATAAATTTTGGACTCACTCCCAAACCCCTATATGAAGCTGTACAAGGGGAAGGAAATCTCCTTTTCTGGACTCAGGAGTGCAGAGATGCATTTATGAAATTGAAACAAGCTTTAATGAGTGCTCCAGCTCTAGGCCTTCCGAATTTGGAAAAAACATTTGAATTATTTGTGCATGAAAGACTGCATATTGCCTCAGGGATACTAGCCCAGAAGCTGGTCCTGGAAAAGACCCCTGCGGTATTTTTCAAAACAACTAGACACTGTTAGCAAAGGATAGCCAGCATGTCTCCAAGCAGTGGCGGCTACAGTATTACTGATCCAAGAGGCCTGAAAATTGACGCTTGGGCAAAAATTAACTGTATTTGTACCCCATGTGTGCTGGTTTTGGCTGGGATGGGGTTAACTTTCTCCATAGCAGCTAGTATAGGGCTGTGTTTTGGATTGTATGGGGCTGTGTTTTGGATTTGGGCTGGAAACAATGTTGATAAAGCAGGAATGTTTTAGTCACTGCTGAGCAGTGCTCACACAGCACCAAGGCCTTTTCTGCTCCTCACCCCACCCCACCAGTGAGTGGGCTGGGGGTGCACGGGAAGTTGGGAGGGGACACAGCCGGGACAGCTGACCCCAACTGACCAAAGGGGTATTCCATACCATATGACATCATGCTCAGTATATAAAGCTGGGGGAGGAAGAAGGAAGGTGGGGACATTCGGAGTAATGGCGTTTGTCTTCCCGAGCAACCGCTACGCGTGATAGAGCCCTGCTTCCCTGCAGATAGCTGAACACCTGCCTGCCGACGGGAAGTGGTGAATGAATTCCTTCTTTTGCTTTGCTTCTCCGCACGGTGTTTTTTGCTCTACCTATTAAACTGTTTTTATCTCAGCCCACGAGTTTTCTCACTTTTACTCTTCTGGTTCTCTCCCCCACCCCACCTGGGGGGAGTGAGTGAGCGGCTGTGTGGTGCTTAGTTGCCAGCTGGGCTTAAACCACGACACCATGCAGTTACAGCAGTGCTGGAACAAAAAGGAGGACACTGGTTGTCACCAAGCTGGATGCTGAAATATCAAGCCATTCTTCTGGAACAAGACAATGTGGAGCTGAAAGTAACCACGATCCTGAATCCAGTGACCTTCCGAACTACTGATCGTGCTGGAGAAGAATTAGCACACGACTGTTTGCAAACTGTAGAACAGATGCACTCCAGCAGACCAGACCTGAAAGACCTACTAATAGAAAATGCAGACTGGGACCTGTTCATAGATGGTAGCAGCTTTATGTGGAATGGAACACGAAAATCAGGTTATGCAGTAGTAACTGGTAAGGAAGTGATTGAAGCCAAAGCTCTGCCATCCAACACTTCAGCCCAGAAAGCAGAACTCATAGCCTTACTGAGAGCATTAGAACTGTCAAAAGGTGAAATTGTTAATATATGGACAGATTCAAAATTTGCCTTTGGAGTGGTGCATGCTCATGGAGCCATTTGGAAAGAAAGGGGACTCCTCACATCTCAGGGATCCCCAATCAAATACGGGCCAATGATCCAACAATTACTACCAGCAATTAATCTACCCCGATTAGTGGCAATTATGCATTGCAAGGTACATCAAACTGGAAATAGCCCAATGCGTATAGGGAACCACACGGCAGACAGAGCTGCGAGAGAAGCAGCTGAAGGTCAAATATTGCTAGTTTTGCCAGAAAGGGTTCAGAGCTTGGGACCTGAGAATCCGCAGTATACACCAGAAGACAATCCATTGGCTAACCTACTGAAAGCAAACGAAAATCAAGAAGGATGGTGGGTAACTCCTTCACACCAAGTAATAGTTACACAAGAAATCATGCGTGAAATAGCCAATAGGCAACACCAAGAAACTCACTGGGGAATTCAAACAATGGTTGAAGCATTAAAAACACAAGTGCTAAGTGTACAAATGACTGGAATAATTAAGAGCATAGTGAAGAAATGTGAGTTATGCCTGAAGAATAATCCTCACCTACCCTGAAGACCTTTACCAGGGGTGACAAAGAGAGGAAACAGGAGACTATTAGCAAATAGACTTTTCCGAATTACCACGGCAAAATGGATACCGAGATCTTTTAGTAACTTTAGATACTTTCTCAGGCTGGCCAGAAGCTTTCCCTTGTCGCACCAACAAGGCAAAAGAAGTAGCAAAAGTGCTACTTAAGGAAATAATACCACGATTTGGGGTACCCATTGGACTATCTTCAGATAGGGGCCCACACTTCATAGCAGAAGCTGTTCAAAGTTTGACTAAAGCATTAGGGATAAAATGGGATCTCCATACCCCACGGAGACCTCAATCAAGTGGAAAAGTAGAAAGAATGAACCAAAGCCTAAAAAGACAGAGAAGTAAAATTTGACAGGAGGCTCAGATAAAGTGGCTGGATGCTTTACCCTTAGCTTTGCTACAGATACGCACCCAGCCTAGAACCAAAGAAAAGGTTAGTCCTTTTGAGATCATATATGGTAAACCTTGTCAGATGACTGAAACAGGAGTTAATCCTGAAATTGCAGGAAGACATTACTTAAAAGAATATGTTCTCTCTCTGGGAAAGTTTTGTCCTCTCTCCACAGATACATCACTGTGAGCACGCCACTATCTTTGGACGTGCCTGTGCATCACTACCAACCAGGGGACTGGGTGTATCTGAAGACATGGTCAGACGAGCTGTTGAAAGAGAAGTGGAAAGGACCTCTTCAAGTTTTACTCACCACCCATACTGCTTTCAAGCTTGAGGGAGTCGCTCCGTGGATACATCGCAGCAGCATCAAGCCAGCCGCGTCACCACAATGGACTGTCAAACAAGAGGGACTTTTACGTTTAAAATTAACGTGGGAATCATGAAGTTCTGGGTTATATCTCTTGCAGCGATGTCAGGAAGTGTGGAAGTCGATACAGATGGAGAGGTCAATACAGATTTGGATGAAAACCTAATTCTAACTTTGATACAAGGGTTTGGCAAAATGCATAGTCTTACCAGTGTTACAGCATGCGTCCCAGTCCCTCACTCGGCCAGTCAGCCCATCCCATGGGGCACTATAGAGGTAAATTTATCTTTACTAGAGGAACACGACAACATCACAGGAGCCTTTAAGCAGGCCAATGTCTCTTACTATTTAGACAAAGACAATAAACGTAGACAGAGAGGAAGCGATGTTTTACAAGATGCTACTTTTTGGAGATCAGGGGACAACAGAACAGTATTTGGGAGAGGCTCAGAAAAACAATGTCCCAAGGGATCACATCCCTTAGATGCCCAGTTTCTGCAAATAGCATTGGCAGCCTCTGGCGGACAGGCCGCAGGATTACTGACACTCTGTGTCCCTAATAATACAGTACCTAACATAACCACCACTCCAGAATGTACTAACCTTAGAACAAAACTCAGAATTTGGACTAGACCTTTGGAAGGACATTGGAAATATATAGGGAATGTGGACTGGGGCTTTAATTGGGGAACGAAGGCTACCTATGTTAGCTGAACCAATTGGATGTGCCCCAGTGTTCTAAATTATAGTGAAATATCAATCCTAAATTCTACCTTGACAATGATAGAATGTTGTAAAAACCAAAATTTTTCAACTAATCATTGTAAACAAAACGTTCCATCCCCAGGCTACACGACCTGGGTTACATCAGATGGGTGTTGGACTACCCGACTACAACTTACTACAATAACTAGACAAGTAACTTCAGGATTACTGACCTTATGTCCTATATGGAAGAAGAGTCCAATCAAAGCTCAATATTGGGGATGAATTAAAAGAGATACCGAGACAGAAAAAGACCCCGATATTTGGACGGAGCCTTCCGCAGCAGTACAATTTGAGTGGGGACTCCAAAGTTTCCCATTACCAGGCCTGATGGCTTTAGAAAATCGAATGTTAATAGAAAATCTGACTTGGCAGGTGGAAGCCTTATCGAAAGCCACTCAGAAAGGATTCCAAATTATCAACAAACAAATCCAAGCTAACACTAAAATGACATTACAAAATAGGCTGGCCTTAGACTTGCTATTAGTCAAAGAACAAGGGGGGTGTGGCTATCTTAAGTTAGACAAAGAGCACTGCTGTATCCACATCCCAAATATCACTGATCACCTGCAAGAACAATTAGACAAAATGAGAAAAGTAGCAAAAGACAACAGAGCGATAAAAGAGGCAGCGGAAAATAATCGGTTCAACAAAATTCTCCAAGAATTAGGTGGACGGTCTCTAAAAGGATGGTTAGCTACATTGTTGGAGGGAGTAATTCATGTGATTGTGACTGTGATTATTATAGGAATCTGCATAGGCTGTACTAAAAGAACCATTGAAAGAAACATACGGAAGTAATAAAAATCTAACTACTTCAAAAGGGGGGATTGATACCAAAGAATTAAGAAAAAAAACAAAGTTGCCAAACCTAAACCGTGATCATATACGAGCAATTAATGACCCCAACTGCATCGCTGAACTGATATAATGATAATCCCAGAACTTCAGACTGAACTAATATCCAAACCACTGAGAAGACTTGGTATCGACCATGCATAAGATAACTGATTTTTCCACAGAATTGCTTCAATAAGGCTCTTAGAAATTATTATTAATAATATTGATAGTATTGTAGTATTAATAGTATTATTGCGTGCATAATCAGGTTAGAATTGAAATAATTTATATTCTATTTCTTTTTCCAGGTTGTAAGAGGACAGGTAGATTTGAGAATGTGTGACAAGGTTAATCACCTTCTGTTTAGTTGGTGAAATCCAGGTAAGAAGGATTGAGACTTACGGAAATTATAAAATATATCCATAAGTTTCAAAGGGGGGAAATGTTACAGAATATCTTGAAAAACAAGGTCAAAAACAAGTGTTAAAAACAAGTAAGAAGAATTAGAAGAATGTAAAGAAGATACTTCATAACAAATGCACCTGGCATTTAGACATATTACAGATAAAGACTGTCTTCACCAACTCTCTGCTAACTAGCAATAATAATTAGCACAAGGACGAATAGTAGAAAAATAGAATGGAATGCCAAAATAGTGCCCTAGAGTTAACCTGTCTCATTATAATCTCATTATAATACTACGGAACACACCTCCTAGCTAGAAAAGCCCCAACCCAATTAAGCCCCCTACTCTCTGAGCATGCGTGGTGAATTAAGAGAGAACTGTAACTTTAAGTTGAAGTAAGAAAAGTATTAACCAAGAGTTAATTAAGGGGTAGAACCAGTAGGCATAACTAACGTTGTTAACTGTTTTAAATACCTGTCATGATTTTAACCCGGTGTGCATGTTAGGAGGAGAAATCCCCTTGCACCCGGCGCCGCAATAAACATGCCTGCTTTATAACTCTGTGTGAGTAGTGAAGTTTGTTTCTGTGTGTCAATACCTCTTTCCCAGGCTCTCAATTTTATTATTTCCGTTCTCAAACATTGTCAATACAAGCACAAGGAAGGGGAACATTTGAATATGCACAGGCATTCTACAATTAAAAAAATAACTCTATAAATAAAGGGAATTATATACTTGGCAATGAGGTATAAAGCATAGAGGAAACCCACAAGACAAGGGCTGTTGCTTAGCACATACATCACACCTGGCAGAGCCCACAAATAAGGGGTCTTGCTGCATATACTGCAATGGCACCAAAAGATCCAGGACCAGTATGTTACTTGTCAGAAAAATCACTACCAACTTCAGTAGCGCTAAGGAGGTATGCTACACACCTTGGACTTCTCCTCCTCCACAGACATTTGCAGGGAATATTGTGCAGAGCATAGCCCATGCTGCTTGTAACTCACAAACTCACTACGTGGCTCCGTCTCTTTCCTCAAGGGTGGATCAAATTTTACTTGACCAACTAAAGAGGAGAAAAGGAAAACAAGAATCTAAGCTGGACTGTAATTAGACCCAATTCAGCTCCAAAGGCTAACAAAAAAGACAAATCCCGTTTAATGAGTGCATCATAGCCCCACTGATGGAAACTTCTGACACAGGCACACCCCCAACTTGTGCCTGCTGGAAACTAAGGGTCACAGAAAGTACTCTTCTGTCACAAAGGCAGCACGATTGCCACTTGCCCCACCTACTCATTAGAAGGATGAGGAAAACCATTCAGCAAACAGGACCGTCAAGTGCCCTCTTTAGAGCAACAATACAGATGTAATTTAGATAAAACACACAGCCATTGTGGGAATTCGCTCTTGGATCTCTTCTCCGGGGAGATTCACGAGCACTAAAGAGCCTTGAATGAAGACTGGAGAGAGCTTATCGCATCTTCTAGGAAAGCTCTTTGGCAGACGCTCTTTAACACTCCTTCCCTCAATTTTAGCTTCAGGAAAGACAACTAAGTGCCAAGGATTGCTCTGATTTAATTCAAGCAAAAGAATGACTACAGTTTGGGGGATGGAGTCTGCTTTTAATGGCCAGCGATCAACCACCTCCTTTCCTGATTTCTACAGGACTGTTTCAGTTCAAACTACAACAAGAGACTAAATTAAGGCAGAAAAATCTTCCTCTGCCATTCTGCTACCTAGCAGAATCTGGCATCACTCCGAATATCCCTGCTGGAAAGTCTTCACTAACATAGAGTTAAGTATGAAGACAGGATGCAGTAAAAGAATATCTGTTTTCTCTTGTTTACAAAACACTTCAGTCCTGCGCTGCTTATCATCTTACATAAGCGTGCTGTTTTTTCCCAGCTGTTAAAGCAGAAAATCAGAAACTTTGTCTTTCACAAAACCATGGGTGAAATCGAGTTTCAGAGTATTCCAAGATAGAAAATAGAATCTGCAAGAAACACATACCAAACCACTTGACAAAAACAACTACAGGATCATTCTCTTCTTCTCATAAGAAAGCAAATTAAGAACAAAACAACAATTTCTACAGAGGTAGAAAATGATTTTTACGAATGCTTGCTTTGCAGATGAATGGAAACATAATTCCACAAAGAAACAGAAAGCAGAATGCACGACAGAACTCGGGACTGGAGAAGCAGTCCACACACACTGCTGCAAAATTGTTGAAGGACAACCACAAACAAAATTTTAAAGTGTTTTCATCTCTTTCTCTTTGAGCGTCTCTCCCCCAAATATAATGAATTCTGCTAAGGGCCTGTACGTGTGACAGAGCAGCACAACCAATAGTAAAAGCAACCCTTGAGCCTGTTCCCAGATCAGAAAACATTCTGTGGCTCAATGAATCATAAGCATTTAGTTTTGTCGGCAAACGAAAACTTAATCTGAGTCTGTGATTAAAACGTATTCCTACCTCAGGATCATCGTCATCAAAATCACGGTAAGTGGAATGATGAGGATTATTCATTTTATCCAAAAGTTCAATAGCAAGACTTGGATTTAATGGCTGGGTAACAAAAAGGATGCTGAAAGACAGAAGGAAAAACACAGATTAAAATTCCAACCACTCATATTAAGCACATTTTAATTTTAGAACTTAAAAAAACCCCATACATAAATTTATACCTGTAGTAACTTTTCAGCTGTCAGTCTTTTTTTAGGATTTTTCCTAAGTACCATTTCCACAGAATGATGGAAACTATTGGACCTGTAAAAGGAAGTGGTAAACATGAGAATCAATTGCCCAGTGAAATACATGATCATTATCTACTAAAACAGAAAAGTACTTGCCATTTCATTTTGTCCTTTAATTCAGGAGGCTGGCAGTTGCTTTTCATCATTAGCAAAAGCGCTCTAAAAAAACCAACAGTATTTCTGTGGGTTACATGGCAGTACATTATCTGACATGAATTTTGAATACATTGCTTAGTTGGCAGGAAGAAGTCCATCCGTTTAAGAGATACTACCAGGACAACATGACTCATTTATGCAGCAAAAGGAGTTGTCACAATTTCTATCATCACGTACATCCAGAACACTTACAACCCAATACCCTTGTAGTACCCCCAAACACCACAAGCACCCATGTAGCCACTACTCCAAATGGATGATTTGGGAAGCTGCACTTACACACCGCGCTTTAACCCCTTGCTAACCTCACAGGATGTAGGTCAAACATTGGATGGAGGCTGAAGCTCAGCAAGCTCTGTAGCAGTTATTCCAGCTGCCCACAGATCACAGAGGTGGTTATAGCCACCTTTTCTTCCTACTGCAGCAACTTCTGGCGCCATCCTAAAGGGGAAAAGACATTTTTAGATAAACTTCTCGCCACAAATCAAACATTCTTCTGTATGCAGTGGTTTACTACTCTTTTTCCTAAAGCTCTCAATCTGTAAGCTCACAGCATATACACTTACACATGTGGCTATATACACAGGCGTGCGTGTGTGTGCGCGCATGTGTGTATAAAAGGTTACGTAATGTATACACGAAGTTCTCCTAAATCACCTTCTAGTAACTAACAGGCAGTTTCCAAAACAGCTGTTTAGCAGGAAGTGGATGAAACCAATCCGCCTCAGGCTGTTCTGCAGGCACACAACAAACTACCACTCCACAACCAAAGAGCCTAAGGGGTAATTATTCAGCTACAGTAAAACCCAAATAATTTCCAAATTCACACACTGCCCCAGAAAGTGATCAACTGACTTTGAAGAGAAGAATTCTAACCACAAAAGAAGTCACAAAATGTCAGCTTTCTTGTATCCTGAAGGCAGGAGACCTGAAGACTCATTGTCACCTCCGCACAGAGCACTCCTTGTTCATAAAGTCTGCCTCGCTGTCATGGCAGAAGACCTCATTTAAGTTAACAAAGTACTTTCACATCCTCAGGTGGCAAAAATTAACATACAGAACTGACACATAATTAGGAATACCTACAGAAAACAATTCACTAGGCATTGTCACATGTTTTCAACAGCCAAGATGACCAGCTTTTCCACTACAGCTTTTCCATGCTGGCCCTTCTGCTATTTATTTCAGTGCTCTGGAAGGCACTACGTACACAGTAGCTACTGAAAAGCTTTGCTCAGCGCTACCAGATGGTTTCTAGTTAAACTCACCAGCAGAAAGACAAACAGGGGAGAGGCCACGGTCCTGAGTGCAAAGGGAGCAGAGAACAAACCAAAAGCTATCGGGGGCAATTCTGGAAGCAGCAACAGGCCATCTGGCAGACAAGCACCACGACCTCTGGATCGGGGTCCCGCAGATCAGCCCACCACCCAAACCACTTCATAAGTGCTATGCCAACGGCTCTTCCCATCGCCTGCAAGGGGGAAGAACAGTCACAGGCAGTAAAAAGAGCAGAATTAACAAAACTACAGATCACAGCCTTGACTGCACAGTCCTTATAAACACCTGGGGAAAGAAAGAGTCTCTCTTTATCCCAAGGAGAACCATTTGTACAAAGACTAGAGAAGGTACAACAGGGCACAGTGAGTGAGCAAGGGGCAGAGCAAAGACACCGCAGGACAAAGTGACCATCACTCCGCTGGAGTGCGGGAGGCCGAAGTTCAAGTCCCGCCCAAGGTACAACTGAAGTTGTCATCATTTTAGAATTATATCACGCACAACTGCAACTCAGCATTTGAATGCTTTTATGGCATCTAGAAAGCTCGGACTATCTTCAGAGTATGACAGTTCCAATGCACAACACAAATTTAAGCAAATGTTCATGTTGGCAGGCTCATGTGTCCCACCTTCCCAAGGTACTAGCTTCAGGAGGGAAAAAAAAATCATCTAGTTATACTACTGTTCTCTTCAAGTAAGAGGAATCTACAGAAATTGCAGCTACACGGGATTTCTTTGTTCATCTTTTTTATTTTCCTCACAGGAGCAAGGTATTATAGATGGGAAGAGCGCTGGGTGGAAAGGCCCCCTCTCTCCCAAGGACCAAGGTCCACCCCCCAGGACACATTTCAGGGCTGCACCACCCTCCTGGGGAACAGGTTCTCCCCAAGGCCCAACCAGAGCCTGCCCAAGCTGCAAGTCTGGTTTTGCCCCTTCTTTTACACAGGCTGCCACAACCCAGAGGAGTCCGGCTCCACTGTCCTTGCAACGGCCCTTAAGCAGCTGTAAACTACTCTCAGGTCACTCCTGGGACTCCACAAGCCCAGCCACCTCAACCTCTTACCTTTGCTTATCTTCAGGAAAAGGCATTGATTTGGAAAATACTCAGGGGAACAGGGCCCATAACAACAGCCCTTGTATTTCCACTTGTTCAAGGTAAATGCAGGTTAAGGGGTTTTTTTTTGAGAAAATACAGAAAAAGCTTCAGTTTGTTAGTCTGAAACATACAACACACAGTCAAAATGACAAACTACACATCTCCCTTCACCTTTGCTACATTCTTTTAAAACATAGAAACTTTAGCATACCTGCGAAGGAAGTATTTTGGCAACTGCTCCACTACAACGACAAGAAACTCTCAAACTGAAGCTAAGCTGCTCACTCGCAACAGGCTTCTCCCCGCTGCTTTTCGAAGGGACTTTGAAGGAAGCCTTGCTTTCAGTCCGGCAGTGCTGATCGCTCTTTCTCTCTGGTACCACACACCTCTCTTCAGCTTCTGCTTGACATTCCTCAGACACAGTCTCTCTCGCTTGTTCTGCTTTCTGCCTTTTACTTGCAATATTTGTCTCTTTGTCAGAGAAGAAGAGACAAAGCAGACAAAAGAACTCTTGTCTCTTCAGAGACAATGGGTTTTCTTGAGAGACATCACCTTTTTTCCCCTCACACCCGGGAAGGCTTCTCCAGATAGAGATAACATCCAGCCAATGCTTTGGGTCCTCAGTGACAAGGCTTTTACTCTCGTGCAGCACTTTCCCTGGAAGAAAAAGCAGGTTCAGGTTAAGTAGCTCAGTCTCAGCATCTGATTTTCCTATGGATGGAGAACAGCTGTAACAGAGACTGTGTTCAGATCTCATCCACGTGTGAATCCAGGAACCACAGCAGCAGCAGACATCACAGGCACAGCCGAGCTCTCAGCACCCACCCACCCACCCCACCAGCAGAGACCCAGGCACCCCTCTGATTACCAGCTCTGCAGAACCAAGATTGAATTGTGCAGGGGCTGAATTCTGCACAAGAATTCAGCAGCTCTAGAAAACCAGACCACCAAGAGTCATTCCCAGGGATGGAGGACCAGCCCACCATGCCATCCTCCCCAGAAAGCACTTGCTCCAGGATTGGAGCTGTGGGACACTTTCCAGGCTTGAAAGACAAACATGAACATGAATCACTTTGATTCAGCTCAGAATAAAAGCCACAAGTTTACAAAGGAAACATCTCCTTGCTGTTCATCAACCTACCCTCAATCCTGCAAAGCCTCCGACACACGCCTGAACTTACACCCGTGGGTAGTCCTCTTGACCCAGCTACAGCATGAGAGGGATGAGGAATACAGAGGCCAATTCACTTAAAAACTTTGAAGCTGGTCAAGGGGGGAGAGGGGGGGCAAGGTATTTCTACTTCTCATTTAGAATCATGGTTACATTTGGTCCACAAAGCTGAAGGCCGTCTGTGATCTCCCAAATAAAATCCCAGCAGCACGCAGGTATCAATCCGTCTTACCCGAAATTCTTATTCCGATACCGACAGAGGATGTGACCTGAGCAGCTGAGGTTTACAAGAAGTCTGTGCACTCAACAGTGAAGTGACACAGGATATATGTCTGGATCCACGTTGCCTGAAAGGAAATGACTCCCCGCTAAAAGGCACACAAGGGGCACAGAACTGGACTCCAGTTTCAGGGGGGAGTGGGGTTTTTTTGGGGGGTGGTGGTGTTACACAAAGACGTACCTGTCCAGTGCCAGTAGAACACAAGCTGTCAAGATCTCCGTTTCAAACGTTTTTAAAGCAATTTTCAGCACTAAACAAGCATCGAAAACACACGGCGGTGAAGGATCCACAGCCGTCAGTAACTAAATGAAGTAAATCAGACACGAATTTCACACGTGGGACTTGAACTGGGGCTTCTCGCCCCCGCGCACCCACCCCGCGAGCAAACCCGAGGGGTGGCCCGAGGGAAGGAGGCAGGGCCGCCCCCTTCTCTCCAGCACCTCAAGCCGGGGGTTCTTCCACAGCCGCTCCCTAGCCCCGCGTCTGCTCCGCCTGCCCGCCCCGCTCTGTGCCGGAGAAGACCTTTCCCAGACGCCGTCCACCCCGGGGAAGAAGCGGAGCAGAACCCCCGCGGGAAGGCGTTCCGGGTGAGCGCTGCCCGCAGCCCTGCAGCCCCTCATGCCCACTCGCCCCTTGCAGGGCGGAGGGCTGCGCAGCCCTCGGCTCAGCGCGGGGGGCGAGGGGACGCGGCCCGGCCGAGCGGCAGATGTCCCTGCCCGTGGCAGGGGCAGCCCGGACGGCCCTGATGGGTCCCTTCCGACCCAGGCCCGGGCCCGGAGCGAAGTGAACGAGGCCGCGTTCCCCGCCGCTCCGCTCCGGGCCGGGCTGCCCCGTCTGCGCTCTGGCCCCCGCCTCACCTCCGCGGCGCTGAGCCGCGCCCGCCCCTCCCACGCCAGGGAGGGCTCTGGCCAGCGCCCCGCCGCCCTCAGCGCGGGCCGGGGGGCCCAGCGGGACCGGCCCTCTGCGGCGGGACCCCTCCTCGGGGGCGGCTCTTCCCCCTCGTGGGGGCCAGCAGGAGTCGCTCGGGAGCGCCCGGGCCGTGCGGGAGGGAAGTCTGCAGACCCCCCGCGAGGGGTTCCGCGGGCCGGGGGGAAGCGCCAGGAGGGCAGCCGGCAGCTCCCCCCCGCCGGCGAGCGTCTCTGCCGCAGGGCCGGCAGCCCCGCCGCCCCCCCCCCGGCTCTGCAGCGCTGGGGGGCGAGCGCAGAGCGCAGATGGGGCGAGCGGGCGCCCGCGCTGCCACCTCCCGTGGGGCCCTGCTAGGGTTTCCCCGGGGACGACCGGCGGCTCGAAAGGCGGAGGAGCAGCCTCCCGTACAGCGGGAGGTAAAGCACCGTCCCTGGGGCCAGACCCACCCCTGCCACGGCGGCAGAGCTTGGCGAGGGGCGAATCCGGTCCCTTGGCCAAGGGGGGAGTGGGGCGTGAAGGGGCATGCTGGTTCGTTCCTCCTCCCTTGTCTTTAATGCACAGCTTTGACTCCCTTCCCTGTACCCAGCTCCCCCTCAGCTTTACCAGAGGTTGATCCCAGCGATTAGATCCCTTGTTGTCCAGGCACTCGTGTGCAGGAACTCTTATTCTCTTCTTTAAGAACTCTTCTTTAATCTGGTGGGTTTTTTCCCACCCTACACTCCACCCTGAGCTGAGGGAGTGTGGTCAGGCACTGGTCACAGAATTTTATTTTAAAAAGAAACGGAAATCATCCATAAAACACCGAGGAGTTCAGAGCTTGTGAAGTGTGGAGCATGGTGGCGAACTGAGCTTCTGCTGTTTTTTTTCTTTGCAGGAAGAACCCGCAGCATGAGCTAGAACACAAGCACCGTGCACCTCCAGGTAAGCCAAGTTGTTTAATACAGCTCAAAGCGGGGGGAAAAACCAAGCCCAAGCCAGCAACGGATAGCAAAAATGGGAATGAAATGCTTTCAGCTGCTGTAAGTGAAGAACACTGTATTTGCAGCTTGCTGCGTATTACACTGCGCTCTCGCTTGTCTGAAGCCTGAGGTCTTGCCCTTGTCTGCGACGAGGTTGCTTGGCCGCTGCGAACCTGCGCTCACTTTGTCAAATGTTTTTCAGCTGCAGTGAGACACAACTGATGTGGTTTGTACGCTCCTGTATCTTACATATTGACAAAAACGCTGTGTGACAAGTGGATATTTTCATGAGTTGAGTAGGTTTTATTGAGAATTAAAGATGGTATAGTGCGGTATTACTGGATCTCTGTATTCTGCTTCCTCCCGTTCAGAGCTGGAGTCTTACAATGAAAACAGGGAATACATTCAGGTGTTACTGAAGTGTTTCTCAGCATTTCCAATGGACACTTTGCCTTTTTTGGTGGGGTTTTTTTTTTTGGTGCTTTTTCGTGATTATTGGACTTGGAGATTTTTTCCGCTTGAAATCCCAATGCAATAAACAATTCAGAGCGGAGCAGAGCCGTCATGGCAATTTAATGATAATGTGGTTTACTGCAAAGGATCGGGATTATGACATTATTAAGGAGAAATTGCACCCCGGCCGGGCCCTGCGCACTGCCCGGCTACGGCAGTGGGAGCCCCGGCAGGGATGCGCGGCCGTCCCCGTCCCCCCGCCCCGTCCCCATCCCCCGCTCGCGGCCCCGTTATTACAAACTGCTGCGAAACGGCCGCGGGGAAAAGCAAATGCACACGCGGGTGCACGCGCGCGCTGCCCACCCGGGACGTGGGGGGTCGCCGGCGGGACGCTCCCCACCCTGCTCCCCGCAACGGGGCTCGGCAGCGGCGGAACCGTCTCCCGGGGGAGATGCTCCATGTCCCGAGGCTGGAGCCAGCCGGGCGTCCCCGGCCAGGGCCCCCTCGCTCCAGGGAGCTCCTGCGGGGGGGCGCGTTTGGGGTCGGCAGCCGGGTGCCTCTTCCACCCGCTTCGGTGCCGTCACACGGGTGGGCGTGGGGCAGCAGCCCGGGGACAGCCACTGCGGACCCCTCTGTCCCGGGAGGTGAGGGGAGGGGCGGGCCGGGACCGCCTCGCCTCTGCCCTGCGCCCGCCAAGGTCTCTTGGTCCCGCCGGCTGGTGCCCAGTGCGGGGGGTTCGGCGGAGCTCGGCAGGGGTGTCCCAGGACCCGCCCGAGGAGAGCTCCTGCGTGGGCAGCGCCTGGGCCGGTTTGCCTGGGCGGGGGCTCCGGCACCAGGCCCGGCCCAGACCTGCCCTGCCAAGTCCCGCCGGGTCCAGCCGAGTTCTACCAAGCTGAGCCAAGAGGAGCGGATCGGAGCGGAGCCGAAAAGACCCAAGCTTAGCCGAGTGCCACCGGGCCGAGCCAAGCCGGGCGAGCCGAGCCCAGAGCAGCCAAGCCGAGCCGGAATGACACGAGCCCAGCTGACATTTTGTGACTTCTTTTGTGGTTAGAATTCTTCTCTTCAAAGTCAGTTGATCACTTTCTGGGGCAGTGTGTGAATTTGGAAATTATTTGGGTTTTACTGTAGCTGAATAATTACCCCTTAGGCTCTTTGGTTGTGGAGTGGTAGTTTGTTGTGTGCCTGCAGAACAGCCTGAGGCGGATTGGTTTCATCCACTTCCTGCTAAACAGCTGTTTTGGAAACTGCCTGTTAGTTACTAGAAGGTGATTTAGGAGAACTTCGTGTATACATTACGTAACCTTTTATACACACATGCGCGCACACACACGCACGCCTGTGTATATATCCACATGTGTAAGTGTATATGCTGTGAGCTTACAGATTGAGAGCTTTAGGAAAAAGAGTAGTAAACCACTGCATACAGAAGAATGTTTGATTTGTGGCGAGAAGTTTATCTAAAAATGTCTTTTCCCCTTTAGGATGGCGCCAGAAGTTGCTGCAGTAGGAAGAAAAGGTGGCTATAACCACCTCTGTGATCTGTGGGCAGCTGGAATAACTGCTACAGAGCTTGCTGAGCTTCAGCCTCCATCCAATGTTTGACCTACATCCTGTGAGGTTAGCAAGGGGTTAAAGCGCGGTGTGTAAGTGCAGCTTCCCAAATCATCCATTTGGAGTAGTGGCTACATGGGTGCTTGTGGTGTTTGGGGGTACTACAAGGGTATTGGGTTGTAAGTGTTCTGGATGTACGTGATGATAGAAATTGTGACAACTCCTTTTGCTGCATAAATGAGTCATGTTGTCCTGGTAGTATCTCTTAAACGGATGGACTTCTTCCTGCCAACTAAGCAATGTATTCAAAATTCATGTCAGATAATGTACTGCCATGTAACCCACAGAAATACTGTTGGTTTTTTTAGAGCGCTTTTGCTAATGATGAAAAGCAACTGCCAGCCTCCTGAATTAAAGGACAAAATGAAATGGCAAGTACTTTTCTGTTTTAGTAGATAATGATCATGTATTTCACTGGGCAATTGATTCTCATGTTTACCACTTCCTTTTACAGGTCCAATAGTTTCCATCATTCTGTGGAAATGGTACTTAGGAAAAATCCTAAAAAAAGACTGACAGCTGAAAAGTTACTACAGGTATAAATTTATGTATGGGGTTTTTTTAAGTTCTAAAATTAAAATGTGCTTAATATGAGTGGTTGGAATTTTAATCTGTGTTTTTCCTTCTGTCTTTCAGCATCCTTTTTGTTACCCAGCCATTAAATCCAAGTCTTGCTATTGAACTTTTGGATAAAATGAATAATCCTCATCATTCCACTTACCGTGATTTTGATGACGATGATCCTGAGGTAGGAATACGTTTTAATCACAGACTCAGATTAAGTTTTCGTTTGCCGACAAAACTAAATGCTTATGATTCATTGAGCCACAGAATGTTTTCTGATCTGGGAACAGGCTCAAGGGTTGCTTTTACTATTGGTTGTGCTGCTCTGTCACACGTACAGGCCCTTAGCAGAATTCATTATATTTGGGGGAGAGACGCTCAAAGAGAAAGAGATGAAAACACTTTAAAATTTTGTTTGTGGTTGTCCTTCAACAATTTTGCAGCAGTGTGTGTGGACTGCTTCTCCAGTCCCGAGTTCTGTCGTGCATTCTGCTTTCTGTTTCTTTGTGGAATTATGTTTCCATTCATCTGCAAAGCAAGCATTCGTAAAAATCATTTTCTACCTCTGTAGAAATTGTTGTTTTGTTCTTAATTTGCTTTCTTATGAGAAGAAGAGAATGATCCTGTAGTTGTTTTTGTCAAGTGGTTTGGTATGTGTTTCTTGCAGATTCTATTTTCTATCTTGGAATACTCTGAAACTCGATTTCACCCATGGTTTTGTGAAAGACAAAGTTTCTGATTTTCTGCTTTAACAGCTGGGAAAAAACAGCACGCTTATGTAAGATGATAAGCAGCGCAGGACTGAAGTGTTTTGTAAACAAGAGAAAACAGATATTCTTTTACTGCATCCTGTCTTCATACTTAACTCTATGTTAGTGAAGACTTTCCAGCAGGGATATTCGGAGTGATGCCAGATTCTGCTAGGTAGCAGAATGGCAGAGGAAGATTTTTCTGCCTTAATTTAGTCTCTTGTTGTAGTTTGAACTGAAACAGTCCTGTAGAAATCAGGAAAGGAGGTGGTTGATCGCTGGCCATTAAAAGCAGACTCCATCCCCCAAACTGTAGTCATTCTTTTGCTTGAATTAAATCAGAGCAATCCTTGGCACTTAGTTGTCTTTCCTGAAGCTAAAATTGAGGGAAGGAGTGTTAAAGAGCGTCTGCCAAAGAGCTTTCCTAGAAGATGCGATAAGCTCTCTCCAGTCTTCATTCAAGGCTCTTTAGTGCTCGTGAATCTCCCCGGAGAAGAGATCCAAGAGCGAATTCCCACAATGGCTGTGTGTTTTATCTAAATTACATCTGTATTGTTGCTCTAAAGAGGGCACTTGACGGTCCTGTTTGCTGAATGGTTTTCCTCATCCTTCTAATGAGTAGGTGGGGCAAGTGGCAATCGTGCTGCCTTTGTGACAGAAGAGTACTTTCTGTGACCCTTAGTTTCCAGCAGGCACAAGTTGGGGGTGTGCCTGTGTCAGAAGTTTCCATCAGTGGGGCTATGATGCACTCATTAAACGGGATTTGTCTTTTTTGTTAGCCTTTGGAGCTGAATTGGGTCTAATTACAGTCCAGCTTAGATTCTTGTTTTCCTTTTCTCCTCTTTAGTTGGTCAAGTAAAATTTGATCCACCCTTGAGGAAAGAGACGGAGCCACGTAGTGAGTTTGTGAGTTACAAGCAGCATGGGCTATGCTCTGCACAATATTCCCTGCAAACGTCTGTGGAGGAGGAGAAGTCCAAGGTGTGTAGCATACCTCCTTAGCGCTACTGAAGTTGGTAGTGATTTTTCTGACAAGTAACATACTGGTCCTGGATCTTTTGGTGCCATTGCAGTATATGCAGCAAGACCCCTTATTTGTGGGCTCTGCCAGGTGTGATGTATGTGCTAAGCAACAGCCCTTGTCTTGTGGGTTTCCTCTATGCTTTATACCTCATTGCCAAGTATATAATTCCCTTTATTTATAGAGTTATTTTTTTAATTGTAGAATGCCTGTGCATATTCAAATGTTCCCCTTCCTTGTGCTTGTATTGACAATGTTTGAGAACGGAAATAATAAAATTGAGAGCCTGGGAAAGAGGTATTGACACACAGAAACAAACTTCACTACTCACACAGAGTTATAAAGCAGGCATGTTTATTGCGGCGCCGGGTGCAAGGGGATTTCTCCTCCTAACATGCACACCGGGTTAAAATCATGACAGGTATTTAAAACAGTTAACAACGTTAGTTATGCCTACTGGTTCTACCCCTTAATTAACTCTTGGTTAATACTTTTCTTACTTCAACTTAAAGTTACAGTTCTCTCTTAATTCACCACGCATGCTCAGAGAGTAGGGGGCTTAATTGGGTTGGGGCTTTTCTAGCTAGGAGGTGTGTTCCGTAGTATTATAATGAGATTATAATGAGACAGGTTAACTCTAGGGCACTATTTTGGCATTCCATTCTATTTTTCTACTATTCGTCCTTGTGCTAATTATTATTGCTAGTTAGCAGAGAGTTGGTGAAGACAGTCTTTATCTGTAATATGTCTAAATGCCAGGTGCATTTGTTATGAAGTATCTTCTTTACATTCTTCTAATTCTTCTTACTTGTTTTTAACACTTGTTTTTGACCTTGTTTTTCAAGATATTCTGTAACATTTCCCCCCTTTGAAACTTATGGATATATTTTATAATTTCCGTAAGTCTCAATCCTTCTTACCTGGATTTCACCAACTAAACAGAAGGTGATTAACCTTGTCACACATTCTCAAATCTACCTGTCCTCTTACAACCTGGAAAAAGAAATAGAATATAAATTATTTCAATTCTAACCTGATTATGCACGCAATAATACTATTAATACTACAATACTATCAATATTATTAATAATAATTTCTAAGAGCCTTATTGAAGCAATTCTGTGGAAAAATCAGTTATCTTATGCATGGTCGATACCAAGTCTTCTCAGTGGTTTGGATATTAGTTCAGTCTGAAGTTCTGGGATTATCATTATATCAGTTCAGCGATGCAGTTGGGGTCATTAATTGCTCGTATATGATCACGGTTTAGGTTTGGCAACTTTGTTTTTTTTCTTAATTCTTTGGTATCAATCCCCCCTTTTGAAGTAGTTAGATTTTTATTACTTCCGTATGTTTCTTTCAATGGTTCTTTTAGTACAGCCTATGCAGATTCCTATAATAATCACAGTCACAATCACATGAATTACTCCCTCCAACAATGTAGCTAACCATCCTTTTAGAGACCGTCCACCTAATTCTTGGAGAATTTTGTTGAACCGATTATTTTCCGCTGCCTCTTTTATCGCTCTGTTGTCTTTTGCTACTTTTCTCATTTTGTCTAATTGTTCTTGCAGGTGATCAGTGATATTTGGGATGTGGATACAGCAGTGCTCTTTGTCTAACTTAAGATAGCCACACCCCCCTTGTTCTTTGACTAATAGCAAGTCTAAGGCCAGCCTATTTTGTAATGTCATTTTAGTGTTAGCTTGGATTTGTTTGTTGATAATTTGGAATCCTTTCTGAGTGGCTTTCGATAAGGCTTCCACCTGCCAAGTCAGATTTTCTATTAACATTCGATTTTCTAAAGCCATCAGGCCTGGTAATGGGAAACTTTGGAGTCCCCACTCAAATTGTACTGCTGCGGAAGGCTCCGTCCAAATATCGGGGTCTTTTTCTGTCTCGGTATCTCTTTTAATTCATCCCCAATATTGAGCTTTGATTGGACTCTTCTTCCATATAGGACATAAGGTCAGTAATCCTGAAGTTACTTGTCTAGTTATTGTAGTAAGTTGTAGTCGGGTAGTCCAACACCCATCTGATGTAACCCAGGTCGTGTAGCCTGGGGATGGAACGTTTTGTTTACAATGATTAGTTGAAAAATTTTGGTTTTTACAACATTCTATCATTGTCAAGGTAGAATTTAGGATTGATATTTCACTATAATTTAGAACACTGGGGCACATCCAATTGGTTCAGCTAACATAGGTAGCCTTCGTTCCCCAATTAAAGCCCCAGTCCACATTCCCTATATATTTCCAATGTCCTTCCAAAGGTCTAGTCCAAATTCTGAGTTTTGTTCTAAGGTTAGTACATTCTGGAGTGGTGGTTATGTTAGGTACTGTATTATTAGGGACACAGAGTGTCAGTAATCCTGCGGCCTGTCCGCCAGAGGCTGCCAATGCTATTTGCAGAAACTGGGCATCTAAGGGATGTGATCCCTTGGGACATTGTTTTTCTGAGCCTCTCCCAAATACTGTTCTGTTGTCCCCTGATCTCCAAAAAGTAGCATCTTGTAAAACATCGCTTCCTCTCTGTCTACGTTTATTGTCTTTGTCTAAATAGTAAGAGACATTGGCCTGCTTAAAGGCTCCTGTGATGTTGTCGTGTTCCTCTAGTAAAGATAAATTTACCTCTATAGTGCCCCATGGGATGGGCTGACTGGCCGAGTGAGGGACTGGGACGCATGCTGTAACACTGGTAAGACTATGCATTTTGCCAAACCCTTGTATCAAAGTTAGAATTAGGTTTTCATCCAAATCTGTATTGACCTCTCCATCTGTATCGACTTCCACACTTCCTGACATCGCTGCAAGAGATATAACCCAGAACTTCATGATTCCCACGTTAATTTTAAACGTAAAAGTCCCTCTTGTTTGACAGTCCATTGTGGTGACGCGGCTGGCTTGATGCTGCTGCGATGTATCCACGGAGCGACTCCCTCAAGCTTGAAAGCAGTATGGGTGGTGAGTAAAACTTGAAGAGGTCCTTTCCACTTCTCTTTCAACAGCTCGTCTGACCATGTCTTCAGATACACCCAGTCCCCTGGTTGGTAGTGATGCACAGGCACGTCCAAAGATAGTGGCGTGCTCACAGTGATGTATCTGTGGAGAGAGGACAAAACTTTCCCAGAGAGAGAACATATTCTTTTAAGTAATGTCTTCCTGCAATTTCAGGATTAACTCCTGTTTCAGTCATCTGACAAGGTTTACCATATATGATCTCAAAAGGACTAACCTTTTCTTTGGTTCTAGGCTGGGTGCGTATCTGTAGCAAAGCTAAGGGTAAAGCATCCAGCCACTTTATCTGAGCCTCCTGTCAAATTTTACTTCTCTGTCTTTTTAGGCTTTGGTTCATTCTTTCTACTTTTCCACTTGATTGAGGTCTCCGTGGGGTATGGAGATCCCATTTTATCCCTAATGCTTTAGTCAAACTTTGAACAGCTTCTGCTATGAAGTGTGGGCCCCTATCTGAAGATAGTCCAATGGGTACCCCAAATCGTGGTATTATTTCCTTAAGTAGCACTTTTGCTACTTCTTTTGCCTTGTTGGTGCGACAAGGGAAAGCTTCTGGCCAGCCTGAGAAAGTATCTAAAGTTACTAAAAGATCTCGGTATCCATTTTGCCGTGGTAATTCGGAAAAGTCTATTTGCTAATAGTCTCCTGTTTCCTCTCTTTGTCACCCCTGGTAAAGGTCTTCAGGGTAGGTGAGGATTATTCTTCAGGCATAACTCACATTTCTTCACTATGCTCTTAATTATTCCAGTCATTTGTACACTTAGCACTTGTGTTTTTAATGCTTCAACCATTGTTTGAATTCCCCAGTGAGTTTCTTGGTGTTGCCTATTGGCTATTTCACGCATGATTTCTTGTGTAACTATTACTTGGTGTGAAGGAGTTACCCACCATCCTTCTTGATTTTCGTTTGCTTTCAGTAGGTTAGCCAATGGATTGTCTTCTGGTGTATACTGCGGATTCTCAGGTCCCAAGCTCTGAACCCTTTCTGGCAAAACTAGCAATATTTGACCTTCAGCTGCTTCTCTCGCAGCTCTGTCTGCCGTGTGGTTCCCTATACGCATTGGGCTATTTCCAGTTTGATGTACCTTGCAATGCATAATTGCCACTAATCGGGGTAGATTAATTGCTGGTAGTAATTGTTGGATCATTGGCCCGTATTTGATTGGGGATCCCTGAGATGTGAGGAGTCCCCTTTCTTTCCAAATGGCTCCATGAGCATGCACCACTCCAAAGGCAAATTTTGAATCTGTCCATATATTAACAATTTCACCTTTTGACAGTTCTAATGCTCTCAGTAAGGCTATGAGTTCTGCTTTCTGGGCTGAAGTGTTGGATGGCAGAGCTTTGGCTTCAATCACTTCCTTACCAGTTACTACTGCATAACCTGATTTTCGTGTTCCATTCCACATAAAGCTGCTACCATCTATGAACAGGTCCCAGTCTGCATTTTCTATTAGTAGGTCTTTCAGGTCTGGTCTGCTGGAGTGCATCTGTTCTACAGTTTGCAAACAGTCGTGTGCTAATTCTTCTCCAGCACGATCAGTAGTTCGGAAGGTCACTGGATTCAGGATCGTGGTTACTTTCAGCTCCACATTGTCTTGTTCCAGAAGAATGGCTTGATATTTCAGCATCCAGCTTGGTGACAACCAGTGTCCTCCTTTTTGTTCCAGCACTGCTGTAACTGCATGGTGTCGTGGTTTAAGCCCAGCTGGCAACTAAGCACCACACAGCCGCTCACTCACTCCCCCCAGGTGGGGTGGGGGAGAGAACCAGAAGAGTAAAAGTGAGAAAACTCGTGGGCTGAGATAAAAACAGTTTAATAGGTAGAGCAAAAAACACCGTGCGGAGAAGCAAAGCAAAAGAAGGAATTCATTCACCACTTCCCGTCGGCAGGCAGGTGTTCAGCTATCTGCAGGGAAGCAGGGCTCTATCACGCGTAGCGGTTGCTCGGGAAGACAAACGCCATTACTCCGAATGTCCCCACCTTCCTTCTTCCTCCCCCAGCTTTATATACTGAGCATGATGTCATATGGTATGGAATACCCCTTTGGTCAGTTGGGGTCAGCTGTCCCGGCTGTGTCCCCTCCCAACTTCCCGTGCACCCCCAGCCCACTCACTGGTGGGGTGGGGTGAGGAGCAGAAAAGGCCTTGGTGCTGTGTGAGCACTGCTCAGCAGTGACTAAAACATTCCTGCTTTATCAACATTGTTTCCAGCCCAAATCCAAAACACAGCCCCATACAATCCAAAACACAGCCCTATACTAGCTGCTATGGAGAAAGTTAACCCCATCCCAGCCAAAACCAGCACACATGGGGTACAAATACAGTTAATTTTTGCCCAAGCGTCAATTTTCAGGCCTCTTGGATCAGTAATACTGTAGCCGCCACTGCTTGGAGACATGCTGGCTATCCTTTGCTAACAGTGTCTAGTTGTTTTGAAAAATACCGCAGGGGTCTTTTCCAGGACCAGCTTCTGGGCTAGTATCCCTGAGGCAATATGCAGTCTCTCATGCACAAATAATTCAAATGTTTTTTCCAAATTCGGAAGGCCTAGAGCTGGAGCACTCATTAAAGCTTGTTTCAATTTCATAAATGCATCTCTGCACTCCTGAGTCCAGAAAAGGAGATTTCCTTCCCCTTGTACAGCTTCATATAGGGGTTTGGGAGTGAGTCCAAAATTTATTATCCACAGGTGACACCATCCAGCCATTCTGGGAAATGCTCTGAGCTCTTGTTTCGATTTAGGTTTGGGGATCTGGCCAATGGTCTCTTTTGTTTCAGTTCTAAGACAACACTGGCCCTGGGAAATTGTGTACCCCAAATATATTACCTCCTGCTGAGCGATCTGTGCCTTTTCCCGGGATACTTTGTACCCTGCTGTCCCCAAAAAATTTAGGAGTTCTATTGTCATTTGTATGGAATCCTTCTTGTCATTTGTTGCTAGCAGTGTGTCATCTACATATTGCAGTAAGGTCGTATTTTTATGCATCTTTTGCCAGTCTTCTAATTCTTTGGCTAATTGATTTCCAAAGATCGTAGGACTATTTTTAAATCCTTGTGGTAATGCTGTCCAACACAATTGAGTTTTTCTTCTGGTCTTAGGGCTTTCCCACTCAAAAGCAAACAGTTCTTGACTTTCGGCTGCTAGCGGAAGGCAAAAGAAAGCATCTTTCAAGTCCAGTACAGTAAACCATTGGTCTGTTTCCTTCAGGGTGGTCAAGAGAGTAGGCGGGTTTACCACTACTGGGTGAACATCCTGTACAATTTCATTTATAGCCCTTAAGTCCTGGACCAATCTATACTCTTCTGAATGCAATTTTTTAATTGGCAAGATCGGGGTGTTGTATTCTGATTGACATTCTTTTAGTAATCCAAAATTTATAAATCGTTCTATTAATGGTTCTAATCCTTTTCTTGCCTCTAATTTAATTGGATACTCTTTTCGTCTTACCGGTCTGGCGTCTGGTTTCAACTGAATGATTACCAGTTCTGCCGCTCGGGATCGTCCTGGTGCTCCTGAAGCCCATACTAGAGGGGTTACAGGATTTTCAACTTCTTCTGGTATTTCCTGTAACTCGGCTTCCTTCTGTAACATAAAAACTTGAGCATCCAAAGCTTTATTGTCAGGAATATGGATTTGGATTTTTCCTTTTTCAAAAGTAATTTGTGCATTCAATTTACTTCATATGTCTCGTCCTAATTAGCGGCACAGGGCACTCAGAGAAATCGATGGGTTAACACCCTTTTCCCAATTGTAAACTTCAAAGGCTGGAAAAATGGCCGATTTTCTTTCTGCCCCGTGGCACTAATAACTGATGTACTCTGATTACTCAAATTAGCCTTGCATGTGTTCAATACCAAGTAAGTGGCCCCCATATCTACTAAAAATTGTACCTTTTCATTCCCCAACTTTACTCTAACGAGGGGTTCTGTTGGGGAGGGTTCTGATTCTTCCCCTGGTCTCCCTCAGTCTGAATCTATTGTCATCATGTTAGCAGCCTGATTTGGCATCTCCTCACGACCTTGTCTTCTTAACTGTGGGCACTCCCTTTTCCAGTGTCCTTTCTGTTTGCAGTAAGCACACTGATTTATCTCCAGCAGCATTCCAACCCTTCGTACTCCACCAGGAAATCTTTTTCGCTTTATGGGAACTCTGAACTTGCTAGTTTCTTGGGCTATGGCTACTGCCAGCATCTTACTATCTTTAAGCCTCTCCTTTCTCTGCTTTACTTCCTCCACCTTTTCCCTGTTGTTGTACACTTTCCAGGCATGCTCTAACACTTTGTCCAGTGAGCGGGCATCTGCCCGCTCTAGTTTCTGTAATTTCCGTTTTATGTAGACTGTCCCATAAAGATGTGGACCAACGAGACAGCGTCTGCTTCATTGTCTGGATTCAAATCAGTGTATTTTCTAGCAGCCTCCATTAGTCTTTCAAAGAAAGAAGAGGGGTCCTCATTCTTTCCCTGAATGACCTGATACAATTTAGACCAATTCTTTGATTTTGGAATTGCATTCCAGACACCATACAGAATCACTTGTTGGTACTCGGATAATAATAACCTTTGAGCCTGGATGTTAGGATTCCAGTTGGGATTATTGGAAGGGAAATGATCCTATATCCATCCTGCTATTGCAGCTTGAACATGGACTCACTCTGCCTCCTCCTTAGCTTTAGCCAAAAATCAATCTTTTTCTCATCATAAGAAACTAAATTATTCAAGACAACTTGCAGATCTTTCCAGTCTGGATCCTGATTTTTGATTATAGTCTCCATAACCTTTGCCACCCGCTCGGGGTCCTCCCTATATACACCTGCCATCTCCTTCCATGCCTTTAAATCCGATACCGAAAATGGCACTTTTACCCAAACTGTTGCTCCATCTGGTCCTACGGCTTGTCTGAGGGGGGCTTGTACATTGGCCTGTACATTCCGAGCATTTCCCCTCCTAGTTCTCCCCGCCACCAGACTAAAATCCTCTTCGCTGGAACTGTCAGAATCATTGTCTCACTCTTCTCTCCTTCTATTCTTACCCCTCCTTGGTACAACCAACATCTCTACCTCCTCCTGTTGCTCTTCTTCACCACTTTCTTTATATTTATTGCATTGCTTGCCGATGCTGCATGCTGAACACCACCACTTAGGTGCTTTCTTTTTCTCTGCCTCTAGGGCTAATACACCACTTTCACTTGCAAGCAAGCCACACTCCTTACGTATGTTATAATTATCCCACAAAGCAAAGAACAAATTCACGTATGGTGCCTCATCCCATTTTCCTTCACGCCTACAGAACAGCACTAACTGTAACACAATGTTGTAATGTACACTTCCGTTCTTAGACCATTTCTCCTGATCATCCAGAGTGTACAGAGGCCACCAATGATTGCAATATTCTATCCGTTTTTTCCAAGTAAGGGGATCACCCCCAAACTTGCTCCAGTGGTTTAGTATACACCCCAAAGGGGAACACTTAAGAATCCCCCCTTCAGTAGATTGTCCAGCACCCATGATGTAAAATAACCACGTAGATGTGTCCAAATCAAAATCCAGATTCTGGGCGTCCCTGTAGTAGCATACAGATTACACAAAATTATACAGTAGTGTATTCCCAATATCAATACCAGCAACTTAACAACATGTACTGAATTCAGATACGACTTATTTGCAAGCAACCAATACCAATATTAATAACAAATACCAATGTCATTAGTCTCCCAGAGAGCTGTCACAGAAACTCACCCAACCAGGGAATCGGAGGGCCTCCCCAAAAATGCTCCAGTGCGCTCAGGAGTCCTCACAATTCCTCTGGTCCATCAAGATTCCGGAGAGCAGGTACCATCTGGGTTGCCAAATTCTGTTACTGAAAATTGTAACGAAGAAAACTCTCCAAACCAAATGATAGTTTAGAAAGCCGACATTGGTTTATTGAAGCACCGGGTGCATGGGGGATTTCTCCTCCTAACATGCATACCAAGTTAAAATCATGACAGGTATTTAAAGCAATTACCAAAGTTAGTTAGGCCTCCTGGTTCTACCCCTTAATTAACTATTGGTTAATGCTTTTCTTACTTCATCTTAAAGTTATAATTCTCTTTTAATTCACCACACCTGCTGAGAGAGTAGAGGGCTTAATTGGGTTGGGGGCTTTTCTAGCTAGGAGGTGTGTTCTTTAGCGTTAGAATGAGATTATAATGAGACAGGTTAACTCTAGGGCACTATTTTGGCAGTCCATTCTATTTTTCTAAGATTCGTCCTTGTGTTAATCGTTATTGCTAGTTAGTAGAGAGTTAGTGAAGACAGTCTTTATCTTTAGTATGACTAAGTGCCAGGTGCATTTGTTATGAAGTATCTTCTTTACATTCTTCTAATTCTTCTTGCTTGTTTTTAACACTTGTTTTTGACCTTGTTTTTCAAGATGTTCTGTAACATCAAGACCTGATCCAGACTGCCCAATTCTGATTGAAATTGTGTCAGTTGCTCCTGCTTGTGTCTGAAGTAAATAGGAGTTAGGTCAGATTTGCAACTAATACAGATGTGTACTCAAAACCTCCCCTGAGATCCTAAATTGGTGACTGCTGCTTTCAGGGCTGTTAGTTAATGAAAATGCCCTGAAGGCTGTAGTCAGTAAGAATAAGGCAATGTTGAGTCATGCAAATTGCATTCTAATGGTGAACAAATGGACCCCCTTTTTCTCCTGAAATGGCTGAAGAAGGGCAGTTTTCACTGGGGGCTGCTCTGCTCAGAAAAGAACTGGATGGAAAGAGCTGCCCAAGTGCAGCAGCCCTCCTGCCTCTGTGTGTGCCTCTGTGTGTGCGTCTGTGTGTGTGTGCGTCTGTGTGTGTGTGTGTGTGTGTGTGTGTGTGTGTGTGTGTGTGTGTGTTCAGAACTGCCTTTCTCCACCTTGCTGCTTCTCGGTCTGTTAGTAATTGAGCTGCAAGTCATCTGTAAATGAATGGGTGCTATTTCGTTCTAGCCCATGTTGCCACGTGGCTGAATGGGGCTTCATCTTCTGTCTCTGAGCACGGTAAAGCTAGGCAAGCATTAAAAAAGAGAGACATGGAAGGACCATCTTTTGGTGGCAGTCCTCCACTTTTCACAAACTGGAGAGTTCGTGAAACTCTCCAGGCAGGCGGCTGTACCTGACTGCAGATATGCCGGACATCTAACCCCACAGCAAATGTGGAGTATGAGACCTTTTCTCTGCTATGGGACAAGACCCTGCTTGTAGGCAGTTGCTAGAGAACAGCTGATGCGTGATAAACTTAGACCTTAATTTTCCTGTGCAGTATCATCTGCATTGCAGTTCTATCCACAAAGCCGAGATGCTTTTTCCCCTGCCTTTAAGGATTGCTGCAGGCATGTGTTTTAAAGATATGTTGATCTAGCCAGCATGCTGTAAGGGTATGGATAAGATCAGATTTCTCAGTGATACTTTTTCTTCCCACCAAGTTAGACTGGTAAAAGATACCATTTTCTACTAAGAAAGCTGATTCTATATGTTGCTAAAAACACTGGGCTGCTCAGACATTAGAGAAAGGGGCTAATTACAGAGAGAGAGGCTAGACAAGTCTCTCCATAGTATTAACAGCACTGTGTTGAATGCGAGTTGTTTGCTAGCTCTTGTGACTGTCCTTTTCCCAAATAAGTATTGCTGGACTTGCCTCGCAGGTAGGAAAGCTGAGTCCCTGTGAGATCAAACACCTTGCCTGGTCCCTGGCAGAGCTGTCATTAGATGAGTGCAAATCTGTGACCGTCAGTGTCATCCTTGGTGCATCTTCTGTGCTGCCTGTGGCACGGGAGGGATTTTTTTCTATCTGTAGGAAAGAGAAAAAGGTTTTGGGTTGGTTAAGAAAATGGGGAAGGTTTCTTCTCTGTGGCCCGGTTGTCCTGGGAGTCCCCGTGCTGCTTTGTAAGGGAAAGTTGCAAGGCTGTCTCTGTGGTGGAGCCCAAGGGGGATGCTCTGGGGACAGCAATGGAGCAGACCCCTCCATTGCAAGTTGAGCCTCAAGGAGGAGAAGGTTTCAGCCCAGGTCTCGTTGCCAGCTTTTGGCGGCAGTCCTCCACATTTCACAAACTGGAGAGTTCATGAAACTCTGAGAGGCCTCCCACTGCGAGGAGGATGCTGGTGGCAGCCTGCTGTGGTCCAGGAGAGCTCACTTGGGACGGCTGTTTGTAGGTTTGTAAGATGATTGGCTTTAGTCATCAGCAAGTTACTGGAAAGTTACTGGAATTCCAGCAACACTGGTACTGTTTCACTCAGGCTACGGCCCAGGTAAGGGATGTTCCAAGGCTGTCAGGGGATGACTGGTTATTCCCGCTCTCGTTACCTGCCTTGAGTTGGGTAACAGGAGTGCTTGGTACAGTCAGTGCTGCTCCCCGCCTTAGCCATGCAAGAGTTCCTGGTACAGTCAAGGGACGCTTAACCGCCCATCTCATTGCGCAAAGGCTGAGGCCCAGCTGGAATTCCTGAGATCATAGAGCAGCCCAGGAAAAAAGTGGGGGGGGAAGGAATGCACCACCAGAGCCCGGTACTCCCCAGCCTATGGTGCCCGGTGGCACTGGGTGGGATGGAGAATGCCCTGGCAGAACCCTGCCAGCTGAGGAGAAGGGCTGGGTGTGCGGGAGGGGAGACTGACCCCTGCTCTGCCTCTGTGACCATGAAAGACCACTGACCTACAGTGTGGTGGTACCGCAGCATGTTTCTGTCCTCAATATCACGGGGACTTAGATGGCTTTTAGCTTCCAGAGGAAACATGAGGCCAAGACTAAGGATTAAGTTAGTGTCAGTCCCAGGAACAGCTATCGAACCGTCCTGTAGCTGCGTGGGTGATCAGTGCCCTTGACATCTTTGCGTTTCCTTGTTCAGGCTGAGATGCTGTGGCAGTACCTTGCTGAGTCAGGCCTGAACCTCCATCCAGAGCCTACCCATCTTCTTGTGCATTGTCTCCGGGCAATCACAGCCCCAGTTACTGCCTTCCTAACCTCTATGTCAGACATTCCCCTTGAAATGGGATTAACTTCTTGAGGCTTATAAATGTTCTTCTGCATTTGCGCAAAGACAGCTGGCTGGATTAAATGGTTTCATAGTATTAAGGAAGAAGAAAACCTAGGAGACATTACACTTGTTGGGGCCAAGGACTTTGTTTTAAAAAGCAGTGGGGAAAAAACAATTTATTTTTTGGGGGGTTTCATGGCTGTACGGCAAATGGCAGGGTCTCCAAAATGTAGGCGTTTGAAATCTTGTCTTGATTCAGAACAGGAGTAGAGAAGCAGTTCAGGGTTTGGAAGTGAGATGTAAACTAAGCAAAAAGTGAGGAAACAAAATGGATTCCCAGCATGGGAATAAAAAGGGAGAAAGCAAAGCCAGGGCTGTGCCTTGAGATCTGTGCTACCAAAAAACCCGATGTTCTCCCCTGCAATGTGGGATTGCATTGCTCAGAGGAAGGCAGGGGGAAAAATGGCTGAAAGGGAAAGGGGCCAACTCTATTGTCCTTCTTTTTTCAGAAGAAAACAAGTATGAACCCTGCCTGGACAAAGAGAATTATGGGCTGCCTGTTTGGGACTTCATGACTGGCACTTCATGAGGTTGCAGTTAGGTAAGTGATGTCACTGCAGTTATTCGGGAGGAAAAGTTTTGAGAGCATCTAAAATGACTGAGTGTTGCAGTCGTATTCCTTTCTTTAACCAAGTGCTGGAGTTTTACCTTTATGGGTTGAAGTGGGGGTAGTGGATGCTCCCATCTGCATCCCTGTGATGGTGTAATTTGTCTGTGCCAGCACTTCCCTGCTCTCCCTGGATCCTCATTGCAGCTCTTGTCTTTGCCTTTGCTGTGGCTCTGTCCTCTGCAAGACACCAGACATGTCCAGTTATTCTGTGGGTTTGATCCGGTGAGTGCAGCACCGGTGACAGGACAGCTATGTTTCTGATGTGCCTGTTTCAACCCCCGCCAGGGGCTCTGGTGTTGGTGTTCAGAAGCTAGACAGTGCCTGTGCTGTCAGGTCTCATCTCAGAGCCTGCAGCAGGGCTTTTGGCGATGCCGGCTGATAGTGCTCTGTGTCCCTCTAGCACTGCAGCAAAGGAGAGGTTACTAATGCAACATGGCTGCCTGTTGCCCTTGGCTGTATGCTCTTTTGTTTCTGCAGGAGGGTAAGAGCTATGTAAACAACGCTTCTCAGGGGATGGGGGGGAGGATTTTGAGCCCTGTAGAGCAGCTCCCTGCATGGACTGTTACCTGTGCCTCTAAGGAGACCAGGGCCAAGAGCCTGGTTTGGTCAGACCCTGCTAGGGTGGAGAAGGGTGGCTTGTCTGAAGTGCTGAGGTGGGTGGCTTGCTTCTGTGCTGGGCTGTGTGCAAGTGTGATCCCCCCCTCTCTGCTTGCTTGGGACTAGCTGCAGTCTGTGCTGCTTGAAATGTGTCCTTTGAGCCAGAAACGCAGGCAGCCAACTGAGAGCCAAGTGTGAATTGGGAATGGTGGCTCCAAGCTGAACCTGATGGTGAGAGTTGGATATTGTGAAGGAAAATAGAGGTGAGCACATGGGGCAGAGAGCGTGTTGGCAAGAGAAGAGGGGCTTGTAGGTCCCTGTGGGGTTGTATGTACAGCCCCAGGAATGGAGAAGGAGCAGTGATGTAAACCCTGTACGTCCTCTGAGTTGGTGGTCCTGAGCATCCGTGGTGGTGTGAATTTCAGCTTCTGGGCTCTCCTTT
Organism: Gavia stellata; assembly: GCF_030936135.1. Taxonomy (NCBI): domain Eukaryota; kingdom Metazoa; phylum Chordata; class Aves; order Gaviiformes; family Gaviidae; genus Gavia; species Gavia stellata. Next base: position 165,739 of record NW_026777117.1, read on the forward strand.
TGAAAGCGTGGGTCTCCCCTGGGGAAGATGGCTGATGCTTCACTTTGTGGCTAGCTTGCAAGTGTTCTTGGAACTGATAAGCCCCGTCCTGAGGAAGAAGCCTGGAAGAGACTTGGTCTTCCCTGTCTCAGCTACACCTGTGTCTCTGGCAGCAAGCTCTGTGAGAGGGATGGTCTGTCTTATGACTTTTCCACCTCCGAGCATGGTGAAGCCCAGGACTGGGTCAGAAAGCGGTGGCTGCAGTCTTCTACATCCTGCAGGACGTCCTGAACCGTGGGTGTAGGTTTGCAAAGTATGTACACCCATGTTGATTTTAATTTCGGGTCCATTGCTGTTCAAAAATGGCAGCTTGGCAGGGCTGCCTGGTGTCTGTATCCATCAAGAGCCATGGTTATGGTGAAGAAGCTACTGGACAAGCTGGCTGAGGCCTCCCCCTGCTCAGCTGCCAGTATTCTGGCTGGTAGCGTACAGCTGCAGCGACACCTCCCCGCTGTGCTCTCTGGGAATGCAGTGTATTCCTACCCCTCAAAGTCTCCGGTAGCTTGAAAAAGTAATAATCTGTAGTGTTCACCTTCTCTGCCATCAGAAATAAAGCAGCTTTGGCAGAACGTGTGTGTTTTGGGAAATGCTGGAGCCCCCCGAGGGCTTTGTGTGCAAAAGCCGAGAGAATCCAAGAAAGCTGCTTTTTGCAGAGAGCACTGGTCCCCTTCTGCTTGCTCACCAGGGTCTCCGAGGCTCCCCTTTCACGGAGCTGCATCAGCTATTGCCTGCTGCCTGCCAGGATTTTATCTGGGTGTTTAAGGCCCTGGCAAAGGGAGTTGACCTCCCTCGGGGCTGGGAGCAGGTTTTGCAAGGGTTACCCAGGCTCATCCTCTAGTGACGGGTGCTGCAGGGAGGCTGAAGAGCCTGGCTGAGCCCAGGGATAGAGCTGGGGCCCTCTGGGTGCTGTGCTTCTGTAGCCTGGGTGGCTGAAATTAGCTCCTGCAGACTGTCTTGATGTGCTCTTCCCAAGTGGTGACCTCTTCAGGGCTGTCATTTGGAATTTCCACAGTGATAAACCGTGTTGCTGTGCGTGCTGGTGTAGTTGCCCTCCAGGTGATGGGCTTGGGTATGTCCAGCCCAGGGTCTGGCAGGAGCAGATGGAGATTTGCCGGGAGTTGAAATAAGGGAGTTATGTATGAGAGTTGGGATGTGGGAGGAGGAGCCAAGGAGAAAAAGGCTTTGGAGTCAAGGTGTGGGCGTAACAAAAATGTCAGCATATGTTTCTCCCTGTCCAGCATGTTTGAGCTCCCCCATCCTGGGCTTCTCTTGTATTGTGAATTCTGCTTTACTTTGGATTGAACCTCTCTAGGAAAAAAAAAACCTGCCTAAACTTTGTGCAACATCTGTAAGATCTCGCTGGGTCTTAATCTAGATGAGAAAGTGCAGTGAAATAGCCAGGCTATGGGATCCATATCCCAATGTCCGCCTGGTAGAGTGGGGGTGAATAAGCTGGCCTTTGCTGCTGTGAGGCGGACGGAAGGAAAGCAGTGGCTGGGAAGAACTGCAGGTCACATCTTGCCCTGGTTACCTGACCTCGGAGCCCTGTATTTCCGTCAGTTAATGACTGGCTCGTCTCTGTGGCAGTGTAGGGAACATAAGGCAAAAATGAATCTGCCTGTAGCATGTAGCTCCAAGGTCGACGCATGGTGGGAGGAGGATGAGCCCAGGTTGTGCTCATGCTGAAGGCACCAGAGGGTGATGTGCTGCATACCAGGGGTGACACTTTATTGCGTGCATTTGTATTTTGTCGCTCAGTCCTTGGAAGAGACTGTACGCTGAGAGGCAGATGTTCTGCTACGTGCCTGTCCTGTGGCACAGGGTGAGCCCTGCCTGAAGGCTTGCTGTTCCCCAGGAGCACAATGCACGTGCTCCCAGGTGAAGTGCATTAATGGCTGTGGGTCTTCTCAGGTCTAGTTACTTAGGCAGGAGCCTTTTTGTTGGAGAGGCAGTGTGGGGAAGAGGAATGGGTGACATGTTCTTTTAGATAATGACTTCACACTTTGCAGTCCCGTGGCATTTGCCCAAGGCTGAGAGTTTGAAGTGTCCTGGATGGCTTCTTAATGAAATACCAGTGATGCTGACTGTGAAGCAGGAATTAACCTCCAGATATCTGCTTTGGAAGTGCTCTTGTTTACCATCTTAGGCAACTTGAGTTTTCCCCGTGAGGGGGAGCCTGGCTTCAGCGAAGAGTGTAGAGCTGTGTCTGTTAGGCTGTGCTTGTCGGGGTGTACTTATTACAGCGCTTCCCTGAGAAATGACAAGGTTGGCTGTGCCGGTTTGTGCATCGGTGTCACCTGTGCCGAGCGCCCCGCCACAGGCAGACTGGGAGGTGCGAGGTGGCAGCCGAGCAGGTGAGCCGGTTGGGCTGGGGTGCGAGTTATCACCCAGAGAGCAGGAGAAGAGCAGATGGTCCCTTTTGAGGGCAGTGCTGGCACCTCCGTGGGGCGTGTGTGAGTTGATTTTTCGGCTCTGTTGGCACACGGGCTGTGTCCAGGTGGCGTGTGGCTCTTTTCCTGATCAGTGCTGCGGCCTGGGAGAAACCCTTTGGACTCTGCCCTGAGTGTCTCTAATGGCTGCTCTGTTTCAGGGTGACCCACGCAGGGATGTGGCCGTGCTGAAGCTGGGAGGGTGCGTTGGAGGCAATTCCCGCGCGTGCTTGCCGTGGCCATTGTACGCTGTCCCTGAGCGGCTGTTCCTGCTCTGGGATAAGGCCCTGCTAGCCGGGCCTCTGCAGTGTCCGTGCCCCAAGAGATGAGGGAAGCGCAGCTGGTCTCTGTGGTGCTGGGGCAGAGGCTCCCTGCCGAAGCCGTGTGAGCTTGTGAAGTGTTTGGCAGGCCTGGGCTCTCTCCGTGCTTTCTGGCTGTCCCCTCCAGCCAGCCAGCAGACGTAGGGGGACCGCAGGTGGCCACGGCTCCTCAGCGGGGCCGTCTGGGCACTGAGCACCGCGGGCCCCTCCGCCTCCGTGTCCACCCTCCTGTCCCGAAGGCGGCGCCTCCCTCCCCTGCCGGCTTCAGGCCATTGGCCGTTGTTATGGCGGTGTTTGGGCCGGGCGGGAGTCCCGGTTGCGTTCAGAACGAGGGCAACAGCCCATCTGGCAGCGGGGATCGGGTGTGTGAGTGTGCCCTCGTGTCCCCCGCAGGGTGGGAGAGGTGGGGGGACGCTGGTGACCCCCCCATGCTGGGGTGGTGGTGGCTGTGTCCCCTCCCCGGAGGAAAGCGGGAGGGCGGTGCCGGTGCGCCCAGGGTGCTTTTTTGGGGAGGCTTTTAGGGGTGAGGTTGCCTGTGGAGCACAGTGGGGTTCTGGTGCTGGGTGAGGTGCCCCCGGAGGCTGCAGCCCTTTCTCTGTGTGGGGACGGGGAGTTGGGGCCCCTTCTTCCCCCCAGAGCTGGACGGGGAGCGAGCTTTGCTCCCTAAAGGAGAACCTTCCCAAACTTCTCCCTTTTTTTCCCCATGGGATGCCAATGTGACTGCACCCGGGCTGTGGGTTAAATGTGGAGGGGGATGGAGGCTGCCTGCCTCGCCGCTGCTGGTCTTGCCCCCCTCGTCTCGTCTCGCATGTGGGCTTTCGGATGTTTTGGCCTTAAATCTTTGTGTGGCCCCGTCTGTAAATGACGGACGAGACGATTTATTCTCGCTCTGTCTATAAAATGCCGTGAAGGCTTGTGATGAAAAATGCAACAAATGGCCTAGCTCCACGCAACTGCACAGCCAACTCACCCTGACTGTCCTTTCCTTGCCTTCTAAATCCATAGGTGATTTCCTGAGAAGCAATTCCTGTCTACGTCGAGGGAAAATCCAAAGGCTGGACTACTCCAGGAGGGTGCAGATTGCTCCTAACAGCTTGTCCAGCCTTGCCCCTTGGCTGAAGGGTGGGAAATAACTCGGTGAAGCCAAAGCCTGCTCTGTACCACCTCGGGGTTACAGTCAGTGCTGTAGTGTTACAGTAATAATCCGCTCAATAGGGAATATTTGCAGTTCTGGCAGCCGGTGACGTGTGTGCTGGATAATTGGGTATTAGGCTGGAGCCAGCCAAGGTGAGGTTGCCGAGTGGTACTCCTGCCTCCACTTACCTGTCTGCAGTTGGCTTGGCTTGAGGTTCACAGGAGCTTGTCAGAGAACTCAGCTGATGCCTGACCTCTCGGGGTCCTGGTTGGGGAAGGCAGCTGGTCAGGATGTGAACATTGTGCTGCCTGTGCTGCGCACTGCGAGTTGATACTGCGGAAGTTGAGAGATGGTTCAGAAAGGGAGGGAGGGTGGTTTTTAGGGATGCTGGCAGTGCCCCTTGTTCTAGCTTGGGTGTGCAGTGAAATGGTAGATTAACAAATGATTGCATGTCAGCAGAGCGGAGGTTCATATGCTTAAACCCCTGGGGAGTACAGAATTGTTCATTTCCTCTTAGCTCTTCTTTGCAGGCTAGTGGATGTGACATGTCCAAGCATTTGCTGCAGAGTAAGGGATCGCATGGGGAAACAATCTGATATCCATAGGAGTCTTCCTATGATTTCCATGAACTTTGGATGAGGTCTTGACGGTAGCTACTAAAGAGACGTACTGCTTCGAACCTGCTGCTCTGGATTCACCATTGCAGAGTCAGCTCTGACCCCACGTATGGCCGCTTGCTCCTGACCTGGGGATCCATTAATAGTCCTTTGGTTTCTGCTTTTCCACTCCAAAGCCTCTAGCTGCGTGGAAGCTCCGATGTATTGCGAACCGGAATGAAATGTGGTCCAGATGCCAGAAAAAGAGGAAATAAAAAGGGAGAGTTGATACAAGTTGCAAAGCCAGGAGAGCAGAGATCAGGTGCTGGGAGAGGCAGTTGGGAAAGGGACAATAGTACTGTTAATATTTCAGGCAGGAGCCACAGTTGTAAATTATAGCATGTGGAGCTGTGGAATCTCCAGCAGACCCTTGGTCCAGCTCGCTGTCAGCTGAGAGTTGAAGTTTATTAAAAGAAGTAACAGGAAGATGTAATGCTAGGCTCCTATTAATTATCTTGGCTATGGTAGAGCTTTTGTAATAAATTGCAGGATGATAGTACTGAAGTGATAAAATACAGAGGCACTGGACTATAAAGGTGACAGGTGAGGCTTCCTGGGTAGCAAGACTGGATTTAGAAAGCACTCAGCCACTTAGCAGTGGGCTAGAGGGACAAGAGGTTAGTCCTGGAAGTTGTGCTTCTCCTTTCCTGGCTTCCTTGATGCTGTTTTTATGGTAATTACATCTAAGCAGGTGATTTCTAGTCACAAAATGTGATCTTGCTACTTAAGCCTGAAGAGGGCAAGAAGATGTAGCTGAACAAAATTGTTCAATAGCATCCTGATTCTCACTTTGAATAGATCTCCTGTCTCACTCTTCCAGCAAAGTGTAATAGAAAGGCAAATTAACCAATTAGTCCAGAGAGAGATGGTTTATCTTTGCAGAAGGAAGAAGAAAGAGGATTCATTGTGTATACTGAAACAAGATTGAGCCACTAGTCTCTGCTGCTACAAGAAAAGCTGGGTGTAGTGTGTTGTAGTGCAGTGCGTGCCAATATATCCCCAGCCTTTAAGTTTGGAGGGCGATCGGTTGGTATCGGACCAGCTCAGAGGTTGGTGCTGCTGCTTCAGCACAAGTGACGTGGGGTCCCTTGAAATAAGAGCACTGGCACATGGCGTAGTGACAGCCACAGGATCTGTACAGACGTGAAGCTGTACTTTTACATGAAACTTCCCATTTTTTTCTTAATGTCCCTTAAGAAATTTGCTGTTTATTCTTAATTTCCTGTCTTTTTCAGCACAGCATCATCAGAGAGCTGTTCAATTTTATTTAACTGAGGGAAGCTGTTGGACATATGCACAAAGGGATTTGGATGCTTTAGGGCCATATCTAAATGCTCACATTAACTTTTTCCTCAGCACAGCTTTTGCCAAGCTCATGGGCCCTGAAGGGCCCCTCTGTGCCTATATTTGTGCTGCTGAGCCTTCTGAATTTTCCAGGTCCTGGCATGACTGAGCTTGTGTGAAGCCCTACCTTGTGCCTACTGATACTTTGGCCTTATGACCCTAGCCCATATCATGAGCCAGGGAGTGTTCAGAGGTTAATGTTGCTGCCCTAAAGAGATGAGGTGAAGGTGCTTCTTCGTACCCCTAATGTAGCTCACGGCCAAACACAGCTGGGAGCAGAGTGGTCCGGTGCAGACCCTCCTTTTCTGCCTAGCCTGACGCAGGGAGCCTATACTAGCTGTGAGCCCGCATCATGAAACAAATCTTTTTCCTTCACTTTGAAGATGATCCTGGTCTCTTATTTTTTTTCCCCTCTGGAGACTGCTTATGTGTTGCATGTTTAATAGTCATTAGTTAAAAGACTTTGTGATGCAGGGGGCAGAGCCCCCCAGCCAAGGCTTTTCTTTAGCTCTCAAGCATCCTAGCTGCTAGCTTGGAGGTCAGGCTTTTTCTCACTTGATTTCTCCACGCAGCAGTGCTAGGAGATGTGGCAGTGACCTTGTCTGTGCTGACAAGCAGGACTAAGGAATGGCTTTGGCCCCCTCCGTCTATCTGGGAGGGCAGGAAGGTTTGGGCTGGAAAAATAGACGTTAAGTTTGATAGCGGGAGCACAGCCAAGCATGGGAGCAGGGTTGTTGAGGCTGATGGGAGCAGGTCGAGGTACCAGCGTTGGGTTTGGCATTGGGGTGCTGAGGTGCTTGCAAGCCGTGTATGGGTTTCGTGTCACTCCTACCATGCAGCTCCATGAAGGTGCTTTGTGGCCAGCGGTTTCCTTTACTAAGCACCCAAGGCTTCTCTGCCAAGTCCTCTGAGCATGAAACCTGGCTCCAGGTGTGCTCTTTGCCTGCAGCAGGCAGGAGTTGCTTCTGTGCTGAGCAGGGGAGGCTTTAATGTTGCTTGTAAGGTGCTGGAGCTGTGGGAAGGAGCACGAGGTGGCAGCCCTGTGAGTGCATCTCCAGCCAAGCACAGGGGACTTGGTGGGTCTCACCTTGACATCTGTCTCCAAGTTCTGCCTTCTGAGACTGGAAGCATCACCCAGCATCCAGGTTCCTTTGCTTACAGCACTTCTGTCTTGGTGCCTTGAGCGCACAAGGGTGTCACATCTGAGGTTTCTTTGCCTGAGCTCTCCAGTTTCCACTCAATCGGTGGCTGGACGCCAAGTGGGAGATCACAGAATCACAGAATCACAGAATCACTAAGGTTGGAGAAGACCTGTAAGATCATCAAGTCCAACCTTAAAAAAAAAAAAAAACAAAAAACAAAAAAACCAAAAACCACAAAAACCAAACCACAACACACCAAAAACCAACCCACCCAACACCACACAGCACCATGCCCATCAAGCCACATCCCACAATGCCACATCCACACGCTCCTTGAATACCTCCAGGGAGGGTGGCTCTACCACCTCCCTGGGCAGCCTATTCCAATGTTTCACTACTCTCTCAGTAAAGAACTTTTTCCTAATATCTAGCCTGAACCTCCCCTGGCGCAACTTGAGGCCATTTCCTCTAGTCCTGTCACTAGTCACTTGGGAGAAGAGACCAACACCCACCTCTCTGCAACCCCCCTTCAGGTAGTTGTAGAGAGCGATAAGGTCTCCCCTCAGCCTCCTCTTCTCCAGGCTAAACAACCCCAGCTCCCTCAGCCGCTCCTCATCAGACTTGTGCTCCAGACCCCTCACCAGCTTCATCGCCCTTCTCTGGACACGCTGCAGCACCTCAAGGTACTTCTGGTTGTGAGGGGCCCAAAACTGAACACAGTATTCGAGGTGCGGCCTCACCAGAGCCGAGTACAGAGGCATGATCACCTCCCTGCTCCTGTTGGCCACACTGTTTCTGATGTTTTGGAGCGAGTTTCCACAGGCTAGCTGGCTGGAGAGCCAGTTTGTTTTCAGGGCTAATATCCTCCTTAACTGAATTGTAAACCCCCAAATAATGAATGGTGGTTTTCAGACCGAGAATTTCTTGTTCCCAGCCAAGCAGATGCGATGATTTGGTTTGCCTGTGGCTGAGAGTCTCATGAGAAGCTTTTGTTTATAGCATCTGCTGTGCTGAAGATGCGTGAAGCTCCCTGGCAGCTGAGATGCTCTTGTAAGTTGGGTGTCCCTGGCTGGTGTGTGTGCATATGTGTGCACAGTGAATTGGAACGAGCTCATCAGATGGGTATTCACCAGGCGCAACAACAGAGGACACCCCCGAAGGCGTTGTCAGAGCTGCAGCAACACTGATTTGCCTGCTGTCTTTTGTATTGATGTGATTGGGGTCCTCCCTGGGCGAGCAAAATAGAAATTGAGTTCTTGTTTTGTAAGTCAGCGTGGAAACTTTTTCTTTACTCCTTAAAGAAATGATTAGCTAGTCTGCAGTGTCTAAATTAATTGATCTGAAGCTCGTGGAACATTAACAAATGCTACTCTAAGGCGTACTTTAGAATACTGCTGCAATCATTTGCTGCGGAGTGAGATGTTTAGGAAATGGATGGGCTGCAGTGAGTTGCAGGGCTATAACTTTATCAAGGCATTTCAGTGGCATTGTAAACCACCAGAGATGAGACCGAGTCGACCAGTTGTGATGCTGAGAAAGTTCAAGGCAGAAAGCATCGTTTCCACTCCAGCCTAGAGCTGAAGAAATCCCAAAGCCGCAAATACTTGAACAGGCATCTGTTCCCTTGGTGTGGAACTGGTTAAGGTGGTAAACCTCCAGTCTTTAGTGGGTTAGTGGACCTTTCCTATCATGCTACTTGCAGGATGAGATGCTGCTGTTTTGAGAAGCTTCTCTGCACAGCACCTTGAGCACTGCCCAGTGCAGTATCTCCCCACGTTAGAGCAGAGGGAGCTGAGCAGCAGAGAAACTAGCAGACTTTAGCTAACATCAGGCTCTGAACCCTCTGCTTCCTTGAGGTCCTGGTAAAATCCTCCTGCTCTGCCTGGCAAGGCTGTAGCAGCTGAGGAGAGGGGACGCCAGGCAGCCCAATTCCCAAGTCCTGTCAGTTGCTTTGGGGGTTCCACTGGGTTCTTGGAAGCCGCTGGCACTGTGTCGGTTATTGCTGCGCCGGTGGGAGCATGGTCACACCAATGGCTCCCTGGCCAGCTCCTGTTCCTCCAGGCTGTCCACAGCCACCGAGTAGCCCATGGTGATTCAGGAAGCAAGAGTGGGCGCTACGCAAAGTGTATCCTCCAGGAGAAGCGTGAATTCCCTGTCCTAAGGTAGTGTCTGGCCAGCGGGCAGGAAGGAGGCAGTTTTGTTGGCAGGAGGGCCAACAGCAGGGATGCAGCAGCTATGTGATACTCAGTAGAATTGAATTACATACCTGGTCTAAGAGCAAGTCTGGGGAGGTAGATGTGTTTTTTTAATGGGTTGTAAAATTGTTGAGCAACTTGCAGCGATGGTAGAGACTTCTAGCTTAGCTGTAGATACCAGGGTAAAAGGGAGCCTTGGGGAGGAGACTGAAGCTTGGATGTCCTTGGGGATCTTCAGCTTGGTGCCCTGCTCTGATACATCTTGGTTTCCTGAGACACGTCAGGAATTTCTACCCCAGCCCTGGGCATATTTCTTCATTGCTTTTCTAGGTGGTCTTAGCTGTTGTGTCCTGATTCCTCTGCCCAGGCTCAGGGCATTTGTGCTCTGAACCTAAAGCTGAGGTGGCAGCGCTGTCTGTGCCCTGAGCCTGGAGCAGAGGGGGAATTGCAACCGTTCCTTATGTTTCCAGGATGGGTAGAGGGCTGTCTGAGGTGGGGAAGATGGAGATCTCCCCCCACCAGACAGGGGTGGTGGGCTGGAGGCGTGCTGTGGCATGGTTGCTGTTTTGTCTTGCCTCTACAGGGAGATGTGGCCGATTCCTTAGTTCTGTGCCTTTCCTCTGAATCTGGGAGGCTGATCCCTGCGGGCTCTAGGGAAGTGGAGCTGCAGGGCTGTGATAGTGCCTCACTGGAGGGCAGGGGAAGCTGTAAGACGGGGCCAGGGCTGTGGAGGTTGGAAGCCCTCTGGAAATAAGCATTGTGGGCATGATGAATGGGATTAATTTCAAGCAAAGTGAAATTACAGGTAGAAAATTGGAACAAATAATCCAGTTCTTCTCAAGACCTAATAATAAAACGTGAAAATCCAGATTAAAGTTGTATCATCCCCATTATATTTCTGTCTTGGAAAAAGAGTTATTTCCAGCTTTAAATCCTAGCTCTTGCTACAGCATGTCCTCATGTCCATAGTGCTGTGCTCTCTCATGTTTCTTGCAAGAACAAAAGGAGACAGCAACGTTGTTGTTTCCTAACACTGTAAAGGGCCCAGTACCATGAACATGTGCAATGCTGTAGCTGTTTGGGGAGTAAAGGAATGAAGTTACTGCCTTGCTTGCAGGATGTGGGTAAACCTTGAGGGGGAGGGAATGGTCATCTTTGTATAGATGATGACTTGCTGTATACAGCAAGACATCATCCACACAAAAAAGATCATGTGGAACAGAAGGAAGCAGGAGGGAATGTGAGCTGTGATTTTTGTCAGATAATGTCAGAATGAAAAAGAAATTCAGAGTAGAGCTGGGTTTGAGAACACTGGCCTTTCAAGTGCCAGAAAATAAGAAGCGGGCAAATCTATCTGTTCCTTGGTCCAGTTAGCCAGAAAGGGAGGGGAAATTATTTCTAGTCCAAAGTAGTGCTTAGCAAATACTGTACATGTTTCTCTTTGTTTGTGTTCGAGACCACTTTCTGGGGTTGTTGTCTCTTCTTGCCCTTTCTTGCACCCCCACTTTGTGTGACGCAGATGGAGAGAGGTGGTTGGCAGGCTGGTGGTTGGAAGAAGAATGGCCCATGGACCTGTTAACCCATGCTACTTGTAGGATAAGGATGCTGGAGAAGAACTGCCATTAGGATAAAGTCTTTAGTGGCCTGGCTGTCACATATTTGCATTTCTATTTGAGCTAATTGCTCATGTTCCTTTAATGGTTTCATGCTTTTATTTCTGCTGTTACAGCCTCTAATGCCTGTAGGGAGCCTTGAGTTTGGGTGTTAATAAGTGAAAATGAGGGCCCTCGTTCTCCACGGAGAAATGCTCTTGGGCACTGTGGTAATTTCATGCCTGGAAGGAGTCGTATTTGCTGGATAATTTTTGTAACTTCAACCAACCAAATTAGCCTTGAGAAACTATAGTTCTTAATCAGAGTATTGAACTCTACGCTCCATTAGTTGGAAGCATCACCAGGCTCCTTGCACAAAGGGTGGACATCGGGTTTGCAAAGTTGGCAAGTAGTCTGATTTTATTAATGCTGGGGGCAGCAGCGATCCCTGGGTTTAAGGTTGTTCATAGTACTCTGAGCACTTAGTAGGGTCAGGCACACAGTCACATCAGGTCAGCTGCCCTGGCAAAATGAAGCAGCTAAGTGACATTTACCTTCCTTCTGTTCCCACCGGAAAACTTGTGAAGAGGAATAAAGGACAGTTTGGATACTAATAGCGATTGGGTTAATAATTCCAGTAAATGGGATTCCAAAAGTAATGGAAGCTGGGGAAGGTGAGAAATGCCAGCAGGCACTGGTGTGTGTTTGTGGCTCGTGGGACAGCACCCACAGCAAAAGGCTGTTTTGGCTCAGGGAATGTTCTGGGGTTTTACTGCTATGAATCTTGACTGTGCCACTTAAATATGGTCTAATCATGGAACAGGGTGGGGAAGCCTTATGTTTTCCACTTCGGAAGGATGCCGCAGTCTGGAGACGTGGGTCTGCCCTCTGGGTCTGCCAGGAATGGGATTCTAGAGTTTCAAAGTTCCATTGTTGCTCCTTCCAGGTGAGCTGAGAGATGGCCACTGGCAAGATGCATCTGTCCATGGGGTCCTCCAAAATGGCTGATGGATTCCAGAGCAAAGTGCTAGTACCTCGTTTTCCAAAGCTAGTCAGAGAGACAGAGGAGTCTGTAACTGTAAGTACCTGCTGTGGCCGGGCAGGACCTGTGTTAAGGCTGGAAAATGCCCCTGTGTCCCTCCTTCGTCTTCCCCTCCTGTTGTCTAGCAGCACTGTGAAGCTGGACACCACCTCCCCATCGCTTTGCTGCCCGGCTTCTGCCGGAGGTGGCTGTCATGGTGCAGTGGGGAATGGAGTGTGTGCTGCTTCGGGGAAGGTCCAGAGTCTTGCCTGGATGCCAAGTTAAATGAATGTCCTGGGCATTGCACTGGCATAGCTGAAGCGTGAATGTGTGCTTCGTTCCATCCTCTTTGTGTGGGCAGTAATATCTTCTGTCAGGTAGACATACTTGCCGGTGCTGCTCTGACTGTACCTGCCCTCCAGGCATCCGGGCATGTGGTGGGCTGCTCGAGCTCTGCCTGAAGACTTAAGAGATGTGGCTGGTCCCAGACAGAACAGGTTGCAAAACAGTTATTGTATCTCATATCCTGTGTGGAGCACAGATCCAGCCCTGCAAACAGCAGTGGAGTCAGGGCGATTCCTTCTTCCTATCCACAAATGTCCCCTTTGCTGACTGGAGCTCACTTGACTGGCGATGACCTAGTGCTCAGGCTCTGTCAAGGAGGTATCTCCGTGTACTTCTGCAGAGGGGTTTGTGAGGCCAGAACAGAGAGAAAACAAGTGCTAATTAAGAAGAAATAACTAAAACTTGGACCCATTCGTCTCCACATCAGCCTTGGCACAACGCTGCTTTTCTGCTTTCCTCTGACTCACGCAGCTGTGACATCACACACGTGTTGGTTGTGAGCATTGTGCAAGGATGGAGTTTGGGGATTTCTGATAACTCCTCCCCACTGTCTTCAAAGGTCACTGGCTCAATCCAGCAAAACTAAAGAGAAAACAAATGCCCGAAGAGCAGAAATCCCCAAACATGTCCCATGAAATCATGAAGGAGAAGCTAATGGCGGGGCAGAGCCACTTGGTTAGAGTGTGTGTGTTCCACTCTGTATCATTTATTTACTGATGTTAAATATTTCAGCAGGTAACTTAGGGGACTTCCAGGACTATCCAGGTGGCTGTGATCACAAATTATTCATCAGTGGCACTTGACCAAGAAAAGCCTTTCTGAACAAAGGCATTTGTGTAACTCTTGCTGGTGTTTTGCATTTCAGCTGACTCCCTCCGCCTTCCTGAAGCAGATGTCTCTCACCACGGAACAGAGGCTGGCCAGCACTCGGGAGATGAGGCGGCTCCAGATTATCCAGCTTCTAGACATGAGTGAAACCTCCCATCAAAAGGTAGCCTTTTCCTGCCCTTTTCCTTGCTGTTGGTGACATTTGAAGAGGGTGCGTGCTTGTGACAGGCCTGACTCCAGCTTCTCTGAATACCTTGGTGACTAGGTTCTGTTGTCCTTTCCAACTCCTGAGTGACTAGCAATAGGACAAGAAGAAATGGCCTCAAGTTGCACCAGGGGAGGTTTAGACTGGATATTAGGAAAAATGTCTTTCCGGAGAGAGCAGTGAAGCATTGGAACAGGCTGCCCAGGGAGGTGGTAGAGTCACCATCCCTGGAGGTGTTCAAGGAACGTGTGGACACGGCACTGTGGGACACGTTTTAGTGGGCATGGTGGTGTTGGGTTGATGGTTGGACTTTATGATCTTACAGGTCTTTTCCAACCTTAATGATTCTGTGAACTGCTGCTGGTGGTGGAGTTCCTTCTGCTGGGGGAAAAGTAAAACGTTTTTCCCCAGTGAGACATTGAAGTCCTGATATGTTTAGTAGCCAATATGAATAGCCTCTGCTGAACTTGGTGGGTTTTGCTGGAATTTAGCTACCAGTGCTAAAGCACGATACTGGGGGAAGGCTGGGGCAGGACACCAGGGCAGGAGCTTGCCATTTTCCATCCTCCTGCTGAAATAGTCACATCTCGCTTCGGTACAGTTGCTGGCAAATGCTTGGGGACATAGGACTCCCTCAACGGTGGCAGCACTGGCCTTTGAAAGCTGAGGGCCTACGGTAATTATTCAAGATTTAACAAAACCAATTGCATTAATGCTTTGGGTTGCAACAATGTGTGGGACCCTTGCAGGGTGTTAGAAATTGCAGGCTGCCAGATATACAGGGGAATCTCGCTGGGCAGAGGCGACATGGAGTTGCTTTATCTGGCTCAATGTTTACTTTAAAGCTGCTTTTCTTACAGGACTGCTCAGTACAACGCGCAGTCCAAATGGGTAGATTACTGAGGTAGGCTGTTGAGTGGAAAATTGCCAGCCAGAGACCTGTAACGAATTGGTTAAGGATTGCCCTAGCCAGCATGGGAGGTTGGGAATGCGTCAGACGAGTGCACAAATAACTGGCAGTGTGCCGCAGCCACACATGGAGACCTGCCCATGTCTTTCGAGGGGGAACAGTGCAGCTGGAAGAGGGGAGACAAAGCAGGGAGGAATTTCCTCAAAGTAATGCCTCTGCTCTGTAAGCATTTGCTGTTTGTGTATGTTTTCAGCCATGCTTCTGCAGTGGTGTTAATTAAGAGCAATAATAGAATACAGTAAAGCATCCCTTTTAAAGGTCATGGCAAAAGGAGATATCAAGTCCAGTCTTACTCAGGTTGCCCCGTAATGCTGAGAAAAAAGCTGAACCTTATCACCATCCAATGTTCACCTCACATGTCTTTTTCCTAACTACTGTTACTTTCTTGTTGGCCTTACCTCCTCTGGTACTGTTCTCTTCTTACTGATTTCTAGGCTCTGTATCAAAAAATGATATCTGGGGATGTGTGGGGCTCGGTCTCTCTGTCTCAGAGTAAAGATCATCCCAAAAAGGTTTCCCACGGAGTCTCACGTAAATTCTTGGGTTTCGCTTTCTCCGTGAGCGCTCATGGCTCTTTCAGTAAGTGCTCCGGAGCTGTGTGACCCCATTAGCACAGGGCTCTGCTGGAGGTAAGCGCTGCCTTGCATTTTGGAGAAGAAAACCTGGAGAAACACCTCCCAAAAGAGCTTATTAGCTTGAGCCCGCTCAGCGTAGTCCAGAAACTTTTGCTGAGCTCAGAACACAGGTGGGTGAGCTCCTGTTTCCCTAGTGTGAGCTGGGCAGACGTACTCACCAAGAGACTGTACTTCACTGGAGATCAATGTAGGAGTCTCATTCATGAATCTTTGTCCCAGCAGTTCAACCTCTCACTGCTCTCTCTTGCATCTCCAGGTCTCCTCAGTTGACCTGGACCAGAGCTTGTTTCAGCCTTTTCCATCAGAGGTGGTATTTCAGAGCTACGTCCCCTGCGAGGTCTATGAAGCGCCGATGATTCTGAGGAACACCGACAAGGTAAGTGCTGGGACGTGGAGGTTTAATGCTATGCTGGAAGAGGAGAGCAGTGTAATTCACGTGTCATACAGCATAGCAAGTTATCTGCTGCAGCACAGCACATCAGAATCAAATGTCTTATTTTGCAAGCTGGTGGAAATAATCCCATGCTGGAGATTCTCCCCCTGATTTTGGCCATGCGTTGGTGGTATCTAGCCCAAAGGAGCTTTTCTAGTCAGCATCCTTCCCCTTGAGAGCCCCAGACTGAGGGGAATGTTGAGGGCTGTACAGTTCTTGTCTGCCCTCATGCTTTACCTCGAGTGTGTATCATGTCCTGGTGGCTCCTTGGTTAATCTTGGTTTCTGGCAGGGCATCTCTGCCTCTCACAACCTGTTTAGCTGCCTCTGCAGCTCACTGTCAGAGCACAGGGGTTGAGCCTTCTCCGCTTTATGTTGGAGTAAGTTACAATTAGTGGTGGTAGCACTCCAGAAAGGGTGTTTTGAAACAGCGGTCGAAATGGACTAATTTAGCAGGAGCAGTGGGAGGCCTTTAGGGGCCACTTTAGGCTCCTGCTAAGTTTAATTCAGTTCTGCCCAGGTTTTTCTAAGGCAACGTGGCTCTCTGCTTTCCCTTTGGAGAACCACAGCCCATCCACAGTAACATGCTCTTGAAGGTCTCCACTGTTACTTGAAAAAATTGTGATCGTTTTGAGATTTCCCAAGGAAGTTGAGAAGGGAAAAGTTGAAAAACGTCAGCAATTTTGTTCCACTGTAAAGAGGAGAATTGAGACCTTTTGAATTTCAGCAGGGGAAGTATTTGCTCGAGTGAGGCATGTGCCAAGAGCAAGCTGGTAGGAAAAGAGAGGAGCGAGGAAAGGAGCTGAGTTAAAAGGTGCTCTGGGAGACAACATTGTACAGGCAAGGGTTTCTCTTGACACCTAACAGTAAGTGTGCTGGCAGCAGAGAAGGGTCAGAAAAAGAAAGGTGTAATTAAAGACAGTCTTCTGTACTGAAAAGTAAGACGTATCCATGAGAGGAGGGCGGCAGGATGGGAAGATGGAAGTGTGCACGAGAGCGGGTGAATTAACCACCTCCCCAAATCTACCTGTTGGGGGAAACAAAGAGGTGGACAAAAACGCTGTCGGGGCACATGGTAGGTGGAGGAACAGCAAGAGAAGTCAAAGTATATTCGGAGATGACAGGTTTTGACAGGGACACGGTTGAAAAGAAGACCCTTTGGCAAGGGAGGATGCAGGCGTGGTCCCTCCGTTATTCCTGGAGAGTGCTGTGCCATTCCTGGTCTGGCGTTCAGCTCGGGGATATTGGAAAGATGCAGTGTGGATGCCCATACCCCAGGGATACCATTTGTGTGGTCCACAGTGATTCTGGGCACTCTTTGCTGTAGGTATCCTTTCCTGATTAAAGTGTGCCTCCGTTTCTCTTTCCCTATGGCTCTACTTCATTCCCACTAAGTCTTTTGGCTTCAGCTGCTCCGTTATCCATGTGGCACTTCAAAATGTTTGTCTTTGCCAAGCACCAGCCAACAGGCAAACAGTTAATTTGCTCTATTCATGCTTCCTCAAGTGGAAAAGAAGATCTGCATCAACATTTCTGCCATTCCCAGTAAAAAAATATTAAACTTGTACAGCTGCACCTTGGGATTTGTATGCCCTGTAAAGAGGAGGCAATGTGTGAACTGTTGATTTTTTTTCCAAAATGAATTAGTTTTGAAGCTAGTAAGACCTCAACCATTGGACAGCGCTGGTGTGAAAGTAAGATCGGCTCTAAGGAAAATCCTTGGCATATTTAAGTACACAAAGTTAGAGATGATAGTCCTAAGAGAGGTTAAATCCTATCCTAATTTTGTTGCTTTTGGTACCGTGCTAGAGAAAAGCAACATTGTGCTGTATCTCCAAGTTTTCCCACCAGTTTCCCAGATTCCTCTGAATCATACTGACTTCTCCTGCATGGTAGCCTGGTGCTGTCTGCTCCATCAAAATCCGGCTGACAGCAAAGTATATTCCAAAGAGAGGCTCTGTAATCATTCAAATACAGAAGCACTTTGCTACATACTTCCTGCTTGTACCTGTGTGTTGTACAATTGCTTTTCTGTCTTCAGTCTGCTCCTCACCACCCTCACATCTTCTGGGTGGCTTTTGCTGAAGGTGTTAACTCATCTCCCAAGGGACTTGGTGACCAAAATGTTTGTCAGCAGTGTGAAATTGTCTCTGGGAACTTGCTGCCCCAGGGGATTGCTGGGAGCAAAGGGCGTTTGGAGAGTTCAGGACTGCCTCGGCCGTGGGTTATCAGGCTCGGGTGGGTGGTGCAGAATGAATCTCCACTTTTGCCAAGCCTCGTGTGGGTTCGTTGTTTCTCAGTGAAGCTGCCTGTCAGTCAAAATCACCTGTTTTAGACTTTCTGAGATGAGATTTCGTGCTCAGGGGTTGATATCCGTGTGCTAGAAAACGCCTGTGTGCTGTCTCTGTGTTTGTGGCATCCCAGAGGGCAGAAACTTGCAGCAGGGTGCCTGCAGGGACTCCCGGGTGTGGGGAGGAATGCCCAGAGATCTGCCTTGCCTGCACTGGCAGCTGCCTGGCTACAATCAGCAGGCAGCGAGAGCCTCCAGAGAGCTGAGATTGGCTTTTAGTAATGAAACCACAGTGTGAGTCAGTGCTGGTCATGTATCTCAGGGCAGAAAATGCCTTTGAAGCCCATAATTGATAGGCACAGCCTGGGGGGTCGTCTGGCTTGCCACTATTGTGGTAAGTTGACTGCTCTGATCTTCTGCATCAGCCTTTCCTTGTAGAGTATCATGCTTCTTCCTTGCTTCCCTACAGCCCCCTTTAAATTCTCTTAGCCACCTCCTTGTTTCTGGGGTTGTCCCTTTGTTTTCCGATGTTCCTCCTTTTGCTCCTCAGCTTGCTTTTATTCCCAGTAAGGCCACAATGTCTGTGGTCTCCTTCTCTTGTTGGTCTGCCTGCATGACTCTGTAGCATCGCAGCTTGACTGCCCTGCTCAAACCCGGTATGTTAGAAGTGAATTTCTTCCTTGCCTCAGTATAACATGTCCTGTTTTGCCTTCCCCCTTTAGAGGTGTGATGGCATGGATGTGCGCAGGCAGAGGCAAGCAGGTTCTCTGGGCTTGTTGACTATGTGGATGACTTGATTCTGGTATTGTATCGCCATGCTGCTGGTGTCTTATCTGCTTGGCACTTCCTTCACAGCAGGGCATTGCCCTACTGCCTCTGGCCTGGAGCTATTTTCCCCTAGCAGAAGGGATTCAGGTCCACCCTTGTGTATTATGTGTATGTACCTCGAGAGCTAAAAGTGCTTTGGAAAGGTGGTTGAGGAAGGATGTCACCAGGGCATGGCTAGGTCTCTTCTCCTTGTGTTTCCACAACTGGCAAAGTCATAGTTTCATGTCTTTTCTGCAGGTTCCTCGGCTGGTGAAGGTCGTCCTGGAGAGCTCGCCTTATTTCAAGTTGATCGAACCCAAGGATGTGTACCGTAAGGTAGCACCTGGCATGCGTTCCACTTTCCGCATCCTTTTCACCCCTGAGGAGAACAAGGTGAGACTGGAGGTGCCAAGAGGTTGGTGCCTTCAGGGGAAGCTGCACCTGCAGGGCCGGGTTCAGACCAGGGCATCTGGTGTGGGTTTTGTGGAACTGTCCTGGTTTTGGTGGGCTTGCGCTGGATCTAGAACTGGGGGAAACTCTTTGCCCATGGTGAAGATTATGCTCTCATAGGCTGGAGGCTCTTAAGTGTTTCAGACTGTTTTTATCCTTCAGCGCTGGCACATTTAACGTAATGTCTGTTGGCTTCAGGAATAAGAGAGTCTACTGTCTGTGGTGGGGCAGCCTCTCAAGGTGTCGGTTTCTAGTATCTGTCCGTTGCTGCATAATTATGGGTTTGCTCCACTAATTATAAATACAAAGGTCTGTTTAAAAGTGACCTGTTATTTGGGGGACCCGAAGTAAGCCTGATCAGAGTGAGGACCACCACCTTTGAAAACTGCAGTCACCTTAATGTATATCATGTTGGACACAGTAGTGACACAGCTGAACGTTGTGTCTAAAGTAATCGCTTTTTTTGCATGCCAGTTATAGTCCACACCCTGCTGTGAGGTCTGCTCCAGGCTGCAGCTGGTCACATCTTGGCATTGCAGGGTGCTGCTAGGGGCTGCAGCAGGGACTCGCAGGCTGTGCTTTCCCTCCCTGTGCTTTCTTGAGCGTTCGTGAGGGAAGGTGCACGTGGAACAGTAGGAAAGTGGCAGGGAGGGGTGTTGATAAGATGTTTAGCCATCTCAATGGCAGGGGTTTAATTATTATGGAAAATACTAGAGGCATGAGTAGATCCAGAGAGCTTTTCTCTTTCCCATCTGGCAGCCACTACCCTGCCTGGCTCTGGACTGGAGCAAAGATGATGCTTTTTCATCCCCTGTGTTTCCAAGCCTTGCAGCCGTGCTGTTTCTGAGGATACTTGCCTGCCTGTGATCCAGCTGCGAGTGTAGGGGAGAGGGAGTGCTGCGCCCATGGCAGGGAGCCAGCCTGGTGCAGAGCCACTGAGCTCTAGATGTCCTTAACTCAGCGAGAGGTTGATGTGCTGCAGATGACAGTGAGACATCTGCCTGGCAGAGCTAGGACTAAAGGGGCAGGTACAGCCTACAGGCAGACACCTTCCCCCAGAGCCTGTGGGCAGTAATACTGGTATGGCTGTGTCTTCCTGCATGTTATTGTGGTTGCTCTGTCACCTGGCGCCTATTCTGTGCCACACATACTTTTGCTTGGAGGTTTGAACACCAGTGCCGTGGCTGAGGCAAGTCTGATTCTCAGTGCTGTGATGCGAAGGGTCAGTGCTGTTACCTGGAGGCTTGTTAATACAGAGGATTTAGTCCATGGCATGGAAGGGAGGAAGCATTGCAGGCATAGAAAGACAGGCAGGCTGACTCCTTCCGCCAGCCCCCACGCCACCCCTTAGCACTGTTTTTCGCATGCCTTTGTTGGAGAGGCAAGGTTAGGGGATAGCTCTGAGCCAGCTGGTGTTTCTGCAGCAGGCCAGAGTTGCAAGATCTCTTTGGGCATAGCTGTTTTCTCATCTTCCATTTGCAGCTTAGATTCAGTTTAACACTTTGTCCTGCCCTCAAACAGTACGGATATAGAAAACTAAAGAGGAAATGCCCTGTGGTGCCTGGCTCCCCATGCGTGTGAAATAATCTGTTCCTTTGGAGGGACTGAGAAATTATTTAACATCATTAATATTTAGGGTAAAAATTATGTTGGCCTAGGGCAGTTCTCCATGCTACCCAAGTGACACGAGAGCTTAATGTCACTGAGGTAGGCTTTGCAAAGTACACTGGTGCCTTTAAAATGTGATTTATTAGTATAAATTAGTGTTCATCTTTGGGGTGGAAGAGGTAAATGGGTGCCCATGAAGGGTGGCAAAGCGCTGCTCTTCAAGTTTCGAGAGGCATCAGAGCAACATGTGAACATCACCACAAGTAGAAGTAGGGTGAGATAACCCCCACCCAAGAACACTGATGTCCAATGCTTTGGCCCTTGTCTTGCCCTTGAACTGGAGTAGGGAGCTCTGCCAGCGAGAGGTCCTCCGCACAGCTTCAGTGACGCCCTGGCGGGGTTCTGAACTGGGTTTTGTGCCCCTTGCAGGGGTTGTGCAGGGCATTGGGAGAGGGGTGCGTGCTGCTCGGTGAGGAGCACGTAGGGGTTTATACAGCGGAATCAGAATTTTGTACAAATCGAGCATTTTGTCTCGTCCTTGGTGGAGCGTGAGTCAGCGAAGTACCCGAGTGCTGTAGCTCAGCTAGAAATGCATCAGTAGCATGGTCAGGAGGTGCACAGCACCTTGAAAACCCCTTAGTGAAGAGGCAGGCTCTGGGAAATGGTTCTGTAAAGCCACCTGTGTTGGGCTTGCAGTTGCTTGCATGCAGAATATCTGGTTTAGCTGTGGAAGGCTTATGAGAAGGCTTATGGCAGAAGTCTCACAGTCGCAAGCCCTTGCTCTTGTGGGGGACTTCAACTTACCGGATGTCTGCTGGAAGTACAACACAGCTAAGAGGAAACAGTCCCGTAGGTTCCTCGAGTGTGTGGAAGATAACTTCCTGTCGCAGCTGGTAAGCGAGCCTACAAGGGAAGGTGCCCTGCTTGACCTGCTGTTTACGAACAGAGAGGGTCTGGTGGGAGAAGTGAAGGTCGGAGGCCGTCTTGGGCTTAGCGACCATGAAATGATAGAGTTTTCAATTTTTAGCCAAGTAAGGAGGCGGGTGAGCAATACCGCTACCATGGACTTCCAGAGGGCAGACTTTGCCCTGTTCAGGACACTGGTTGGGAGGGTCCCTTGGGAGATGGTCCTGAAGGGCAAAGGGGCCCAGGAAGGCTGGACCTTCTTCAAGAAGGAAATCTTGAAGGCGCAGGAGCAGGCAGTGCCCCTGTGCCGTAAGAAGAACTGGCGGGGAAGACGGCCGGCCTGGCTGAACAAGAAGCTTATGCTGAGGCTCGGGGAAAAAAAGAGAACTTACCACCTCTGGAAAAAGGGGCAGGCAAGTGAAGAAGAATGCAAGGACCTCGTTAGGTCATGCAGGGAGGGAATTAGGAAGGCGAAAGCCCAGCTAGAGCTCAACCTGGCCACGGTCGTGAGGGACAACAAAAAAAGCTTCTATAAATACATTAACAACAAAAAGAGAGCCAAGGAGGATCTCCATCCTCTACTGGATGCGGCGGGGAACATTGTCACAAAGGATGAGGAAAAGGCTGAATTACTTAATGCCTTCTTTGCCTCAGTCTTTAACAGCCACACCAGGTATCCTCAGGGTATCTGTCTCCCTGAGCTGGATGACAGGGATGGAGAGCAAAATAGGCTCCCCATGATCCAGGAGGAAGCAGTTAACGACCTGCTATGCCACCTGGACACTCATAAGTCTATGGGGCCTGATGGCATCCACCCAAGGGTGCTGAGGGAGCTGGCGGAGGAGCTTGCCAAGCCGCTCTCCATCATTTATCAACAGTCCTGGTCAACGGGGGAGGTCCCAGATGACTGGAGGCTTGCCAACGTGACGCCCATCTACAAGAAGGGTCGGAAGGAGGATCGGGGGAACTACAGGCCTGTCAGCCTGACCTCGGTGCCGGGGAAGGTTATGGAGAGGCTCATCTTGAAGGCGCTCATGGGACACGTGCAGGATACCCAAGGGATCAGGCCAAGCCAGCACGGGTTCATGAAAGGCAGGTCCTGCTTGACCAACCTGATCTCCTTCTATGACCAGGTGACCCGCCTAGTGGATGAGGGAAAGGCTGTTGATGTTGTCTACCTGGACTTCAGCAAAGCCTTTGACACTGTTCCCCACAGTATTCTCCTAGAGAAGCTGGCGGCCCGTGGTTTAGAGAGGTACACTCTTCGCTGGGTAAAAAACTGGCTGGATGGCCGAGCCCAGAGAGTTGTAGTGAATGGGGTGAAATCCAGCTGGCGGCCGGTCACAAGCGGAGTCCCCCAGGGCTCAGTTTTGGGACCGGTCTTGTTTAATGTCTTTATTGATGATCTGGATGAGGGGATAGAGTGCTCCCTCAGCAAGTTTGCAGATGACACCAAGTTGGGAGGGAGTGTTGATCTGCTTGAGGGTAGGAAGGCTCTGCAGAGGGATCTGGACAGGCTGGATCGATGGGCTGAGGCCAACCGGATGAAGTTCAATAAGGCCAAGTGCCGGGTTCTACACTTTGGCCACAACAACCCCAGGCAACGCTACAGGCTTGGGGACAAGTGGCTGGAAAGCTCCCCCGCAGAAAAGGACCTGGGGGTGTTGATCGACAGCCGGCTGAATATGAGCCAGCAGTGTGCCCAGGTGGCCAAGAAGGCCAACGGCATCCTGGCTTGTATCAGAAATGGTGTGGCCAGCAGGAGCAGGGAGGTGATCATGCCTCTGTACTCGGCACTGGTGAGGCCGCACCTCGAATACTGTGTTCAGTTTTGGGCCCCTCACTACAAGAAAGACATTGAGGTGCTGGAGCATGTCCAGAGAAGGGCGACGAAGCTGGTGAGGGGTCTGGAACACAAGTCTTATGAGGAGCGGCTGAGGGAGCTGGGGTTGTTCAGTCTGTAGAAGAGGAGGCTGAGGGGAGACCTGATCGCTCTCTACAACTACCTGAAAGGGGGTTGCAGAGAGGTGGGTGTTGGTCTCTTCTCCCAAGTGACTAGTGACAGGACTAGAGGAAATGGCCTCAAGTTGCACCAGGAGAGGTTCAGGCTAGATATTAGGAAAAAGTTCTTTACTGAGAGAGTAGTGAAACATTGGAATAGGCTGCCCAGGGAGGTGGTAGAGTCACCCTCCCTGGAGATATTCAAGGAGCGTGTGGATGTGGCATTGTGTCATGTAGCTTGATGGATGGTGCTGTGTGGTGTTGGGTGGGTTGTGGCTTGTTGTTGTTGTGTGGTGGGTTGGGGTTTTTTTTGTTTTTTTTTTTTTTTTTTTTCCAGGTTGGACTTGATGATCTTACAGGTCTTTTCCAACCGTAGTGATTCTGTGATTCTGTGATTCTGTGAGTGCTCCCTTGGCACAACCTCTGCCTCTCTGCTGCTCCATGATCCACTGGGATTGTGGACAACCCAGTGAATCGGGATGCAGGTACAAACCCCTCTGTCAAGGTTGGCGAGTCTTCCTGGTGTGGAGCTGGTTTCTATAATTCCCTTGCTTTGAATCTGTTCTTCCCCAGGGTAGGTCTGACTTCAGTGAAGTCGCTTACGATTCAAGGGAGTAAAATTGCAGCTAAGCCCTAAATAAAAGGACCATGGGAGTTGTTAGTGGCTGAAATGCCATGTGCCATGCAGGCCTTCCTTGAAAAATGAGCAGTTTCCTATTGTCTCGCAGTCATTTGGGAATGTGCCACGTGATTGGACTGTCAGAAAGTGAAGAAATAGCTGACATGTCTCTTTGTTTATGGGCACTTGTGTCACAAATATGAAATGCTAATTTTTCTGTTGGGCAACATACGCAGTTAGTTGTCCTTGCTGCTTCTGATGTACGCATTTCTGTTTTATGGCTCCGGTTGTACAGCGGGGGTGTTCTCGTGCCACCTGTGTTGCCGGGTATCCTTGCGCAATGGTCTGACAGTCTCTGGCTAACTGGAAACCATCGCGGAACTGACTGGCAAATAAGCAACAGCCAGAAATACTGACGTTTGTGTGTCCTTTAGGCTTATCAGTAGATTATCTTAAAGGAAGAAGGGAGGAAGAAGACTATAAAACCACAGCACAGCCTATTTTGTTTTGTCCTCTTGCTCTTTTCACTGTAGCAATACAATATTTTCAGGCAATCCAAGTTCAGTCTGTAAGGTTTGCAAAATTCATTACCGATGCTCAGTGGAGGCTGAATTAATGCTCATTGATTAATATGAAATATGACAGGATGATGAGTTATTGCATTACTGAAATTAACTCCTTTAAAATTCCGTCCAGCCCTGTTAGATGTTTTGTAGCACACGGAAGCTATTCCAAGTATACTTTCAAGAAGACTCCAGGGAGGAGGAAAGGGGCAGAAGATCAAGGCAAATGGCCCTGCGCAAAATGAACCTGGAGCGAAGGGACTGATTTCAAAGCATCCTGTGACTTGGTAGCTGAGGGAGGCAGGAGGAGGGGTACCCCTTCTCGTCTGAAGCCATCTTCATCCGCCAGCCTCCCTCCTCTCTTTTAACGGCCCTTATTTTCCAGCCTTGATGGTATCATGGTTTCAGCAGGGAGCTTGCCCTATTTGACTTACTATGCTACCTCCTGCTACAAGGATCTCTTCTTTGCAGTTGCCTGCTGCAAGGAACCCAGTGAAGTGTTTAGGATCGGTTCTACAGTAAAACTGACATCCGAGTTTGCTGGCATACTGGGCAGTTAAGGTTGCTATTCCCCTGACAGTAATGAACGTTAGCCTGAGTTTGCAAAGAGCTTGAAGTGACACCTTTGATACAAGCAGTTGCTTTAATTTCAGCGGGTGCTAATTCAAATGCCATCGGTGATGCTTTGCAGGCCAGAGCTTGCAACTTCCTGCTTATCAAAGGGGAGTAAGAGAAGAGGAACCATCGTACAATGAACTGTATTTTCCCTGAAATTGAGAGCGGAGCTGTATGAAGCATGAAGTGGTATTTTCATGAAAATCTATAGCCTGAAGCTGCATCTAAACACAACAGTCTTTAAAGGAAGGAAGCGATGCAACCCCTCCCTCACCCAGGCATGTTTACTTAGAGACCTGGTTTTAAACAGCCTGCTAAGGGTTTGCAGTTGCAAAGTCAAACAAGATTTTAAACTGGTTCCGACTGTACCCCTAGACTGTGAGTAAGTGCATAGCAGAGTTGGTAAGACAGGGCAGTGCTGCTGTGGAGAATTGCAGCCTTGATCTTCCTCCAGGGGAGGGCGATTCAACTTTCAAAAGCTTACAGGACCATGGATTCACAGCAGTGTGAGCAGCCAGCTTCTGCCTAGCACCCCTCTTTCCTTGGTGTTTCCCCCCCCCCACCCCCGGTTTGGCCTGACACTGCATTAAACTTTGCTGCGAGGTCCCACTTTGGGGTCCTAGAGTGCGGTTGAAGGGCTTTTGAGCATGCTGAAGTGCTTTGAGTCAAGCTTTGTACAGGATGCACTGTCCCAGGGTGTCCCTGGGGAAGGGGCTCAGCACACAACATGCATGTATGTGAATGGCAAGAGGCAGCTTTCTCTCTCAAAGGTCGCGGTTGTCTCTGCGAAGCCAAATCCTTGTTGCTTTAGCCTTGTCTTCGCACACCTAGAGAAGTCCCTTCCCCAGGCACTGCTGTGCAGGCAGTCCCAGTGCCCCTCACCAGCAGCGGAGCTGGGAAGGCTGCCTGTGCTTGCTTTTGGGGGGGATTGATTCCTTGGGCTTTTATTTACATTGCTGCTGATCTGCTCCTTAGCAATGACAATGACTTGCAAATGATTTCCTTTTACTTCCCTCAAATGCCTCCAATTGTTGAAGTTTTCTTTTTTCTTTATCCCCCTGCTGATCTGAACTCCTTGCATCCTCTTCTGTCTACCTGGCTTCTGGAAGGGAGAGATAAGAAAATATGGCATGCCAAGACTTAATAAGGCACGCAGATTTCAATTGGATTTACAATGCCTTTGTTACAGTAGTGTGGCCAAAATAACAAAAAAAAAAAGTAAATAGGATTCTTTATTTGCTAATGCAGTTTTTGAGGATCTAAACAGTCCAGGATGTGAAGTACCCAGCTAATAGGTGCTTTAAATTCACATGGGCTGCCCATAGCTTTTATTTTAGAGGGCTTAGGCTGCAAGGTTGAGTACAAAATTGCTAATTCAGAAGGACTTGCTGAAGATGAAACGCATTCCTGAAATGTGATATTCCAGTCTGTAGGTCGTTTCCTGCAGTTCCTTTCCTGGTATTTTACCTTCCAAATATGAGAAGCAAAAGCTCTTCTGCAATATCCAGTGTGAATATTTGAGATACCCAGAATAAAAGATCCTTCTTTATTCTTTTTCCACCTTGGATGTGACAGCGTCTGTTAGTGCAACCTTGAACCCCAGCTGAGCAGGCGGTTGGTAGGCGCTGGGTGTTAGCTGTTGTGCTGAAGCTGCAGCTCTGTGTCTGTGCCTCGTCTGGCTGCTGTAGGTCCCTTCCAGGCTTGGAGAGGGTGGGTATGGGAGCAGGAAATCCCAAGGGCAGAGGAATGCGAATCTTGTCTGGTTGAGGGGGTTTGCTGCTGCATGCAATTCCTAAATCACCTGCTTGCTGCTTCAACAATAATAAAAACACCAAACGAGATAAAAGCACTGAGGGGAAAAAAGATCAGGACAGCGAGTGAGTGATAAGAGGCAGAGCTTTTATCAACTGGACAATAAGAGCTGCTGGAGGTAATGGCTCCTGGCCCTACTAAACAGTTTTACCACTGATTTCAGTGGGGGGCAAGGTGATACTTCCAGCACAGCTATGCCACACTGTAGATCTAGAGATCTTTCTGCTCAACCCTACAGCAGAATGATTTTGGTGATTTGATTCACCTCCCTACTGCTAAATGCCAGACAGCTGAGGGGGGCTGTCTGTCTCTTTTCTGAGCAAGCCAATGAGTGGGAATGGCAGAGCTGAGTTTGCTCTGGTTGGGATGTCTGACCTGCCTCAGGTAGGCATGCTAGCAAGGCAGCAAGTCGCTTGTTTTGGAGACTGTACAAAAGAGAGGTGATGAAGGCATCAGTCATGCAGCGGAGAGGAAGCAAAGCTGTTTGCTGCCTCCGCTGAGGCTAGGAGGAGGTGTAAAGGGAAATTGAGATTAGGCACAGGAAGAGCTCTCTTTAAGGCTAGGGCAGAGCTGGAACAGGCTGCTGAGGGCAGGGGTGGAGTTGTTAATGCTTTCAAGTACTTGTCAAACATCTCTTGAGTAGTGTGGGTACAGAGCTGATTTAGTTCTGGGGTGGGGAGATGGATCAGATAACCTTTTAAGGGTGTGTGTCCCCAGCTTTGCCTCCATAATGCTATGGGAAGGGGTAGGGCTGTACCCTACACTCAGCTGATATAAACCAATTATTGTGTCCAGCTTGTTAAGTATTTCACCAGACTGACTTGATCGTGCATGTGGTGAAGTCCTTCTGAAAATGTACCTGAGCATCCCCTGCCAAGCTTCAAGCAGGTCACTGCATTGCTGGGATTGGAGTTGGCCCTGTGGCACAACTGGGTTCTTAGTGGTGCCTTTAATAGTCTGCAGTGGCGATCAAGGCAGGTTCTTGTTATTGCTGTAATCCCTTATGTGAAATGACTCTATTTTGGTGCCTCAGAATCCAAGTGTCAGATGATTTTGTCTGGTTCTGCCAGCTTGCTGGGAAAGCAGGTGACTCAAGGGGGTTGTTCCTTCTTTGCGAGTTAGCAGCCCTGTTCAAGTCGTGCTACTGGACTGAAAGGTCATTAAGGCAAAAAGGACGATTACATTATTGAATGCTCCTATTAAAGTCCTAGAAAACAGCAGCTTTCCTTCTGCTGTGGGGATGGTACTAAACGCACTGTGCTGACATTGTTTCTTTCCCTGCAGGATTACTTCCACCAGCTCACCTGCATCACGGAAAGGGAAAAGTTCGTTGTGCCTATCCGAGCTATAGGTGCCCAAGACTTCCCTGACCAGCTGAACTTCGGTGTCTGTCCAGTCAAGTACAGCACCCAGAAAACTTTGCTGGTTCGCAACATCGGGAACCGGGAGGCCCGCTACCACATGAGCACTCATAGGTAAAGGAACTCAACACCTTGTGCAAAACACTGTTGCGTGATAATATAGCTGGTAAACGGTAACAAAAAGGAATCAGAGCATCTGAGCTGCTGTATTGCAGCCGTAGCTGGAAACGAGCAGGGCATGTGGGTCTGGCAGTTGCTTATGGTATCTTAAGCATGATACAACCTTTGATAAAACTCTGCAAGCTGCAGCAAAGTTTTACACTGCAGTGGTGTCTCCAGCACAGCATCTCACAAGACCAATTCTGTTAGCTTGAAAGAACAAATAAAGGAAGGCAACCTGACCGCCCTTGGGCTGTATGGGATAGTGCGTGGCAGATGACAGGTCTAGGGAGCTCGGTTATGTAGACCAAATGCAGTGTTAGGAAATGCTTGGCTATGAGCTGGTGGAAGAGACGTGTAAGAGTTTATCAGCAGCTGTGTCTATGTTAGCAAGTCATTGTGAGCAACTGGAGATCAGTAGATGAAAGCTGGGGGTACTGGGGCCCTGACAGTAACACCGTGTGGTCCAGGAACTTTGTTTTCCAGTAGGTTTCGTCTGGTCCTTGGGACCAAAATATTCTTAAGTAGAATGAGCTCTTAGGTGGAGATGAGCAGACACTGGCTTCAAGACCGCACTACAGCCCCAAAGCAGAATGCTACTGAGGGCACAGGCAAAAGATGCGGCAAAAAACTGGTGCATGGATTGGGAGCGTTTTCTCCTAGAGCTTTATCTCCCCTAGGTTTCCTGGAGAGTGCTAGGATGTTAGTAGCTAGCTTGCAACCTGCTGATGGTAAGTACCTTCTGAAACGGTTGCATACCACTGTCAGCCAGATACAGGCGTTCTCTGGGAGGCCACAAGCACAGGGTATTCCGGTGGTCCCCTAATCAAATGCCTGATGTGAATTGTGTTGCGGACAGCCTGTGCTGTTCCTTTTGGTCTCAGAAAGCAGTGACCAGTTTTCCAGTTTGCTGAATTGGAGAGGGTAATGAGTTTTTTGACACCGCATCTGCAAGGAAACCAGTTCAGTTGGCTGGTAATGAGTTGAGAGTTCCTTGGTCCCGGAGGTCTCGGTGTAGGAGCTGAGGTCACGAATGCAGCGAAGACCCACTATCTGACTTGGTGCACCTGCATTGCCTCAATTTCTTCCCCAGGAAAACAGGGCTCGAAAGAAGACTTCTTACTTTTGTCCTGTGAAATGTGAGGGTCCAAGAGGAGCTTCCACCAAAGCCTGGCAAAGCCATTTAAGCAGGCTTCCAGGATGCGCTTTAAGCAGGATGCTGCTTTTCACCATGGAGAATGCATAGGCAGGAACTTGTAAATCAGTGTACAGTTTTCCTCTGGGATTCCCAGATCTGGTTGTCACAACTAAAATAAATCCCCAGTAAAGTCTAGCATCTTTTTGCAGTGTACTTGCCAACTATTCTATTGAGTGATGCAGCGTATGTTGAATCCTGCTTGATACAGATTTTAAGACTTTTCTGAACTTCAGCAATTAGGTATTTCAGTCCTGATTTGCAATAAAGCAATGGGAAGCATTACGAAAATTTTACTTCAAACTACACAAAAAAGTAGAATTCTGAATAACCGGATTGCATGTTTCTTGCATGTTTTAGTCTTTCTTATTTAGTGGAGAATTTAAGCAGCTTAAGTTGAATGTATGCTTGACTTCTGCTGAGTAAGGATGTGGTGTTGTGTTAAAGGCACTCTTAATATCCCATAATAGCTTTGGTGTGTGTTGATGCGTACAAGCACATGCATGCATACGAGAGAGGGAGGAGGATTAGTGGAGTAGAAGGGAATGAGAGATCTGTCTAAGTTTATAGACCCATCAGCTGCCCTCTGTCCTTTACTCTCTCTCTGCACAATTGAAGCTTCTGTCTTAGTTGCCCCAACTTTTGTTTTCTGGCCTGAGCAAATTCAGGGTCTTGCCCATTCGCAAGCCAGCTGCAGATGCCACCCTTTCCTAGTCCCTTGCGCTGCTCATATCGCTTCTCTTGGCCTCCTTTCTCTGGATTCCCTTCTCTATAGCATCAAGCGTTACCTATCTGCTTTCACCTTCGGTGCATTTTTCAGCCCATCTCCCATCCTAACCTTTCCTCTGTCAAGGCAGGATAATGAGTTTCTTCTCCATGACATTCAGGGAGATAAATGTCATTCCAGTACATTTGAGTTGAAAATGGTGTCTAGAAGATCTCAGGGCAGCACTGCCTTTTTCTGACGTTACAGACGCTGTACTATGCCATGCTATAGGTCTAGAGAGGATCAGTCTGAGATAAGATCCATTTAGGAATGTCCCCACCAAGCTCTGAAAGCCCAGATAATTGTCACAAATCACACAGAATCATTAAGGTTGGAAAAGACCTGTAAGATCAAGTCCAACCACCAACCCAACACCACCGTGCCCACTAAACCATGTCCCGCAGTGCTACATCCACATGTTTTTTGAACACCTCCAGTGATGGTGACTCCACCACCTCCCTGGGCAGCCTGTTCCAATGCTTCACCACTCTCTCAGGAAAGAAGTTTTTCCTAATAGCCAGCCTAAACCTCCCCTGGCGCAACTGGAGGCCATTTCCTCTTGTCCTATCACTTGTCACTCGGGAGAAGAGACCAGCACCCACCTCCCCGCAACCCCCTTTCAGGTAGTTGTAGGGGCAATGAGGTCTCCCCTCAGCCTCCTCTTCTCCAGACTGAACAACCCCAGCTCCCTCAGCCGCTCCTCATCAGACTTGTGCTCCAGACCCCTCACCAGCTTCATCGCCCTTCTCTGGACACGCTCCAGCACCTCAAGGTCCTTCTGGTAGTGAGGGGCCCAAAACTGAACACAGTATTTGAGGTGTGGCCTCAGCAGTGCTGAGTACAGGGGCACGATTATCCTATGAGGCACAGCACTTGGAGCCCCCTTGCATCCCTCCCTGTAGTACCCATAGACTACATGGAGGCATGGGATTGAAAAGTTACAATAAGACGGACAAAGACCATCCAAGAATATGAAAATAGAGCCTAGGTGCAGTGAAAGAGGGAAAGATAGAGTTGTGGGATGCTGACTCTACACAGGCTTTTTCAGCACAGGGATGGAGTCTTGGATGCTTTGACCTAACAGACTGGGTTTACTGGAATAGTGACACTGCTTGACTTTGGCTGCTATGCTACTACTAAAAGTAATGTATACTGAGATTAAATGATCTTTGGGTTTTTCCTGCAGTAGATCTTAGTGGACAGATGAGGCAATTCAATCACCAGTAGATTTTACTGCCTTCCATGGGGTTGGAGGTAGCTTTGGATGAAATCGATTCTCCCAAACTCAAATGATTTTATAACGTAAATTAAGGGGTCAGTAGACCAAAGAAAGTTTGGTTGTAGAAGGTAAACATAGCATGGGACTTGAGGAAGGATATTGCAGCCTCCCTGCACACTGCATTTGCTAAATGCGTGGTTGCAGGAGAAAAGGTGGCATGGTGGCTTGAGAGCCTGAATTGCCAGCTTTGTTCACTCATCAGTTGTGTTTCTAAATTACGTCAGGAGTATCTGGCCCTTGGTATCCTCATGGGCCATAGCTTTTGCCCAACTCTGTAAAGAAGGGGGGCTGATGCCTGGAGAAAGTAAGCAAGATGTAAATGCCAAAATATATCATTATGAAATTGCTTACCAATCTAGCATTGATCTTTTTCTAAAGGACAGTAATAGGCAAGATCTCAGCAGGTACTGGTGGGAAGGTCTCTCCTAAATTGGTGTGGCTAGATGAGTTTATACAAGCTGGGGATTGCAAGGTACCATTGAGAGATCTGGGCTTGTGAAAGTTTAGATGTCATACAGCAATGCAAACGTCCAAGTGGACATAGTTAAGGAGCAAGTTGGAAGAAAACAAGCTATTAAAAAAACCTGCAAGCCTTGTCATTCCTGTTTTTTGGGAGCGGTAGTGATTCGTTAAAACGGTAGATCGAACGGGACCAGAATTATCTTAAAGAACAGCTCACAATGAATGGATAAAAGGCCGAAGTTTAGCTTGCCAGCTTCATCTCTTGGCAGTGGTCTTCATTTGGCTTTTACAATGCGTCAGGGATGTCTCCGTAGCATCTCTTCTTATCTGTAGGCTGCAGGGAACAGCTTAGTGATGTTGACTGAAATTCGGAGGAGTTAAGTTTAACCATGGAGCTTGGATCTTTGGGTCTTGGAGAACCTGGTCTATGTGAGGGATAATGAGCTCTTGTTACAGCAGTAACAGAGTTGTCTTGTGGGTACAGCATGGGGTGGGTGTAGGAGATGCAGTGTCTGATTTGTGCTCGGTTTCTCAGACCTGAGAACAGAGTCCTGAACTTGGCTAGATCCTCTTCTGAGAATTTGAAAATAGGAAGATACTTCTTTCTCAGGGGTCCCCTGAAGCCACCCGCAGGAGTGTTATTCCCATCCCAGCCATCTGAGGGCAGGAGTACCTAGACCTGGGGAAGGAGTAGGAAGATGATGGGACAGGAGGCAGTGCTGAAGTGTTGCCAGGAGTCCCCTTCCTTAGCTAGCAGCTTTTCTGGCAATGCTTCTGGCAAAAAAAGAAGGGGGGGGAAAGTCCGTGCCTCTCCCACAGCAGGCCATGATCCCACCCACGCGCCAGCAGAGAACTGCAGCAGTCCTGGCATAACCACCAGTGGAGGTGCAGCACCAGGTAGAGCAATCCGGTTCTGAGGCTGGTGGAGCCTTGTCTTTCCTCCTCCTCCTCTCTCTCAGAAATCTCAAGTCCAGCACTTAAACGTTGCAGGCCCAATGCTTCTCCATTAGTCAGCGGTAATGTTCTCACTAGTTGTAATGGGAAGAGGTCAGGCCCCTAATCGCAGTAATATCTCCTTAACAAGCAGAAGCTCCAGCAATTTCATCAGCTGTCACTACTTACGTGAACAAGTTCAACTTGCGCACGGCTCTGGTTGTTCTCATTATTTTTGTGTGCGCATTGTGTTCTCTAATCACGGTAAAACTCTCCAGAACGTGTTTTTACGGTGACAAATTGACCACCAGCAAAGCACTAAACCCAGTAACTTTTGTTTTCTAAGTGGGGCTGCACAAGAGCCACGAAGCCCAGCTGCTGTTGTGCAGAAGCATGTTTCATCTGACTTAGCCCTAAGCGTTAAAGCACTGAGTTTTGTGTCTGTCAGCCAAGAGCTGTTTACCTGGTGACAAATCATAATAGCTCATATTAAATCCCAAGTAGGCCAACGCATTTTCATAATTATTTCCAACACATTGCACAGAATTTGTCTGGTGGGCCAGGCAAACAGTTACCGAGCTTGGATTACAACCCAAAGTCCCAGATTGCATTGCTTGTGAACACAGAGAAAACCTCCCGTTAAACTCACCTTGATATGCTCCTGTTAATGGCGCTTCATTTAGCTAGGGATTTAATCATTCAGGCTGTAAATGGGATACTCCTTTTATGTCTTGTTTCCATGCCATGGGATCGCTCCGATCTGCATTTGCGCTCAGATTTTTCTGATTGTTCTTTTCTTGGAGGAGCTTTCATTGAAATGCTGATAAATTGTGCCCTTTCTTAGGCTAAAACAGAATGTTTCCAAGGTAAAAAGAAAAAAATGAATTCTGCAAATTAAACCATAATTAGCCTCTGGTCTTCAGAAAAGACTTTTGTTCTCTGTCTGATTTCTAGGCTGTAATCTCATTGGAACAGGTATTTCATCTCTTGAGGTGAGGTTTCTGGGTGGCAGGAAAAGACAGATTCCTGAGGAAATCAGCATCAGGTTGTGCATGCGAATAGCTGTTACCATTTCTGTGCTCTTCACAAGCCGTTCTCTGATCGTATTGCTAGCAGTTGGACTCCTGAGGCGGCAGAGAATCGGACGCAGAGCATGGGGGAGATGAGGTCATTTTATGCCATAGGATCTTCTGAGGGCTGGATCTCTGCAGAAGCGGGAGTCAGTCGCTCTGTTTCTGATCCTGTATGTTGTGTTTGTCTTCTGCTGGCTGTGGTTTGTTTGCTCCTTGCTTGCGCAAGTGAGCTGAAGGGAGCTAGACTGCCAAAGGAATACAGTCCCCAAATCTCCCGCAATAGTCCTGATAGCTGTCTTTGCCTTGCAGCCCTTTCTCTGTCGAACCCTCCGTTGGGACTCTTGGTATTGGTGACACCATGCAAGTGACAGTGGAGTTTCACCCACTGAAGACCGGGCACCATTCCAGGTCCCTGATAGTTCAGTACGACACAGGTAAGTGCTGGGCGCTGCGTGGTGCACGCTCTCTGCATCCTTCAAAGCAGAGCCCTTTCTAAGCAGAATAATGTTAAGTTTGCTTTGTGGGCAACTTCTAAAACATTTTCTTCCAAAAGCTCTGCATGTTTCAGTGCTTAGAAGTGAGCGGATAAGGGGCAAAGGCTGAGCCTGTCCTTGTTCTTTATCCTGTGCGCTGGTTCCTCCCTGGGGGACCCTGGTGTCAGCATGGTGCTCTGCACCCAGCACCTCCTTGTGACAGTCTTCCACCATCATTCCCCGTTGTCCCAGGCACCTCAATTCCCTCTCCAGGTGTACCTGCCCTGCCCCAGCTTTACCTCGGATAAAAGTGAAAAATAGTTGGTGTTGAGGGGGTTGTTAAAGTAGAGCCCCTCAAATGGGAATGAGATTTTGGAATGCTGTTTTTCTGGGAGTTGCTGAGCGGAGGAAGGAGAAACCTTGACTCACCATTGCAGCCTGCATATGCATGTGTGAGGTTTTATTCCTAGACAATGCTATGTTTGAAGCATAACACAGGGAACACACGTCTCTGTTAGATTCTCTCCAGTGCCCACTGTCTCTTACACACCTCTGTCCCATGTACTGCTTCTCCATTGTCTTGCCACAGACCTTTTTTTCCGTATTGCCCTCTACCCATCTACAGCCCATGCTTCACAACATCAGGACTAAAGTAGCCAGGACTTGAGGGCTCTTGGGATTTGGTAGGAAGTGCTCAGTGCTTCCCGAGATAGGTGTAAAATTTAGGCTAGGGTATGAGAAGCCAAGATCAGGCCACAGAAATACTGTCAGCTTTATAAGTCGCTTTAGGAACGAGTGGGGAAAACTCAAGAAGAAGGTGCGACATGTTAAAGTGCTTCTGTCAGCCTTGGTTCAGCAGAGGTATCTTGTGATGCTGAACAAGATGCTTTCTCCGTTGCATGAATGCATTTGGTGTGCGTTTTCTCTTGCTGGAAAGAGAGGTTTGGTTTGTCCCTATTCCTGACTGTTGGTCCTGGGAAGCATGATGTCCTCATCTAGGTGATACTGTGATGCTTTAGCCCAGCAGTGAACATTTCAGTTGTTTCAAGTTTGTAGAAGTTATAAAAATGCTCCTTTATCTTCCAGGTGCTCTTTGTGGCTTTGAGTTATCACAGCTTTGTTCAATATTTGTCAGTTAGTGACATATTCCCAGAGAATGGTTTATGCTCACTCTGGTAAGCTCATGGGTTTGGGTAACACTTTCTTGAAAGAACTACTGAAATTTCAGGTAAAGAAGCACAACAAGTGCCTCATTTGTATGCAAATAGAGAATCTATAGGATAAAATTCAGAGGGCTAGATCTTTTTCTGGGGTAAATCAGTAGTAACGCTAGAGGTTAGGGCTGTGGGGTTTCTACTTTGTGACTGAGAAGACTGAGTGAATAATTAGGGCCAGGATCTTCATGGCTTGCTTTGAAAACCTGAGTCTTGTTCTTACTGAAACACCTGGTTCCTTCGTGGTTAATCTTTGCCGAAGCAATTTGCATGGCTAGACCATGGAGATCAAACTGTCTGCTGGCTCTGATGGGCGACCTCGCAGGAACACGTGCAGCTACTTGGGAGATAAACCTAGGATTTCATTCCTGCCTGTCAGTACAACAGTGCAGTTATTTTTAAATAAACCACGGAATAAGGAGGAGAGCAAGGGAATAATTAAGGGATTATCTCTCTAGCGTTGAAGCGTACAAATAAGTAAAAGGCTGCTGTGATTAATTGCTAAAGTGGAACCCAAACATTTAATCAATCCATCTTAAAAGCTGCTTATTGCAGGTGTAGTGCAGAGCACCAGACAATGTTATCCAACTTTGCGTGGCAAGCCCTGGCTAATTTGTCCTGCACTAAGTCAGACTCCCTGTGACTCGCATACAAAAAGCAGCTGTGTTGCTCGTATCAGAGCCACCAACCGACTGTTTATTATGAAACAGAAGTGCTAAGAGCATCACAGCGGTTTAGGATGTTGGGAGGCATTTTCCTTGCTTTGCTCTGCGTATCGGTATTGACTTGCTCAGCTCACAAGTGGCAGTAGGTTTCATGCTGTTGTGAGTGTGACTTACGCAGGATCAGGTGCGTGTTGCCTTGATTTAATTTTTGCTGAAGTTGGGTCAAATCTGTCCCTAGCATTGCTTAAGCAAATGTGGAGCTCTTCAATGTCACTAAGTCACAATTTTCCCTTTGCCTATTAATTGGTTGATTTAAATTGTGCATTCTTTAGACTGCCCTGGCTAGGAATGTAGGTACTGTCCCCTTGATAGACAGTACATATATTGATAGTCCTGTTGCAACAAACTTTACAGATGAGTGTGAAGGAAGTGTCTTTGCTGCTAAAAGCATAATGATTTCCAATGAAAAATTGATCTTCAGTGCTTTACATGTCCAAACTCCTCTATATTGCCCCATGCACCTGTGTCTGGGTGTGAAAAATCCCTGCCCATCCTGAAATGAAGGTGACTTGGGATGTTCTGGGCTCCTCATCATAAATCATAGAATGGTTTGGATTGGAAGGGACCTCCAAGATCATCTAGTGGTCCTCTCTATTCATCATCTTCATGATGGTATCAGAAGGGGTTTCTGAAGCCTGCATGCCAAGCAGATGTACAGGTTTGGAAAGCATTCTGCCCTCAGGACGGCTTGAAGGTTGGTTGGTGGCTTGGCCCTTCCCAGGTGACACTTAGCCCACCCCATGTGGTTGTGGGAAAATAAGTTTATGGAGTTAAGTCTCTAGTTTCAACCAAGTCATTATTCAGAAAGCTTAGATATTCTTGTAGCTTTCAAGCAGTTCTCAAGTGAGCTACCCAAGCTGTTTGCCCTGCGTGCTGCTGTGTTTGTACATCAAACCCAGTCTGCTGCAATCAGAGCGTTCATTGCAACCTGACGGCATAGCACCAGCTTGGCGTGGGAGGGTGAGCTTTGCTCAGGGACACGTGGTTAAGGAGATGCGTGACAGCTTCCCAGAGCTGTGCCGGAGCTGCAAACAAACTCACCTGTCCCATAGCACCCAGAAACAAGAACGTCTATGGCAATCCTCCACGCAAGTAAAGGAGGCTGCCAGAGACAGGAGGTGCTGGAGAGATGGTGGGAATTGTGGAAGGAGAATCACTTCTCTGCTCAGAGCTCCCTAAATCCTGACTCACATTAGACTCCTGTCTCCAAGAAGTACCTACTCTGGTATAATGGGTGGCCTTCAAAGGGTAGGACCAGATTCTGTGCTTGTAGGTGGGTGCCTGCAGTGCCCCTGGCATCCTGTGGCTACAACGTGCTTCTAGTCTAGGAGATCTGTTGTGCGGTGCCGAACGTCCTCTGTACAGGTTTTTTTTCCCCATCAGTCACTGCATCCCTTGGGATGCCTTTGTCAGCACAGGAAACGTCAGTAATTAGCAAAGCCTCACTGAGCTTGTGCGTGGCTGACAGACACTATATATTGAGATGCCTTTATTGCTGTCAGTAATAAGTGTAATTCTGCAGACCATTTTCCTTCGGTGGCTCTGTGAGACTGTAACACGGAAGCAAAAGCCTGGGGGCAGGATCTCGTCCTCTTCGAGGGGGAGAGATCAGAGCCAGTACTCGTATGTGAATTTTAGGAGATGGCACATCCGAGAAGAGCCAGCCCTCAGGCAGGAGTGTGTACTCCATTACTGTCCTGTCTCCCCTTGGTGTAGAGCCCCAGAAAGCAGCTTCCCCAGAAGAAAAGGGAACCTGTGGCTCAGGAATAGTTCTCAGTGGTTTTAGTCCTGCTGGAAGCCTCCAGCCTCGTGCTAAAAGCCTGCTGAGGAACCATCTGGGTATTTGGCAGATTAATACCCTGTTTTCCCTCCACTTCCTACACAACTTACGGGAGGGCTTGACAGTTCCTGAGCAGGAGGTCTCCTAAAGCAAGTATCAGCTTGTTTGATGTGGATCCCAGACCCAGGCTCAGAGCATCCTTTGTGGCTCTGCACACGCAGGGCAAGGAAGGGAGAGCTCAGCCTCAGCTCCTTGATTAATTACTTCAAGAGCAGGTAGAAGATGCGGGCAGTGTCTGCCTCTGGCTCCGTAGTTGTCAATCAGATGGAGTTTTCCTGCACTGGGTTAGTTACTGTCCCTGTAGGAAGCGGATGAAGTAATGCCTTCCTTCCTGAGCCCTGGGGAAGCAAAACTTGCCCTCTACCAAATTCAGGTTATTCCTGTATGAGAGAGCAGCTAAATATTTCTCCAGTGCTGGACACAATGTGGAGCTGAGCTTGCCCAGCCCTGGGTCAGGGAAGGGTCTGGCTGCCTTGTTCCCCTGCTTCTGGGCTTTGCTGGCTGGCCCTGGAAGTATGGGGTCCCCAGCATCGTTTCCTCCCCATTGCTGCTCGCTTTTAGATGTAAGACAAGACATCAGCCTTGTGTTACGTAGCACTAGGCTGCAGCGTGGAGAAGCAAGCCCTGGCCTGAGATGTCTCCTCCCTGGCAGTGCCCCTCTAGTCTCTCCTGGGGTCCTTTCCAGTCCTGAAAGCTGTCCAACAGCCAGGCGCTTAGGCTGGCTGCGCTGAGGGGAATCACTGCAGGGGATTTTTGTACTGAGCACCAGAGAGCCAAGGTGATGTGCAGTTTGGGTTGACCAGGATCTGCCTGCATGGACTGCCTCTACAGCTGCTAGCCCTACCGGTGTCTGGAGCGAGCGTGCTTAGCAGATCTGTGATCATCTGCTTCCTCTGAGCCAGCGCGAATGTTCGTAGGCTACATACGACTTCCTTGGGGCAATGTAAGAAGGAAAAAAATAGTAAAAAATTGCCTGGGTGGATCTCAATAAGCTGCCTAGGGAAGTGGTGGAGTCACCATCCCTGGAGGTGTTCAAGGAACGTGTGGACGTGGCACTGCAGGACATGGTTTAGTGGGCATGGTGGTGTTGAGTTGATGGTTGGGCTTGATGATCTTACAGGTCTTTTCCAACTTTAGTGATTCTGTGATTCAAAGAACTGAATGGGAATGGCTGTACTGAGTGTGGCAGCAATGCTCAGGGTTGCAGGGGGCTATCAGAGATGATTCTAGGTCTTCTGCTCTACGTAGGACACCCTGAGATGCCTCTGCCCTTCTTGGTCTAAGCACAGACAGCTTTTCTGTGCTGCAGCAGCCTCTGGAGCCATGAGTAAAAACTGCCAGCTTGAGAAAACACTGACATTTCATCTCAAATGGGGAAAACGAGGCATGAGATCACAGGAAAAATTAAGGCATATTAAAAACTGACTAATTAGAGAGCTGATGTGGAGCTCTTTAGTCACCCGTGGAATGACAGCGAGTTTGACGTGATGTGATAGAGCCATTTGGGTTTGGTGAAGATGATGGGTAACTACAGAACCGGGTGTGCTTGGCTGGCAGTGGAGGAAGGAAAGCCTGTGCGTCTTGGCCACAGTGCTAAATTGTAGTAGGGGCTACGTCGTATGGCAAATGGGCCAAGGGGAATTGTCAACCATGTTAGTGACCTTTCAGCTCCTGCGTGGATCAGCGTGGGGTTGCCAGCTGGGATTGTAAACGTGTCGGGATGCTGAATCCCTTCAGGTAAAATCGAAGCTGGGTTTAGCTGAATTGGCTTACTTTGGTAAATGAGGCCACCCGTGCGAGGGCTTGGTGGTGTGTTAGTGATCACTGTGCGCATGCAGGAAACTCATTATATCCCAGCCCTGGTTGTTTCTCGCTGTTTGAGGCTGAACAAGTGACTGTAGCATGGGTGTGCCAGCACCTCCGAACATCTCAGCTACCCACAAGGATAAAGCATCTGAGGAAAGCACTGCCTTGCTGTGATATTCATGTGTGTTTGTGGGTAGACTTTGGAGAACACAACCACCTTTGCATAGCTCTGTTCTCTCTCCTTTAAGAACCTCTTTTCTACCAAGGGTCTTGTCATCTGTCTTGCCAGGCTGGCATTGCAATCAGTGGCTTCCAGGAACTTGTTTGAAAATGAAATGAAAATCCTATTGATTTAGTCTCTAGATCAAGCCTTTTCCTTTCTCTTTTGTTCTTCTTTGCAAATCCGCTGATGGATGTGGGTAGGCAGCAGGGTTTCGCTGAGGTTTAGCCCTTGTCGTGTTGCATGTTCCCTTCCTGAGATCACTCAAAGAGGTTGCTGAGTGCTCTCAATTTGTACTGACCTCAGCCAGAACGGAGGAGGCTCAACGCTTGCCTGAGCAAACTTGCTACCTCTTTAGATATTTAGCTGAGTCGTCCCTGTGTTGTGGAGGATACCAGGGTGGGAATACCAAAACCGTTTTCTGGCTTTAATCTTGGTCTTGTGTGAGTGTTTACGGGGGCTTAGATGTTGCTGTGAGTGGCGTTAAGCTACTATTGAGCTAAATTCACGGCAACAGATCCTGAGCTTCTGATTGCCACCGCTGTGTGCTGTTGCTATTCACCTCTGCAGTTGTTCGTCTTCGTGCAATTCTCTGTTCCTTCAACACCAGACAGATTTATAGTAGCTTCTTCTGAGTGCTAAGAGTTGGGGAAATCTTCTGCTTCCTAAGCAGCAGCCTCTTTTGACTCCAAAGCTTTGTTGTAGTGCACTGACACAGTTTTTTTAATTTGTGTTTAGTGCTGGCAGAGGTTTAGAAACTTATTTTATTCCGTGAGTTTATAAAGACCTTGTTTCCCATGTTATTGTAAGGTGTAAGCCAGACTGATGCTGTAGCTGTTACAAGAGGCTTCTCTAGCTTTTTCTTGGGCCATCAGGCATTTAACAACTTTTCAAAGGGATTTTTCGTTCTGCTTGTGGCAGGTGGTGAGTGCGGGTTGGGCTTTTCTTCCTCTGCTTGCGCGAATTCCCAGCAGTACGGCTGGTTTCTGACTGACTTATGTTCTTGTATGCCTGCTTCAAAGGGAGTGGGAACTAGGTGGGTGGAGGGAGGCGCATATTGTAGGTGAAAAAAAGGTGTAAATAGGAGTTTGTGCAATTATATGTTGACTTTGCATCTTAACAGTAGCGGCGTTGCAACAGATGAAGGATTGGTAACTAATACTTTATCCAACGGATTGGTAACTAATACTTTATCCAATGGATTGGTTATAGGCTTTTATAGTCCAAATGGATAAGATTGATGGGTGAGTCTAATTGGTCTCCAAAGTCTTTGTTTATGTCAAACCAGCTAATAGTTAACAACTGTTCTCTGTCTTTGTTCCCCTTTTCTAGAGCGGCTTGCAAGAATGATTTTTTTTATGCTGTTTTAAGTAAGGTTGTTATGCTTCTTGCAAACAGAGTATGGCCTTTGCCCCCTCTCCAGGGCCTCGTGTTTCAAGACAGATGGTCCATTGCTTTGACGGTAGGTTTGTGCTTCATTTGTGCTTGAGGGTTTTTTGCACGGCTTTATAGCTCCACAGCTACCTAACACCCCACCTGACAAAAACCCTGCTAAAGCAACCCATGGAGTTGGCTGCATGAGCACAGACTGGGGGGGTGTGTGTACTTGGAGGGTCGTTTGGAAGTTAAATATCTCCTTTTGGCAGTTTTGTTCATCCCCAGGTATGCACAGAAACAGACTTTCGTGTGACACTGCAGATCCCATTTTTAGCATATGACAGATTTCTGGAGGAAGGTGGTTTTCATCTCGTTGCAGGTCATCCTTGAGCGCAGCTTGTCTACCCTATCACCAGTGGAAATCACTAATACGTTCTTAAGTGTCATTGACTCTGGATGGGTTTCAGGGCAGAACTGACCATTCATTAACCTCTTTTCCTTGTGGATCAATCAGTATCTGCTGAGAAGCAGAAGAGCAGCTTGAAGGGTGATTGATTTATTAAGTGGTATATTGGGCATGTCTCTGCCAGGCAATCAGAATGAAAGTTCCTGCACTATTATCCCCGTGGGCCAAAAGCAATGTTTCAGCCAGTCAGGTACCCCAGCGTATCGTTACTGTAGTAGCAATAATGATTAAAAATAGCTCGCGGCAGCGCTGTCTTTCATCGTCCGATAGTTTTATTGTCCTTTTCAATACGTTCTGTGAGGCTCCTTCACGCAGGGCAGAACGAAGCCTCCCTGCTGGCTCCCAGATATTCCCATGCCGGAGTATTTCATCCTATAATGAGGCAAAGAGCTCTTCCTAAGCATGGTGCGGAGGAGCTAATGGGGAATACTTTGGGTGCTCCATTACAGATTGATGCACAGCAAAGAGCCTGATGGACAATGAAATTACTTTTAATGTGGAAGAGAGCT
This sequence comes from Gavia stellata, assembly GCF_030936135.1. NCBI lineage: Eukaryota > Metazoa > Chordata > Aves > Gaviiformes > Gaviidae > Gavia > Gavia stellata. The sequence continues at coordinate 208,556 of NW_026777117.1, forward strand.
GTCTGAAGAGCCTGCAGCCTGTCCCGTAGACCACTGCCGGCCTGTCGTTGCTCTCTATCTTCCTCTTCCTCCCCATCTGTTGCCTTACGGTTCCTTGCAATGTCTTTGGGGTAGAGACCCTCTTCTGTCGATGTGCCGCATGGGCTCAGTGGGTGGTTTGCTGAGACCTGGGCCATGCCGGGGACTTGTGGCCGTTAACAGCGATAACTGTGGCAATGGTAATGATTAGGATGCTCTGAGCTTTGTTGTAGCCTGGGAATGATTCTTCCGAAACACCCATGTTAGCAGCAGCCGTTATTTAGTGGTGAGGTTTTTAAACAAGCTGCTCCTAGGGCTGGAGTAAATAACGTGATGATTTAAGAGTCTGAAGGTAGCTCATGAACACCGCCTCGGAGAAACACTTAAAAATGACTGTCGCTGCTCTGCATTTTGCTCTAGTGCTGGCAATTCAAGCGTCGGGGCTGACAGATTGCCTTCCTCAGGCTGGTGGAGACCCAGCGCACCTCATAGGTGATGCCATTAGCTTCCCAACAGCAAAAGGGCTCAGAGCAATGCTCCTGACTCTGATCTAGCGGTAGCTCTGCGGGAGGTGCAGCAAAAAGCATCTGTTGGGAAGGGCTGGCTCCAGCTGTAGGTGACTTCTCTAGCTTCCCAGAGATCGCTTAGCCTGGTGGAGTGGTAATAGCTGTCCTTTGCATGCTGTTTGAAAAACAAGAGCGTGCCGGCAGCGGTGAGGCAGTTGGGTATGATAGTAGCGGGAGCAAAAGAATTACTTATCGCAGATCGATGTGGAGGTACAATAACACCCTTTTGAGTGAAGAGCTCTGCTTTCACTGCTTTTCTGGTATTTCGGTGAACAAGCAGCAGGACCTGTCTCTCTTCATCTGCGTTCATAGAGTCATCTGAGCGAGGCACAGTCTTCTGACAAACTGGGGAAATGAAATTGAACTCGCTTTCCATGCTACCCAAATACTCCAAATTTGACTGTCATGCACTCCAAAAAAAGATCTAAAATCCAAATTCAGCAAAGAGGGAGTGACGGGGATAAAGGAAGAATAATCTCAGTGAAGGCGAGGTGCAGCAGGGTGCTGTTTTGTTTCTATTCGGTCTAATCAATCTGGCTACCAGCTTTCTAGTATTTAGAGTGGTGATCAATGAAGGAAAGTACTACTCTTGAATACTAGGAAAGCATTCTTCATAAATCCCAAAATTTGTTTTGAAATCTTGTTCAAGGGTTTGCTCATCCATTCATTGAGCTATACTTTCAGGCTAAACCAATTTTATCTTTCTATTTAAGAACAATTTGTACTGCTCTGAAAACTATTTCCTCTTGCACCAGGATGATCATGTAGCATTAGAAGAATTCAGAGAGATGTTTTAGCTGTGCTGTAAATTCCCCTTTTTTAACATTTTTTCCTGCAGAATAGGCCCCAGGAAGGATGACCCAATACTAGATTTCTTGATTCAACGTAGTAAAAAGTAATGATGTGCTAAGACAACTGCATCCATAGTCATGCAGATGGATGGTGGAATAAAGCGTAGTGGTGCTTCTGCTGTGTCAAAGAGCACAACCCAAAGCATCTGCTCTACTGCTGTGTAAAAAGTCTAGCTTTTAATTTCAAGTATAGGCATTGCTTTGTTCGGGTTGCAGAGTGAGCGCTGTGTCCTGCCGCCTGTAGGAAATGTATCAAAAGCATGTAAGGAGGAAAGAATTGACAGCCTGTAATAAGATTGTGTTGTGTAAATAATGGTAGGGCAGATACATCTAGATTCAGTAAACGTGCTTTCACGGCAGCAAAGCATCCCAGACTACACACCATGGACGTTACCTTGTCAAGTGCAATGCCTAGTGCTACATCACTGTTACAGCAGAGGAATTTTTTTTTAAAAACTTATGTATTAGACAACCAAGAGTCTTAAATGACATGTCACATCTAATTTGGCACCCCAGACATGAAGTCTGCAGCTGCCCTTGGCCAACCCTGGCAGCTCCACTCTCTGTATCAGTTCGTCTGCCTGGCAGACAGAGCTGCGGCTTCCTCCTGACTCACCGGCATCTGTGCACGCTCTACTGTACCGAGCCATTTCTGGGTTTATATCTTCAGCACGATGTCAAATACTTCTCCTTGCGGTAGAAGGTGCTCCGACAAGCCCTCCAGCCTTCAAAAGAGTCCTCGGTGCCTGCAGCCAGGAGTGTAAGGGTGGCTGCGTCCCCAGCTCATCTCCAGAAGAGCAGTCACAGGGGATGCTCAGCAAAGCGTGTAGAAACAGGCAGTGCATATGCTTTCTCCCCCCTGGGCTCTGGAGTTAGCAGTTTTCTGTGCTGGAGGCTTCATTCTCATCTTTGTTTAAGAGCTTCTGATGGTTTTATCTCCTGAGAATTTGTCCGGTTGCTGTCTGGATTTAGAGCTGTTAGCCTCTACAGCATCCTATGGCAGTATGTTGCAAAGGAAGGAATAGTCCCTGGAAAAGTACTACTACTTCTGTGTAATTTCTGACTAATAACATGATTTCAGGCCCTCAGGTTCCTGTTTTATGACAAATCCTGACAAATCTTTCCTCATTCACATTTCCCAGGCCATTCATGCTTTTACAAACCTTTCCCATCTATCTCCCATATGATTGCTAGGTTGAGGAATCCTATTCAGTCTTCAGGCAGAAGCTGCTCCATACTTTTAATTGTACTTTCTGCCCCTCTCTATTTAATTTCAAACGCTTCAGCTTGTTTTCTGAGATCAGAACTATACCCAATACTTCAAGACCCATGTGGCCATGGGTTTGGACAGTGAGATGATAGTTTTCATGGTATTTCTTTTGTAGTAGTTTGTCTTGATGGTTGTGGAGGATTAGCTTGTGTTTCCAGAAACGGGAGTTGTGCATGCTCGAAGCACTGTGCCTATCTCCCATTTCTTGGGTCCTGGCTCATCTGCTTGCCAGTGTATGCCGAGGATTCAGTGCAGGGGAAAGGTAATGCTTATAAAGCGTACGTGCCTCTAACTCCTCTGAACTTCAGTTATTTTTATATGCTAAATTGTCCCTTATGGGAGGCAGATTGTCCAGTCCTTGGAAACATTGCTGGTTTTCTCCCAACGTAACTCAGCTCTGGCCACAGATCCCTTAAGAGCAAAGAAATTGAGGCTTATACAGGCATGAAGGCTGAATTCTCCATGTGTGGAGATGAATGAATGACTGTAGAGATCTGCTATTTTAAGGGTGAGTCTTGCCTCATTCCCCGCTCCCAAAGCGAATGTGATTCTGCTGTGTTGCCTGGCTTAGGATTGAAGGAGTCCATCCAGCTCTCCTCTTGTGTTGTTGCATGGCAGCCTTTTAAAGGCAGGTCCATCCACTGGCTGCCTTGCTGGAACCCCTGCAGTGAGGAGAAGGCTGTGCCTTTGCATGGGGGATGCTCTCCAGGCCATGGCCGGGTTGCTGCGCTTGTCAGTTGGGGCTGGCTCTGAGGCTTTAAGCACTACTCCCTAGACATGCTGTTTCTGGAGAGCATGTCTGATGTTTGCTGTTTGCATCTCACCTCGGAAACACTCACCCACAACAGGAAGAGTGGGCTTGGTAGTGAAGTTTGAGCTCAGTTGACTCCCAGGAGTTCCTTGGTTGGGAAGAATGAAGGTTTGAAGGCTCTGGGAATGAGGGAGCCTTTGGTGGGAGTCTGTTCTGGAGGGTGCGATGCTGGCAGGTACCCCAGCAAGACTCCGGTCATTAATCAGTTGATGTGCACAGCCAGGGGCTCGCTCCTCTTCAGCTTGGTCTGAGTTGGAAAGCAAAGATGTCCTCGCTCTGGTTGTTGAACAGCTTGGGAATATTCAGCGTATACTTGCGCCCTCGGGCATAGGCAACAGGATCCAGGCTGAAAAAATGGGCTTGCAGATCTGCAATGGGCAGTTTGGTGTGGGCTGTGCCCCACCAGTCTTGTTTTGACATATCTTCACAAATCCACAGCAAGTGAGGGCACTGCTTCTACAACACAGTGAGGTTCTCTTCTGCGTGCCATCCTGCGGTGGGCTGTCACTTCACTTGTTCCTCTGAACCTCCCTTTTCTGTCCACATGCCCCCAGGCATCTTTGCTTGTCAGTTACAAGGGATCCTCAGGAGAGACCCACCACTGGTGGTGTGCCTGCAGGAGACCCTAGGCAAGCTGTGACTGTGGTGGGACTCCTCAGAGTCACCTGAATGACTTTGATGCAGAATTCCCTGTGACCTGAGTGGGATGGCAACCCAAAGGGCACCTGGGCACATCTGAAAAATCTCACTGTAAATGCTGTCACCTTGGGGATAAACCTCTACAAACACACCCAGAAATTAGGTGCTTAAGGTGGTGTCCAGGACATCCTTGTGCTGTACACTTGTATCTATCAGGATGTGATAAATGTACTGATCCGTGGAACTGCTAATACAGCTAAAAGCTCTAACGCTTTCTTCTGTTACCTGTGGTTTGCTCTGTTCCTTGTACTTCCATCAGCAAGTGAGATGAGCAAAGGCTGCCTTTTGCTTTGTTGCAGATGAAGATGTTCACACAAGCCTTTATGGAGCAGCTGGAGATGTCAACATCAGGCTAGACAGGAACTCCTTGGCAGTTGAGAAGACTTACCTCTCGCTGTCAAACCACGGATCCATCATCATCCACAATCAGAGTGAAATCAGCCCACTTCCAGTGGAAGGCTTTTGCTACGCAGGAAGAGGAGGATCAGTGGAAGCTGAGGTTCGTTTGAAAGATTCATTTCTGTAAGATACGCTGCCCAAGGATAAAACTGACATGTGGCCTCAGAGGTGTTGGTGCTTTTGAATGGTTTAGGACAAGTAAACGATCCCCAGTGTCAGGGTATGTGTCACTGAGCTTCAGGGTAATGGAGCTCAGCACTTCCCTTTCCAGTTCCACCCATACTCCAGCTGAGGATGATGTTTTAGGGAGGAAAGGTTGGTTGCAATGACTGGATAGCAAATTGGTGGTTTGTGGGAGCACAAACCACTGAGGTCCAGACATCCCTACGCTACAGAGGGTCCATGAGGCTGAGGAAGGTGTCAGCACTCATTACCTGGAACGTAATGTAGCTGCAGATAACATAACTATTACGATAGTCACTGCAATTTCTTCCCCTCCAGTTTTGATAAGGTGGCAGGCTCCTTTTCCAGCGATGTGCAGGGTAGGGTGGAAGTTGAGGCCACCCTGCTGTCGGGTGTTGAATTGCCTCGCGCTGCCCTGGTTTCCAGCACAAGGAGGTATTTCTGCCCTTCCTTCGAGGCTGAGGAGAGTTTGGAGGTGGAGGGTTCTGCAGGGAAGGTAGGGCTGCACAGGACCTGGAAGTGCAATTGGGCTTCAGTCACCTGTGTCTTCGTGGTGGTGAGAGATGGGGCAGGTTCTTCAAAGCGTGTCTGTGCTCAGGCTTTGAAATTCCCATTTCGGGCAGCAGAGAAACACACGCAGCCCAGGGGGGCATGTGAATTGGAAATGACACTTCAAAGCTTGGGTGATTTAGGGAATCCCTGTGTGACTTTTCAGACTTGGAGGGATGTGGATATATTGGAGTTAGTCTGAACCCATAGCTGATCAGGAAACTGCCTTAAACTGGAGCACTTTCTAAGGGCCTCTGAGCAAATAAAGTGCAACATAATTAGGTCAGAAATGCCTTGAAGGGCAAAACTAGTTTTCCACTGTTCTCTATTTTTAATGACACAGTGTGTGACTTCTGTGCAAGCTCAGTGTGTTGAAAGGAAACCTCCTGACTTTCTCTTGGTACTTCCCTGGCCCTTTACCATTTCTCCCAGCTGCCTGTCTCAGCCTGGACCCTGAGTGATCCTCTTTCCCCTCAGAAGCAACCATGTTTCCCCCCAGTATACTTCAACCTGATTATTTTTATTTTTCTTTTTCTTTCCCGATTACATTTGATCTCATGCCAGTTTCTGTCTTAAAGTCTGAGCAGGAAGTTTTGTTCTTCCTTACTTGGAAGTCACAGGGATGGTCATAGCTCTAAGGCCACTGTCCTGGTGTCAGAGAAGCTTTTGAGGTCTTGGAGCAGGGAGGACTTTTTCATGGGAGAAGGCAGACCCTGCACTGGGATGTGACCCTAGAAGACCTGGATCGTCTCCCTCCTGCAGGACTTTCTGGAATGTAACGGTGGAATTATTGTCCCTTGAGGTTGAGTTGAGGGTTGCTCATCTCAGTGGCTGGAAGCCCCCCGAATGCGCGGCATTGCAGGTCAGCCACGGAGAACCATTTCCATCACCCTCCACAGGGAGCTAGCCAAAGCGAGTATTTTTGGCTCTGGTGATGGCATTTGCCCGAGGCTCTGTCTGTGTGCAGCTAGTAACATCCATGACTGTATTTCCTTTCTAATTGTGTTTGAATTTAGTTGGGTGATGATCGCTCTCCTGTTTATACCACACTGCCTCAATTCGCTGCATATGGAGCCTTTCGCTCATCCCCCCTGTGTTGTCATCTGCTGGTTCCTGAAGGCCAGGCGACCGGAGCGTGAAGGGGGGACAGGAATATGCCAGCTTGGAAGCAACGGCTCTGTAGCAGTGCTGCCTTCTCACCTCTTGGTTGCGATCTTGAAACACTAGAGTGATTTCTGCTACAACTACCAAGTAAGGGAGAGAGTAACGGTGTCACAGCTCTGGAGAGAAGGCCAAAAAGGGAAAAAATAAGGTGGTTCAAAGCTAGACTGAAGGGTTTGGATACAGAGGTGCTGGTCCTGACTTCTTTATGGGGTGATGCTGGGCAAAGTCCCTTCCTTTCTCAGGGCCTCTGTTTGCATGCATATAAACCCATTCATTTCGCCGAGGGATGTGATGCCTGAATTCATTAGTTTGCTTGTCAAGTGCTATGGGCTCCTCTGGAAGGCCGTATAGGGAACAGAGAGCAGAGATTGTTTCCTTATCATCGCAGGTCCAAAAAAGAAGGGAAAAGAGTGATGCTGGTAACCTGCAGCTGTACCCCAGCTGCTTCTCCCCTTGCTGCTGAAGCCCTGCAGCGGGTGCTCCTTGATCTTTATCTGCCTCCCCTGAGCAGCTCTATGGTTGGAAAAGCCAGTTGAGGTTGGTGGATTCTCCATCAGTTGCGGCAGCGCCTTTGAGCTGGGAGGCTCTCTTGAGGGCTGCTAGCTTTCCAAAACCTCTTCTTAACTTGTGAGTGTGGAGTAAAACTACCTGCCACGCCAGCAAGCAACAAGTGATCATCTGATCCATTTGGGGCCCCGTGGCTCGGGGTCAGCCCCTTGCTGAGCTGCTGCTGTTCCTCCCCGAGTGCATTGCTGCCCCTGCACTTACCCAGCAGTGTCTGCAAATATGTTGCTTATTGAATTATCTGTTTGGTTTGTCTCTCCCCGTGGCCGCAGGCTGTGTCGCAGGCTGCAGAGGCAGGAAGAGGACAAGACGGATTGCATCCTCAAGGAGTGCATGGTGGACCCCGCTCTCTGAGAACGCCTTTCCCTTCTCTCCCACACCTTCTGGAACCAGAGGGCAAAGGTGCAAGGAGACTCCATGCTTTTCTCCGATAATATCTTCACCGTTGAGCCAGCCGTAAGCTGTAGCTGAGAACCTCCCCTCCTCCTCCTCTTCCTCCTCCCTGAATGAGGTCACTTGGCAGATCCCTGCATCAGCTGCCTTGATGTGCCAAGAGAAAACGTCAGGTTTCTAGCGAGGCTGGGAGAGCTTGTTACAAAAACCACTTCTGAACTGCGGGCTCCTGACAGGCAGCAAGAGCCTGCCTAAAGCTGAGCTACTGCAAGGGCTATAAATAAGTGCTCTTAGTGTTCAGAGGTATCGATTATTATACGTAAGGGCACACCTTTACGCATACTGTATGGGGAGTAACAAAGGGTATTAGAGCACTGTCAGTTCACATATTGACCTGAAGAATGAAATGGTCCTCTGTGGAAAGGAGGCCAAATTCAGCCCAAGTTTAGTCATGGAAATACCAATCCCTTCGTATAACCTGGACTTACACCACATCAGAATCTCCCATCCAGGGTCATCTGTGAGCCTGGACACAAGACTGGCAGGTTTAAATGGGCTTTTTGAGTTGTATTGTACATAAGTACAGAACATTCTTTCCTTTTCTGTTTATGCAAGCAAAACCCCATGTCCTTCAATTAACCAGAGCTCTGATTCTGAGTATTTGCATGGTCTGAGACGAAGAATGCTTGCTGCCTGAGCAGTGCAAAATCCCTTCTCATTGTGGAGTAAACGCTAGAATAAGCCCAACCTCTTCTTTTTTTAAAATAGGTGAAAATAATTTCTTGGGTTTTTTCAAGGAAGGGGATTGTGTTCTCTTCTTGGTTATTCCTAGAGCCCATCTAAGGCTGTAGAGCCAGCAATGTCAGCACAGCTGCACTACTGTAGCTGGCAGCAGCATGGTGTGACCAAGAGATAGAGTGAGAGCTGTAGGAGTATTGTGGAAGGTGGGAGCTGATCAGCTGAGCATGAAGGGCATCATGCAGTGTATTAGAGCTGGTTTTGGAGCGTGTCCCAGGGCTCCTGCTTCGTTACAGTTGGCGTATGTCTCCAGAACTGTCTCCGGACCCACCCTTGACGCATTACATATGTTAAGGTGAGGTCCCGAAGTCTGGCTGCCCACAGTACTGCGTGCTGGTACTCCATGTAATGATGTACGGACATGAAGTGTAGCCTGGCCTCAAGTCTTGAGTGGAAACATCTCCTAAATGGCTATGGTGATGTTACACAGTTTGCTCCAGGGCTGAATATAAGTGGGCTACTACATGGGTCTCTCCCCTTCTGTCTTGGCCAGCATTATCAACCTTTTGATTTCCATTAATTCCATTATTTATGGAACAATCAGTTTCACGCTCGGAGTTTTGCTCATGTCTGTCTTCTCTCTCCCGCCTGACATTTGGGTGTCTTTACCTCAAAAGATAGCATGTATTTTCTCCTTTTTATCAAATGTAGAATGTACAAATCCACCGCCACTGACTTCCACAACCTTCTCTCCAGTGACAGCCCTGTAACATTTATCTTGGACAGACACCCTTCCTGCACTGCCGTGTAAACGTGCTGGAGAGCCGCCCCAAAGCTGGGACCTTGCTGCCTCACAGACCTTCTGGCCCAAAGTGGCTGCTCTCTTCTTCCCACCTATCACCTATGGTGTTGCAGAGCACCCTATGAAAATAATCAAACCCTTGTAACAAGTGACTGGATGTCACGTTAAAGGGCAAGGCAATTTGGCAGAAAATAAACCCCCTTGCGTTCCAGCTTGTCCTCAGATATCAGAGGGGCTGGGGGCGGCTAGGCTTAGATTCTGAGTGATGCCCAATTTTTCTGTGTTACAAGTCCAGTTGCGTTCAGTGTATTGAACTCTCACGATAACGGATACACTCGTAACACTGCACACTTTCAGTCTAGTCATGTTCCGTGAACTAGCACAGCCACGCTTAAGGGATTTGGTGGTGTTCAATGAGAACTCTCACGGCTAGATTAGTGAACAGTGCAGTTTATTGAAGCAACAGATACACAAGTTCCTTTGGATTGCCGGTGATAAAATTACTGCTTGCAAAGCATGTGCAAATACCAAGAATGTGAGTAATATAGCCTGGCTACAAATGCGTTAAGTTATAAAACAACTCTATAGAGATTTCTAAGTTTCCCGGGGAAGCACTCGGTATAACCAAGTGTTCGAATCTTACCCAAAGGCATCCCTGTGGGGGGGAAGAGAGGCTCAGCCCATCGACTGATCCCAGGTGTCAAAGGTGGTCTACGATGGTATCTTCCCTGGCATCCTTCCTCTCTTAAGCCATTTTATATTATTTGTCCTTACAGGTGGAGCTTGAGTGACTCTAGTCATACCGCTATTGTAATTGGTGTAAAAGTTTCTCGTTTACTTTTAAAGGTATAGACTAAGAAAAATTCAGAGCGCAAGCTCAGTGAGGGGTGGTCGCACCTTGGAGGTGGGTAGTTTTGGGATGGAGGTGTGTTTTCTGGTATTATAATGAGATTATAATGAGCAAAGTTCACCCAAAGGATAGTATTTTGTCAAAAAATGACAGACTGTTGGCTCAGGGTGGTAAATATGCAGCTCAGGGTAGTAAATATGCAGCTTGTCAGTTCCATAGTAACTTCCAGTTCCCATCTTATCACAGAGCCTGGCCGCGGTGTCTTCACTCCGCTCCACCCTCCGTTTCTCTTAGAGTCAGCGCACCAAGCTCCCCTGGTGTTGCCAACATCTAAGGTTGCCTAGGGAACTTCTGTGGGATGGATTCCTTGCATATTCGCCACACTCCACCCTGAAGATTTCTTCAGTGCTGTACCTTTAATATAAATTTAATTCCTAAATTACCTCCAGCAATTATTCCACACTGGAGGAAGCATTTGCTTCCAGAGGTTAGGAAGCTGATGGAGGGACAGCGGTCTGGGAAATGCTTTCTGGGCAGGGTGGCTTTGCAGGGCTTGTGCAGAAGCTTTGCTGTGTAAGTGCACCATTAGCTGCTGTTTTTTTCAGGTGTTGCTATCTGTAGAAGCTGCAGCAGGTGACTTCAGTCTGTATAGGGTTAATTTGCTGGTGAAAATAATAACAAAAAAGAGGAGGCAGTGATTTTGGAATTACCACGTGACCATGAACATTTTGAGCAGCCGTCCAAGCCTGTGGGAAACAAGCTGTTATGCAACTCTGACTTTCTGAGTGCATCTCAAATTTGGTTTAATTTATTTTTGCAAATACACGTGCTATGTCAGCAGAAGCAGCTGTGATAGAAGCCCAGGTGGCTGCCAAAGGAGAAGGTCCTTGCTTTTTGCTGCACCCTCCGCAGCACAGCTTAGCTGTAAGACACACTGCAGACCCATGGGTGCTGACTCCTTGGAAATGGAAACCAGAGGAAAAGGAGGGCAAGGATTTGTTACCATTGCGCTGACCTTGACAAGTCCTACCTGTCCTGTCACTGCTTGGTAGTGACTCCTCAGTGCCATGGGTTAGCTCTGAGCTGATGGAGGTGGTCTTTGAGATGTCCAGGTTAAGAAGCTGCTCGTGTTGTTGATCCAGAGGCTGGTCTGGGAGGTAACTGTGTTGTTTGTTCCTGCAAATCTCCACCTCAGCTGGGGGAACCAAGCTGGTGCCCATCCAAATGAAAGGTTACTACAGACCACTTCAGTTTTTGGCAGAAGGCACTATCTCCAGGGGTTCAGTTATTTATGGGAAGAGGCAGATGTTTGCTTCGGCGCTGCCTTTCTCCTAAATGCCCTGAACTAGCAGGGTGCGCTTTGGGTGGCATGTCAGTACTTCTCTTGCCAGCTCTGTCTTTGGTTTTCTGTCCGCTTTGAGCAGCGATTTTCATTCCGTGGCTCGCCTTCCCCCTCTGCAAAAGAAAGTAGGGGATTTGGCCAACAGCTGGTCGTCACCAGCTGTTCAAGACAGGCTTTTTCTTATTCAGGCTGGTGGGTATCTAGCGGATTCTCATTATTTAGGGCCTGAGGGGGGGAAAATAGGCTCTGCAAGTTTAAGGTTGGGCTCTTGCATAGAGATCACTTCTGGAGCTGTGAGTCATGGTGTGTTATCCCCTCCTGTATGATGTTGCTTTACGCTGTAGCAAAGCCAGGGTACGACAGCTGGAGTTTTTGTGCTGTATCACCATACAGCCACTGTCTGTATTTTCTGCCACCTTCCAGTTGCAGCCTGTCTGAGACTGACATGAAGCCAGAAGCATTGCAATAGCCTGTTCCCAGCACTATATGTTTTATTTCTGTCCTGGTTAGCATCCATGGTAGTTTTTCGTGCTCTGACTCAACTGCCATCCTATAGAGAACACGCTAGCCCAGGCAGACCGCTGGCTCCTGAGGCGTCCCGAGGCTCTTACGCATGTAGCGGCAGCCTGCAAGGGTGGGTAATGAAGCATATCCTTTTAACCAGCAGCTCTTTTCTTCCCTGTGGGATAGCAGGAATGTGAGGAACCTCTTCAACAGCCTATTTTAATTTCCTAGGAGAAATAACTCAGAGTATTTTTCTAGTTTGATAGTCTAACATACAGCAGTAATGAAGGGAGAAATGACAGAAATTTCCCAGAATAGTTATGTCTTGAAAGACTTTGTTTTAGCTATGGTATAGTAGAAGAAAGTGTAACTGATTATTTCGTCTTGCTCTCCACCTTTGGAGTCAAACGATCTGGCTTATAGCTTCACTGACAGGAGAGGGAAGCTATCTGTGGACATACTGCCAAAAGTTTCCACCCAAATACATTGGATCCTGCCGAATGGCGATTTCATATCAGGAGCCCAAGAGACTGGATCTATTAACTGCTGGTGCATGTTTGCTTGGGAGTGGGGATATGAGCACAAGGCTCCAGTAATGATGCGGCATTAGGATCGTTCCAGAGAGCTGTGCTGATGCATACAGAAGGCTGGGCTTTATTGCTAGTCCGAAGGTTTGTTTCCTCCTGGTGCCTTAGAGGCGTCTCATGTGACTGTGCTTTGGGATCCAGCAGCCCCTCAGATGTATGGAGATCTGTCCCTTGTCAGGATCTTGGTGCATCACTGAATGGCTTCCTGGAGCGTGGCAAGGTATCTTCCCCGGCAAGGGGGGTTTGTCTGTTTAGGTTGTAAAAGAAGACATGACATCGGCACAAAGCTCTAGACTCCCTCCCGCACTGGTTAATTATACAGTGTACAGAGAGATCCTGGCAGCATTGCAGCCATCACTGTGGTCTTGGCGGTATTGAGCAAATCATCCCACCAGGATCTCGGGCACTCCGAGTAACGCCTGCAGGGACTCACTTCCACTCCCTCGCTGTTTGGAGATGTGCACTTGCAGTGTTCTCCCAGGTTCTTGCTGAAGCTGTGGTTTTTGGTGCAGTGGCAGTTCCCCATTTTGATGTTCACTTTGGGCTATCTTGAGCCAGGATCAAATTCCAGAGTCGGATATATGCCCTGCCAGCACTGACCCAGCTCTGGTTCCCCTTCCGACAGCAACGGTGATGCAGGAATGGGAGGAGGCCAGGACAACTAGGGCTTTGTGTCACGACCAGTGTCTCATATCCCACATGGAAACCAGCAGGCAGCCGGAGCAGATTGCAAAGCCCCGATATCACCCTCCTGCCCTCTGTGCCCACTTGTCCATAAGCAGAGGGAGCCTTGGACAGCGAGTCCTGGCTGGGGTAGCCAGCTCCCTGCCAGCCTTCGTCTGCGAGCTGGTTTCCAAATACCTTCTGCAAAGATGAAGGCAGGCATGGTTTTCTCCCCAGGAGCTGATCTGAGATATCCTGCTGGGTGCAAGGCCTGGCACGCAGCGGGAGGCAGGGTATTGCTGCTGGCTCTGCCAGCGTCCGGCTACCTGGTGCCTGTTACAGATGTGTGTGCTACGGGGGGCAGGGGGATGGGGGTTAGGTGGGGACAAGAGTTGAATGGGGATGGGTCCTATGGTGGAAAGAGAGAGAAAGGCTATTGAAGCGGACTTGATATTGCACAAGGCGGTTTCGTGGCAAGAGGCAGTGCCCCCCGAGAACAGGCTAAGTGTGGGTGTTGTTGTCCCAAACCAGGTTAATCCAAAGCCGCGAAGACCCGAAGGGATTCCTCTGAGGGGCAGCCCTTGGTATGGAGCTCAGTGCCTGCAGAGAGCCCAGGGCATGTGCAGAGGCTGCTCTCTGGACTATGAAATAGCGTGTAGTCGTGCACTCCTGGGGCTAGTACACCACCAGAGTGGTATGAGGACTATCAAAGGTTTTTATGTTACTCTGGGGAGGAGGGGTATCCCCGTTGCCTGCCCTTGACACAAACCTCAGGTGTCCCGGGGTGGTGGAGAACCCGGGCAGTTCAGCTTCTGCACTCAAGGGGATGTAGGCTTTGTAGCCCGAGGCTCCCTGTAGATGATCCAAGTTAGAGATAGAAAGTTTATATAGTGTGAATACTCCCACATCTCTCCTGAACACTTGATGGCATTCAGGCCTTGAGGATTCAGCCCTTATTCCTTCTGTATGTTGGAACCTCCGCGGAGCGCCTGGGGCTAATGGTGCTGCCCTGCCAGGGGAGCTCCTGGAAGGTTTTGCTGCCCTGAGAGGAGCATTGGAAGTCCCGCAGTAGCCTGGGTGGACTCTGTGGTGAGTGAAAGCCTTGCTGTGCCTCCGTTTTGGTGTGCTGTAAAATGGGGGAGTGGGATTTACTGAATTTTTGTATGAAGTTCTCTTTCTATTCCCTTCTCCCTGCTCTAGTCACAATGTCTCCCTGTGCATATTCACTGCTGCAGTCGGGATTGTTGCCGTGCAAGTCACGTTAGGGGCTCAGGCACGCAGAGTATCTGTCTGTCTGACTGCCAGAGCTTAGTGGGGGAACAGGTAAGTTTGCCATCCTAGTCCTGTTCACCCAAAGCTCAACTGGCAGTGACCAGAGCCGGACAGGTGATGTGGGTGCAGCTCGTAGCAAGGCAGAGCTGTCATGAGCATCGAGCACAGGCTGTTTCTGAACCATCTCCCACTCCTGTCCCTGCCTTCTGGCTCTGCACCGCCTTCCTACGTCCCCCGCCCTGTCAACTCTGTTCCTATCGCTGCCTCCGTGATATATTGCTGTTACTGTGCTCCAAAACAATGGGGTAAGATCACCGTGTTGATTATATTTCTGTCACGGATGTGCCAGCATTGGAATTCATCGAATCCCAAAGTCAGCTAAACTCGCTCAGCTAGAAAAGTGCACGTTGTTAGCAAATACATATTCATCAGGCCAATGGTTCTTTTGAATTCTCTTCCTTTCCTGCTTAGCTTCATTTTTGCTTGTGAATTGTATTAATGGGAGATGTATTGCCTCTGTCAACCTCTGAGTAATAACCAAACTGGCCCGAAGTGTCCGCAGGGCTAAGATATCTGATTGCGGCGCATAAAATAGACCAGTGAGTACCATCAGCTTGTGATCCAGCAGAAGCCAGCAGCAAAACAGTACTTTGTCAGATACTTGATGTGAAAGACTGATACTGCTGCGTTAGGCTCAGAGAAGTTTGTTTCCTGGCCTCGGTGGAGGGAAGGATGCTGTCCGAGTTTCCCAGGAATGACGTGGCTCTGTGAAACCTTGTTCTTGTTCGTATGAACTCCTGCTTTAGAGCAGCCAGTATCGCACTAAATGGTGACATGGTATAAATCTCACTCTGCTTTTTCAGATAGGTCCCAAAGTCTTGAAAGCAGTAACGCCGTCCCAGCAAATGGGATGCTTGGTTTATGGTAGGCATCGTCCGTCTGACAGCCAGCGCAAACTCTAAGCTGCGTGCCCCTGGTAGTCTGGCTGTGCACAGCCCTCGTAAGCCTGATTGCAGATCTCCAGTCAAATCCTGGCATCAGTTTTCACCCTCAGCCTCTCTGGTTCTGTCCTGTCTCATTCAAATACCTTCTCCCGGCTTTGCTGTCTGGCCCGTGGGGCTCTGTGGAGCAAATGGAGACTCCCTTGGCGTGATCTGGGTGGTCATTCTGGAATTGGGCTCTCTTCACTCCCACTCCTTGCTGAAGTCCTCTTTTAGTGCATGCCTCTGTTTTGGTTTTAAGGCTCAGGATGTGCTCTCCTCCCCTGCTTTATGCCCCTCTATAAGATGAAGACCTCTATGATCACCACCACTCTCAGTGTAGCAGCAGCGAGTGTTTGCGTAGCTGATGGTGCTGGCAAGGCACTGTTTGCCGTGCGGGAACGAGGGCTCTCTGCAGCTCTCTGGGCAGAGGATCACAGCAGCTGGAGGATCAAACAGTGCCACTGGGCAGCTCAGCCCATGCAGCACCCTTTAAGGAGAAGCGCAGAACGCCGGTGAGCTGAGATCTGTGTTCAGCTACAAGCGCTGGGCTTGAAGCAAATGCCAGCAGCTGCCTAGTGCATCCCCCCCCCTCCCCAGGGATGCTCTGCCCAGGGTGAGACCACTGAATTCAGTCTGTTGAACACACAGCGAGCTGCTGAGTGGTGAGCACTGCTGAGTTACTCAATTCTAATTAGCCAAGCCAGGGAAATCTATCATGCGAGTGGTTTTCCTCAGTGCTTCAGCTTAGGCAAGCTCCAGGCGTAGCAGAGCTTCTGTTGTTTGGAGCACCCGGAATGCTTTTATTCCTGCAAATCTGAGATAATTCTGTGGATGCTCAGTCCATGCAGCATCCCTATGGGACCCAAAGGCTCTGATACCTGGCACGCTGAATGTGGGTTGCAGGCTGATGTCCCCAGCTTGCTTCCTCAAGCAAGCGTGTCGTCATATAAGAAGGCTTCATCTTCATCCAGTCGCTTGCCGGGTAGAAACACGAAGTACGTTTGGTCTGGCAAATGTGGTTGCTCTAGGTTTTGAGAGGAATCCAAGCGACTTTATGCTTTCAGACTTCCTTTTTCTTATTATTGTGCTGGTGATGGGTGGTTGGTGTTTGCAACTGTTTTCTCTGCCTGTTCTTCCCTCTGTTCTGTTGACTCCGAGCAGGCTGTGCATTAGGGAATTATTTGCAGCTGCAGCCCAATAACTCACCATGTCACAGCCCTTTAATTTTTGTGGGGACTGTCCTTTGAGCTATAAGTGCTAAGTCGATGAGAAGTATTATAGTTATTTAATATTTATGCCACAGGAGTGCCGGAGGCTCCAGTCAGTTCACGACTCTTCTGGACAAATTATTGAGGATCCCCAGCAGCAAGCCGAATCAAAGCCGCACTTTACTGACAGAAAAAGAACTCTGTTCTTTTTGTCTCCTTCTATAACTAAATTTTTCATTCCTTGTAGAGTATTATTACAGCTGTCAGATGTGCTTATATTTATGTCAACAAATGCACGAAGAGACGCTTGTAATGGTAGGAGTTGAGGGGATGTAAGTGGTGCCTTTGTTTAAAGCAGTTGCAAGAAGTGAGTGAGAGCCTTTACAAACCAGGGATGCCTCCAAAAATGAGCGACAGGGCTCCCTGGGACTGGGCGCCAGTGCCAGGACTCCTTGGGGGAGAAGCAGAGCAAGAAGACCCCAAGGAAGCAGCAGACCCTTGCAGAAGCCCTGGTGGCATGGCCCAGACTTCAGTCTCTGAGCATGACAAGGAAAAGAACTGTTTGATTTTTGGTTGAAAGAGGTGTGGAGCTATAAGCAAATCCCATCTCTTATTGTTGGAACCTGTGTTCAGGGAACCAGGAGCGCGTGCACCTTGCAGAGGTAAAGAGGTCACATCCAACTCTCAACTTCATTCTCAGATCTTTTGTAACCTACGTGCTGGCTGACTGCTCACGGCATGGGGCAGAAGCAGCCATCGGCAAGGAGTCTGTTCTTCATTGATCCCCAGGCGGGAGGGCTTGTTCTGCTAGGTGCTGAGCGCCCCAACTCTCCGGAGTATGTTATATACTAAAATACATGTACGGGTGAAGGGGAGAAGAGGCCGAACCTTCATAACTAAGAATGGAAAAATCCATTTGATTTGCTAAATCTCTTCTGATCTGAGCAGAAGCGTTCACGTAGCCATAGTGATACAGGGATATACGGGAAGGTCTGCAGGAGAGAGGTCCTTTTTCCGTAGACTGGCTAGCACCTTTGAAGAAATCCTGCTTGATTCGCTGGAGTTTGATTGCCAGTTTGGTTGCTTTGTTGTAGCTCTAATTTAACAAAATGCCTCTACCGGGTGCCAGTAAAGGTAAGGGGCTTAGTTTTTTGCAGCTGCTTCCAAACTCTCTTATAAATTTTGTTGACAAGTGTTGCTTGCTCCTTGCTCTTCACTGATACTCTAAGTATAGGCTACAGGGCTGGGCTTGAAAACAAGACATGTAACGTTGGAAGATAAATGGTTTGCTGTCTGCTTCTGTTTTAGGAGAGAGATGTCTGGCCAAATTCTTCGGCTGAAATCAAGGTGGTCTTTAAACCCCGAGAAGCCAGAGTCTATCAACAGACGGTCTACTGTGACATCTCAGGTACAGCTCCTTTCTCCTGCTTCTGTTACCCATGGTGAAGGCGAGGCACAAATAGTCTTCCAGCCCCCTCGGTTCTCGTGTAGTTGCTGGGAAGGGTGGGTGGTCAGCAGGGCAGTGCTGGCACATGCCCGCTGTCCCTGCGGTTTCCAGGTGGTCTCCTATCCGCGGCCAGCCCTCGGGATGTCTGGCTATGAGCTTGGATCACTGATCCCAGACAACCAAAGCAGTGAAGGGATAAGCTTTCATGCCGTGGGTTTGCCAGTGTTTCCTCTGCTGTGAGGTGCCTGAGAATGCCAAAGAAGGACACAGCAGAACAGCTTTTGTGGATGAGCACTAAGCCCCTATAGACCATTTGCTTCCCAGATGAGTCTTTATTACACGGATGCATCATCAGACTCCTGAGGCAGCAGGAGCTGAGTTACAAATGTGCTCCCAGACCCTGGATCACCTCCTGCTCCTCAGATGCTGCCAGACCTCAGGTGACTGAGCCCTGCTGAGCGCGGGGTGTCTGCGAAAGGACTACTTCTGGCTAGTCCACGCTTCTCTCCCTGCGTGGGAATTGTCACCTCGTGGCTCAGAGTCTATGGTGCATACGGGTACCATTGCACAGGCCTTTCTGTACTCAGCAGGGCAAACGCCTTTCCTGGAAATTGGAGTCCAAGCAGTCTGCTAGAAAAGCTTTCTTCTCATCCTGTCTTACAGAAGTGCTGTCAGGTCTTCTTCTGGGAGCAGTTATTGTTGACCCACCCGACTTATACCATCTTTGCCCTTCAGAGGTGATCCCTTTGCTGTGCTAGCACGGGGCAGGGAATGCTTGCAGCAGGCTGCGTGGTTTGGGTTACCTTGTCCTTCCTCTGCGTCTCTGCATGGTGCTGCTTAAGGTGTTTTTTGAGTGGGACATCACTGTCAGATTTCCCTCCAGGGAACATGATGGTTTTCCCCGGGGAAGAGGTGCGAGACCCGTGGCCCTCCAGCACCCAGGCTCTTGTTTTGGAGGGTGCTGAAATCACTAACCCAGCTGCTTTGTTGCTTTCCTTACCGCTCCAAGCTGACAGACACAAATGTCATGAAACAGCTTTTTATTTATACAGTAATTGCGCAGGGTTTACTTGGCAAATGCCACCTACAGTCATTACAGAGGGCTTGTGCTAACAAACTGTCTTTCTGCCCACCAGCTACAGTTGTGAGAGCTGTGGAAGGCAAGGATTGATTTAGGAAGTTGCTCCCAAGGGATTCCTTGCTCAGTGCTGTGCTCCTGGCTCTGGGATTCTTGCTGTGGTGATGGGGGGCTGTCTATCACTTTGCTGCAGGGATCTCCAGGGGTTGTGCCAAGAGAGATTTTTCGTTGCGGAGAAATGGGAAAACTACTTGCATGCAAGCCTTGAGCTGGTCTGGGAGTTACAGGAAATGGAGCTGGGCAAATTATCTATGTTTAGAAAGAGGAGCCTGCTTTTGAAAGACCCTGATGGGCACTCCGGAGAGCTTAACTCTTTCACTGGCTCCTTGGAAAAGGATGTTGAGGAGGTCATTTAAATGATGCACCTACCCCCCCATCCCTGACAAAACAGAGCTGCTCCACTGTGTCGTCAGGATGGAAGCTGTGCCAGAGTCAAGGTTCCTGGGTGCGAAAAGGCTTTAAAGAGGAAAACAACGATCTTTAACTAGGGAGTCAATTAATCTTGCTTCTTGGTTTCTCTGAGAAGCATGACTGCCTTCCTCGTACATCGGTGTGCCAGTCACACATCCCTTTGGAGCGTGATGTGCAGATGGCATACCTGCCCCCCGCGGGGAATATTTGGAAGCTTTGCCCCAGTGCAGCGCTGTGAATTGTGCAGCTGGATCTCACGCCCCACTGGAAGGGGGCTTTGCTGGCCTCCACTTTTTTGCAGGTGCCTCCATAAATTGCTTAGCAGATACTTCTGGATCAGGGGATTTACAGAATTAATCAGCACTGGGCAACTTGCAAAGCTGGCAGTTAAGAAGTGGTTTGAAATTTGCTCTTGGCAAATATTTAAGCTCAAAATGAACTTTCTTAGTTATTCATGCAAATAAAGCTGGAGCTCGTGAGTGCTGGAAGGAAGCATATGGTGGGGGGCTGAGACACCTAAAATTCATTTTTAGGTTTGTCTGCACACAGAACTGTATTAGGTTGCACCTTACAAAACCCCTTTCTGAGCCACTCTTGCAGGGAGAAGCAAAATCCCAAATGACAATCAGTCCCTTACCTTGTGAGAGATCTGTCCTGCATCATGTGAAACTGTTTATTGACGTGGTCAGATGAGAATCACATTCAAAAACAGTCACAAAACACGGGGACGTTCTGTGAATAAGAAACTGAGTGTCAGAAAGCAGCAGAAGTTAAGGACTTTGGCAACCAAGTGCTGTGCTGTTGGGCCACCTACGCCCCTCTTGATTTGAAAGCAAGGCAGCAGTGCCAAATTGTACACCCTGCATGACGTGCCAAGGTATTCTTCCTCCTGAGATCCAAATTCTCGTATCAGGTGTGGATTTGGGATTGAGGATGAGGAGGCTGTAGCTTCTCCATGCCCTTGGTCTGCATGCTCTGGGACACGTTAAGGTGGGAGCATCACAGGGCCACAGGCCAGCTGTACCCAGGCCTTGGGCAAAGGCTGGATGCTCCTGAAAGCCCCAGCTCCTAGCAAAGAGGAGGATGTACTCTTGTCTTTCTTCCTCTCAGCTCTCCTGAATGCTGCCTGTAGTTTAGTTTGCTGCTCCTCCTTTGGGAAAAGCCCACTCTGAGGTTCACCTGGAAGGAGGAAGAGCAAAATTTCAGGGATTTCCTAGAGTTTCAAGTTCAACATAGGGGTGGAAGAAAGGATGGTTTCCCTGGACCTTCAGGAGAGGATGAGGACCCACTGCAGAAGGGGAAGAACTGCCACTGATTTTTCCATCACAGTGGCCATGGGACGTGTGTCTCAGCAAGGTCATGGACCCAAGCTTGTCACTTGGCAATCTTTGCTGTTTCCCAAGAGCTTTCATGGCTTAGACCTAGAGTTTTTAAAATGAAGCCACACGTGATACAAGATGGAGAATTCTTTTGACAGTGAGCACCCAATACTGCCTCTTTTATGGTGTCTGAGAAATAGAAATACAGAGCCCTCTGTTAACGCCTGAGCTGTGGAACATAACTCTCATCGTTGCTGTCAGCTGGGCTTTGGCTGGATCCACTTCAAAAATGCTGAATTGAACAAAAGCTCCCTAGCTCTTCCTTTCTGGCTTTGGACATTATCAAACATCCTCATCCCACGGTTGCGAGATCAAAAAGTCAGTAATCATTGAAAAGGCTGTTCCAGAAGGATTTTTTCAAGTTGTGATCTAGTCGCTGTGTTGCCACACCTGGGCTGCTCTTTCCAATCAGAAGTCATTTTGGACATTCTCAAATAGCTCTGCAGAAGACTTTTTTCTAAAAGCAACCTTCAATCCCTACTCTTTACTAAGCAGTGAGCATTGCGCAAGGGGAACTTGAAAGAAAGAGGAATATTTTTGCACAAAAGCTACGGTGAAGGTTGTATACAACTTTTGGGGTGCTCTCTTCCTCCTTGTGCTACTCGCTTTCGATGTAGAGTAGAATGGGAAGGCAGGGAGACCCAAACTGAAATTCCAGCTAGGATTCAGGCACTTTGGGCTGCTCCGGTGGTTCAGAAGCGCCTTCAGACTGGAAGACCTTGCACTCTGTCAGCTTAGCAGAGGTATGGAAGAAAATGAACATCTTAGAGTTTAGCTATGAGCCTTGCGGTCTCGGTTACCTTTGCAGCAAGGGATGTGTGTATTCGCGGTATATTTATGGCTTCTCTCATCTCCGTAGTGAGGAGGCTGGTTTTCCATAACTGCTCAGCGTGCTTCAGCTAAGGTGTCTTTACAAAGCTGAGCTCTGGTGTCGTGGTGGGAATAGGTGAGTGCTTCTCTCTGGAGATCATAAAGCCCTGTGTTATTTAGGCGCTGCTACAGGAGGTGAAACCTGGGGCTCGCTCCCAGGTACGGAGCTGTATGTTGAGCACAGGCAGTGGCTGAGATGCTCTGCTTGCTCGAGGCAGCACTCGGATGTGCGTGTGGCCCTTAGCAGGGAGCATTGCCTTGCTTGGGCTCGTACTTCTTGGCTCTTGTGCTGTCATCTCCAGTATAGATGGCGTATTTTTATCTTCAGTTCTGTTTTGTGAGCTTTGTGCCTTCACTGAATGGATTTCAGAGCTTGTCTAAGTGCATGGGAAAAAATTCAGAGATCACGTTTTAAACTCAGCATCGCTTTTTCAGGGTGCAAATTGTTCACTAAATTAGAAACTAGTCCAAGGGGTTGGTGCGCAATTAGAAACCAGCCCAAGGGCATATCTCCTGAGGGCCGAGAAGGGTCCTGTATCCTCTCCTAGAGCATCTAGAGCAGGTCCTATCCATCGCGGAGTCAGGGACTAGCATTGAGGCAGGCTGGAAAATCCAGGACAACAGAGGGAATTACTGTACTGAAACGGCAATCTCTCCCCAGGCCGAGAGACCAGGCTGCCCCTGCGCATCAAGGGGGAAGGCATAGGGCCCCGGCTCCGCTTCAACTTCGACCAACTGGACATCGGGAAGGTTTTTGTTGGATCAGCCCACAGCTATGAGGTGAGCAGGAGGGGTTCGCAGGGGTTGGGCTGGATCCTCACGGCTCCCGGGGCAACGCTGAGCCTCGTGGACCTGGGGGATTCCTGGCAACTCAGGCAGTTGTGAGCAGGGAATATTTGACATAATAGTCAAATTTCGGGGGTTTCACACAATCTGGACACTTTTGATGGGGTCTGAAAGGTATATATGTTTAGGAAGCCCTAATCCCTGCTTTTTGGCAACCTCCATTTGAGGTCAGCTGGGAGAGTTCATGCAAAAAAGCCCCTTGACACAGGAAAGCAGCACTGGGTCAAAAAGGTAAGTATCCAGGGGCTTTTGTTTCAGCCCTAGATGCAAAGCACCTTTGTACTCTGGCTCTTAAAAGCAGCTGGAACAAAGTTACTGTGTTTGAACTCAAGTCCCTTGCAAAGAGTTTTCAGTTAAGTGCATCCTACCAGTTGCTGGGAGTCGGAGGGAAGCTGTCCAGCCTCCTGGCTCAGAGCTGTCCCCAGCAAAGAAATTGGGAGTGCTTCCCCTTACCGACCAGTGCCTCACCACACTTCAGACTTGGTGCACCTCTGGCTCTATAAAGAGCAAAGCATTTCTGGAAATAAAGCAAAGCACTTTCTATATATTTGCCTCCCCCCAATGGTGTCAGGTCTTCCAAAAAAAAAAAGAGCAAGCGAAAGAGGTAGAAAATGAGGCAATACATCATGCCAGACACTTTCAAAACCTTGACTATGGCAGGGAAGGACACATTAAGGTGTTTTCTTACCAAAATTTTGTGCTCTCTGTGCATTTTTAATGCTGCTACTTTATTGATTCTCTCTCTATCAATTTCTTATTTTCATTACTTGAGAAAATGTGAATAAGTAGATGATGCTGTTAGTGCTTTCCTAAGCAGCTAGACTGGAGGTAAACCCCAGCTCAGCGTAGGATCCCTAAGTGCAATTTGTAAAGAAGGTGTAAAACACATGAGAGGAGAGAGTAGTTTTCAAGTTACCATTGTGGAGTTTGAATACATGCATATTTTCAAGAGCAGCTGCAAAATTGAAAAACAAGGGATGTTTCTATGCTTCTGTCTCAGTTTTTCTGACAGGTTTTGCAAGGACAAAAATTAGGGAAAAGAAATTCAAAGCAGATAGCTAAGTCCATGGAAATGGCAGGATTTCACTCTGCAGCAATGAGAAACTCTACAGCTTTGCTTTGAGTAGGTTTGTTGGTGACTGACAGCATGCTGGTACTCACAGGCAGATGCAGGTGTTTCTTACCCAACATGAAAAGAGCTGAATCTCAACAAACGCTGCGGGATTGTGTCACTTGTTAGAGGCAGTAGCTCTCTCGAGTGTTCAACAAAATACAGCTTGATTCTAAATTTGTGTGTTGGAGTGGGAGAACCACCCGGAGTAATGATGAAATCTCAATATGAGTATAGTCGTTCTCCCCTTTATTCAAGCTTACAGAGTATATATAGACAGATGCCAAGAACACGCGTCCGCAACAGTTGTATAATTGGCTTACAGCCTCTGTTCACGCGCCAGGGCGGCGAGTGTGGTTGGTACAGTGCTCTTGTGCACGCACAGGAGCACTTCTCCTCTTTGTGGATGTAGCTCCTTCTTCTTGTTTACCATTCCACTGTCTCTTATCACAACAGGCTTTCAAGGACAGTTAACGGTTTCCTCCGAGCCTTCCCTCTCATCAGAGACTGTGTTCCTCATGGGAATCAGATCGTGTCCCTTGTTACTAAGCCATTCCTCCACATTTGCGGTTTATTCTAATAGTGGTAAAATCTTAGTTGGTGGCTGTGAATATCTAGGAAAGAGAAATTCTTTGGAATAGATGGAGCTGCTATGCACCTCACGCTCATCCTTTCCTGACATGTCTGTCTGAGCAAAGACAAAGAAAGTATCGCATTAAAGAAAAAATAAAAGAAACCTAAATTGAAACCTAAATTCTCTGCTGTAGCAGAGTTGGGGAGCACTTGGTTGGTTATAGTGCTGGCCTGAGGTGTCTTCTACATGCAATAAACTTGTTGGCTGCAATGGAAGCTGAACGTGTTCTGCCCTTGACAGGACCGGGCTCATCTGGAGCAGAAGCAGTTGTGTGATGATCCACTAGTAATGCTGCAACTGCCCTTCGCTGCTCTTAGGGATGGGTCTGAATCAACTCGGTGATGCTGAGCACTGCAATCAAAGTGGACTGCTCTGTGTCAGTGGAATAAACGCAGCCTACTCTGTTTAGATGAAGTTATCACTGCATTGCATGAAAAAAACCAAAGGCAGAACTTGTCCTGTTGCATTTTCTTTGGCTTCTGGCAAGCAGCAGCACATGGCATCTTCTGCCTTTTACAGATGTTAATTGTTTAACGGGAAAACAAATCCGCCTTGTGTAAGAAAGGAAGATTCCTTATGTATTTCCATTTTGCTTTCTTGCTGCTGCAGGCGGTCCTGTTTAACAGAGGAGCCATCAATGCTTCCTTCAACTTGGTCCCTCCAGCTACAGCTCTGGGCTCCTGCTTCACCTTTCTCCCCCAGGAGGGCACCATTTTGCCGGATGGGCTCCAGGTCATCCGGATCTCCTTCAGTTCCACCATCCTGGGGCAGTTCACTGAAGAGTTCAGTTTCAGTGTGAATGGATCGCCTGAGCCTGTGACCTTGACTATCAGGTGAGAAGAAGTATAGGAGCTTGGTGGGCACATCTGTAGCTATCTCTGGGTAATCATCTCCCCCCTACCTTGTTTTATGATGGAGCAGAGAAAAAAGGGGTTGTCTAAGCTCTTAGTCTTGGCTCAGATCCTAGCACCCCCACACTAAGAGCCAAGGCTTTTTCACCTTGACTCCAGTTTGAACCTTGCAATTGCAGCAGCCAGGAGAGTGTAATTGTCCACGAGAGGAACTCATAGAATGGTTTGGGTTGGAAGGGACCTTTTAAAGCTCATCTAGTCCAATCCCTCTGCAGCGAGCAGGGACATCTTCAACTAGATCAGGCTGCTCAGAGCCCCCTCCAACCTCATCTGGAATGTTTCCAGGGATGGGGCATCTACCACCTCTCTGGGCAACCTGTGCCAGTGTTTCACCATGCTCATTGTACAAAAGTTCTTCCTTCTATCTAGTCTGAATCTGCCCTCTTTTAGCTTAAGACCATTGCCCCTTGTCCTATCGCAACAGGCCCTGCTAAAAAGTCTGTCCCCATCTTTCTTATAAGCCCCTTTAAGTACTGGAAGGTCTCCCTGAAGCCTTCTCTTCTCCAGTCTGACTAACCCCAACTCTCCCAGCCTGTCCTCATGGGAGAGGTGCTCCAGCCCTCTGATGATCTTTGTGACCTCCTCTGGACCTGCTCCAAAAGGTCCATGTCCTTGTTGTGCTGAGGACCCCAGAGCTGGACCCAGTGCTGCAGGGGGGTCTCACCAGAGCCGAGGGGCAGAATCACCTCCCTCAACCTGCTGGCCACCTATGACCGTGCCTCCTCTGGTCTCAATACCCAGTTTAACTTTCAAAGTCTTGGGTTCCTCTGGGAAGCAGCTTTGCCTTCATGGTTGAGGCAGGGTGGCTCTGTAACTTTCCAGGACACTGTTTGCACCAAATTCAGCAGCAGCAGGTTCCTTTTGTGACCCTTTGACATCTCTGTGTGAGGACCCTGGGGCTTTAAGTGGCTACCCATGCTGGAAAAAAGTTTGATAGGAAAGGTGTGGAGATGCCTGCTGCCCTGTCCGGGTACCCAGGAGCTGAAGTGACTCCTTGCTACAGGTAGCTCATTCGCCCTTGGGCCATGGCAGACAGTGTGATGCTATCAGCTTTGGGCAGTAGATGGTCTGGGATGTCCCACCGAACACCCGGCAAGGCCAGGAGGGCTTTGGAGAGGGGCCAGCCTGGGTGATTCTGCAGCCAGAAGCAGTGTTTTTAAAATCCTCTGTTAATAAGCCATACAAAATGGGTAGCAGCATCATCAACATAATTTCTCATGCTAATGCACTGGGACAAGCTGTCCTCCTGGCTCTTGTGCAGCAAGTGCTACGGTACCTTCTTTCTGCAGCCGGAAAAGTGCTGATGCGGGAGATGGGAAGCTCTGCAGCAAGTACTGTCACAAGGACTTGGGCATCATCCCATGGGCTGGTGCCTTTGGAAAAGATAATCCTCACCGAGCAAAGGGGGGAAGGGGGGGAAAAAAAGAAAGCTGATGACAGGAGAGACCAAGCTCGCTTCACAGGAGCACAGCAGCATGCGAACTCGTCCCAGCTAGTCTTAGCCATGGGCTGGCGGGATAACGTGGTGTAGGCAGGGAAGCTGATGCTGGGTGCTCTGGAGCTTTGGGGCTGGCTGTGCCTCCTCGGCAGCCAGCCTCCTGGGCGGCTGCTGTGGCGAGGCATTAGATCAAGGTAGTAAAGAAACAAAAGGAGTCTGCAGTTGATTTTACCAGTAAGGTAAGGGAAATGGATAAAAAAGAACAACAAGGTTATTACTTTGCAAGAGAAGAGTGGTGAGTAGGTCTGTTGACCTCAGTAGAGAAACAATTATGTTGGCTTTGTGTTTGGAGGGAAAGTGCTGCTTTTCTTGGAAATCAAGAGGGAACATTTCACAATCAAATAATTTATTCTCCTCTGTCCCTCCCCCAAATTGGTCATGGGATGTTATAGCATAAGCAGCTTTCTCCTTGAGCCAAGGGCAGGTTTTGCTTGTAAAGATGTGCTTATCACAGGTAGAATACAGTTTTTCTTGGGTAGTGCCCACTGCCTCTGCCCCACAATGGCCTTGCTCCTGGGGCAGGAAAGAGCTGTCAGCAGGATAGTTGTCTTCTGGCTTCCCCACAACCAGATGAAGTGGTCCTTTTTCCCCAATGATGCCCTGGCTCCCGGTGCCCAGCACGTCCTCCCCTTCTCTGTGGCCGCCCTGCCCCGTTCTGCCAGCACGGCCCTGAGCTCAGTGCAGACCTCATCACAGAATCACAAAGGTTGGAAAAGACCTGTAAGATCATCAACCCAACACCACCATGCCCACTAAACCACGTCCGTCTCAGTGAAAGAGGATTGCTGGTCCTTTTTTATTTATTTCTTCCCCATGCTTGTATTCCTCCTTGCTGGCTGGTGGCTCCTGTGCAGCCCATCTGAGGGTACCCCAGCATCCCCGCCTGCACCTGTACAGCTGTCCCTCAGCAGTAATTCCCATTGCAGTCCACTTCTGACATGTCATCTGCCTCCTTGATTTCTGCCTTGCCTTAGTTTCAAGGATCCCTATTCAGTCCTTATCTCTCATTCTCCAGCCCCACAACTCAAGCTGTTTGTTTTTCAAAAGCCTTTGAGATGTCCACCCACCAGGTCAAGCTGAGCCTCCCTCATCGGGAGGTTTTAAGCACTGGATTTAGTCCTCCATGGAGAAAAACTCCCAGTTCTCTTGAACAGAGGTGAGCTGGCTGGTGGGACACTGGGCTGCAAAGGAAGGAATGGGGATGAGTGTTGAAGTGGTTCCTCTCCCACCTTGTGTTATCCTTCGTGCTCTGCAAGGACCCTGATCTCCCTTCACAAGTGCATTATTTAATGCTACTGTAAAACGCGGTAGTTGCCAAAACCACTGCCTTTTCCCCCATTTTCTCACAAGCTGTACTGTTATCAGCTGTGGTGCACAGGGCTCTGGGTTGGCTCCTTGCCCGAGCCTTCTAGCAGTCATTCAGGTTAACTCACTTGAGCCCAGATACGGCACACTCAGCAGAAATGGCAGTCATTTCTCCACTTGCCTGGCAAGGCTCATCCTTGGCAGTTTCCCAACGTGATGCCCAGTCATGGTTGGTTTGGAGGTAGTTTTCCATCGTCTCATGGCAAGTGCTGTGAGGGAAAACATGCCTGTTCCCTTTGCTGTGTCCAAAGCAAGGTGTTAGGGCTTGGGCGGTTAGGTCTGATTATGTGAGGTCCTTGGAGAGGGAACTTCATCAGCAGCAGGGATTTGCTACCTGACTTAGTCTCAGGAACTGCTTCAGCTCCAAGAATTGAGAATTAGTATTGGATTGAAACTCCTGAAAGTCAGGTTTTGAGTGCTTTTTGACTATGCAATCAGAAGATGCCCAAACCATAGGTGATTCTTCCTTACTTGGAACCCAACCTTACAGGGTCCTGAATGCTTGTTTCTTTGGTGTTTAGAAAGGGATGCTGGAAATGGGCCACCACGGATGAACGCAGGTGCCTCCTGCGGGATGCTGGGGTCTGTTGATGTGCCGAACAGAGCCAGTGGCAGTCCTGTGATTAAAACTAGAAGGCAGCGTTCACTGTGGTCCTTGATTTTTAACTAAGAGGCAGAGCTGGCATTGATTGGCATCAGCCATGAAATAAATTAATGAATGTTGTGCAGCTCCAAGTGCTGATTTTGGTGGATTTTGCTGAGTTTTTGGAGTTTGGAGCCTGGCTGCTGAATTTAAGGATGGGTATGGTGGGTTCAGGACACCTGTGTTCAGTGGTTGGAGACGTGTGTGGCTCTTGGATGTGTCAGCTGGTGCACTGGTGACAAGCTGATCCTTTCCCCCAAGATTCAACTGTCTGCTGTGTAGAACTGTTGTTGCTCTTGTGTCAGTGGGTGTCTGGGCTCTCCTCTGGCTTCATGCCTCAAAATCCTGCATGCCTAATGATTGTGTGGATCAAGATGCTCTGAGGACAAGATGTTCATACACTCCATGGGAATACCAGTTCCAGCAAAGAAATACCAAAGCAGAGAACCTGCAGCTGGAAAAGTTAGTACAATGGGTCCACTTTTGCGTGGAGACCTCTGTGTCAGCACGTTACAGATGGGGAAACTGAGGCATGGAGCCATTGCTTGTTCAGGGTCCTTCATCAGGCTAGCAGCAACTTGGGGGCATACCCTGCCTGACATGGTGCCCTAAGGCACATCAGCAGCTATCAGCTGCTGACCACTTTGCTTTGGCTGTCTCCTGTCCACATGGATGCCATGCTGAGCAGAAGGGCGACGGGTTGATTTGAAACCCACTGGAGTTCTGAGACCAGCATTTATCCCTCCGGGCGGTAATGAAAGCTGAACACTTTGCATTTCTCTTTAACCAAACCAATGCCTTCTCTGCCTGTCTTTGTTCTCACAGGGGCTGTGTCATCGGACCAACTTTTCATTTCAGTGTACCTTCCCTCTGCTTTGGTGACGTCTCCTTCGGTGAGTGTGCCCTGGGCTTGGAGCATAGGTTGAGAGGTCTGTGCGTTACCAAAACAGAGCACTTCACATAAGAGCGTGTCATTTGTGTTCCTCCATAGCAGCCTTCCAGGTGTTAAAACCAGGGCTGCTGGTTGCTTAGGCAGTATTGTGCCATCGTGAGATCAGATAGGACTAAAAGAACAGAAAGTCAGTATTTTCTGATGTCCCTCATAGTCTGTTCAGCCCCAAGCTCCCAATGCTTGGCAGCAGAATGGCTGTGAAAATCCTTGTGCCAGAAGGTCCCAGGGGATGGGACTGCAGGAGAAGGGAGTTGAAGCCACGTCCTAGCCTGTAGCTGCTCTGGGTCAATGTGCGTGTTGCAAGGCAAGGACACCATTTCCCACCTGACCTTTAGTGTGAGATGTTAATTAGCGCTGTGAGGGCACCTCGTTCTCACCTCCCAGGTAATATGCCCAAGTAATAGCTCGGCATCGGGCACTGATGTCCTCCGAGATCTGGGCTCCTCCTTCCCTGCCGAAAGCCCAGCTCTGCTGATGGATCCGGTGGCTGAGCATCCAGAGCATCTCCACTGAAATGCAGATTCTGGTTCTCTATCTCTGTCTCACAAAAGGCTTTTTACTGAGATGCTCTGAAGTTGAAATGTGAAATCAATTGTGGATTGACTGAAGGGCCATTATCATTCTGCACCCAGGATGCCTCTGTGTTTTCATGCTGTTCATGGACTTTCTAAGAAAACTCATTACCTTCCCTGAGCTGCTTCCTCCCCTCCCTACAGCACCACTCTGCCACTTCTTTATTTCCTTTTGAATAAATAAAACAAGAAACGCACCAGGCGGAAATCTGGTTATGTAATAGGAGATTCATCCTTTTAATCTGATTTCATTAATAACGCCTTTTGAGCTGAAGGCAGCTATTGTATTTTGCTTCTTTTAGCTCTGCTGCTGGCTGTTGTCTGCCCCTGGAGACTTTGGTCTCCTTTGGGATTGTGAAGTCTGTGTTTGTCCTTTTTGTTTGCTGGAGTAATTGCTGGAGGTGGGCAGTGGTCACTGTTGGTGGGCATGGATGAACGATCTGCTGTGTCTGCAGATGGTTTTCCTCCCCACCTGTATTCCAGTAATGCTTGGTAAGCAGGCCATGGGAGATGTCTCCTTCTCACAGAGCTGGCCAGCCAAGCCCGATGTCCACTCCAGAGCAGGTTGTAGGCTGATGTCCTGTCTCTGCAGCACATTCCCACCAGGTGTGGTTGTATCACTGGTTTTCCATTATGGAAAGCAAGTATCCAAGCTAAAGTGATGTAAACCTTTGCGGGCAGTAACCAAAGCCAGTGTGCAGCGTGGATGTGATGTCCCCATTTGTTAGGTAAGGTGAGACACGGTTCCTGCTAATTTCTAAGCAAGCATCAGGCTTGCCTCCTGTGAAGTGGGCTGCAGGGTGTCATGAGCTGAGTCTGGTTACCCCAAAACAGGAGTTGCCTTAAGGGTGCTGCCTAGAGAAACTGCATTAGAGTGCTTTGCATCGTGCTGTGGTACCCAACTGCATCCATCCTTTCTCTTACTGGAGCTTCTCCTCGATGACAATACACTGCTTTTATATATTGAAAACTGTGGGAGTGTTCGCAAAGTTAACAGGGAATTTTATAGACTGAATTTTCAGAATCAACGGTCTGTCTGGATGCACGCTCGTAAGTGAGAAATAATTGGTGCTGCTTTTGGGGCATGTGAGAACAGTCTTCAGTTAGAGAGACGAAATTCTGATCAGCATAAAAGGGAGCTTAAGTGACGACTAATTCCTTGCTTAGCTTCTCAATTAGCTCTAATTCAGATTGAAAAGAGCTAAACTCCAGGTGCAGTTTTATCATAACAGGATACTCACACCAGGAATCACGGGATAATTTGCGCATAAATTCATATTTGTGTCTTTTTCCTAGGCTTTCCTTGCACCTTATCGTGTCGCCTCACTAACACCTCCTTGGTGCCCATGACTTTCACCCTTCGCATTCCTGGGGACGGCTCAGGAGAGCCCAGCGTTAGCAGTTTTGTTCAAATGTCGGACAACGCTCCGCCATCCTGGAGAAGGGGAGCCCAGGGTTATGTCAAGCCAACTGAATTTACCATAACACCGTGCAGAGGGACCATCTGCTCCCAGGGGGTCGTGGATATCCAGGTATGGGAAGAGTCCGGCCATACGTGCTTCAGCAGGTGGAGCTGAAGCTTCACTGATGTATGAGAGGGCTTTAGTGCTGCTAGCATAATGCGAGTAAGATATATGCATTAGTGTTAGGCTTTTGTTGGCTGGGTTACTCTGGGATGTTTCAGAAGGAGCATCGTTTTGTTTCCAGAATCCTAAGCGGAAGGTCTTGTACCATATAGTCAAGTACAGAAGCCACTCCTGTGTTTTTGAGAGCTGCTTAGAGCGATTTCTTTGATTTAAAGTGGGCAGAGGAAGAATGAGAACAGAAGGTGGCTGTTAAAAAGAGAGATGTCATTGTATAAAGCAGTTTGCCTTTCTTCCTGGTCTTATTTCTCCTGTCCTGTTGAGCAGAAGGAGCTGTATTCACTGCAGCGATCTCCAATGGGGACTGAAAAAGCTCTGGCAGCTGCGAACTGCACAGCATCTGCTGGGCCACGTTTTGCTCTCACCTTCCCCCCATAAAGCTGAACTCATTCTGTTAAAGTCAACAGATTTCCTCTGGATTTATGCTATTGTAGTCAAGATTACAAATTGGTCCCTTAATTTTAATACAATGGTGAGTAGAGCATTAGTCTAATTGTTCTTTAATTTACCTTGCATATACCCTGCTAACTGCACAGTGTATTTAAGAAAGCAGATCTTGTCAGAAGACTTTTATTACTCGCAGAGCCTGTGCTCTGTACATGGACCAGCAGAAGAATTAGGGCAAAATCCTCCCTTTCCTTACTGTGGAAGGAGAACCGGAGGACACCACACATGGACAATGGCTTTTGGGAGCGATGAAGTATTTGATGGTCTTCTCTTCTGCCAGGTCACCCTGTGTTCCAACACCATGAAGAGATATGAGCTGGCACTGGTGGTGGACGTGGATGATGTTGGCAAAGAGGTGTTGTCATTGCCTCTCACAGCCAGGTATCGACTGAGCCCAGAGTGTCGTGGTGAACGGAGTCAAATCCAGTTGGTGGCCGGTCACAAGTGGAGTCCCCCAGGGCTCAGTTTTGGGGCTGGTCTTGTTTAATATCTTTATTAATGATCTGGATGAGGGGATCGAGTGCTCCCTCAGTAAGTTTGCAGATGACAGCAAGTTGGGCAGGACCGTTGATCTGCTGGAGGGTAGGAAGGCTCTGCAGAGGGATCTGGACTGGCTGGATCCATGGGCTGAGGCCAACCAGATGAAGTTCAATAAGGCCAAGTGCCGGGTCATGCACTTGGGTCACAACAACCCCATGCAATGCTACAGGCTTGGGGACGAGTGGCTGGAAAGCTGCCCCGCAGAAAAGGACCCGGGGGTGTTGATCAACAGCCGGCTGAATATGAGCCAGCAGTGTGCCCAGGTGGCCAAGAAGGCCAACGGCATCCTGGCCTGTATCAGAAACAGTGTGGTCAGCGGGAGTAGGGAGGTGATCGTGTCCCTGTACTCGGCGCTGGTGAGGCCGCACCTCGAATGCTGTGTTCAGTTTTGGGCCCCTCACAACCAGAAGGACCTTGAGGTGCTGCAGCGTGTCCAGAGAAGGGCGACGAAGCTGGTGAGGGGTCTGGAGCACAAGTCTGGTGAGGAGCGGCTGAGGGAGCTGTGGTTGTTCAGTCCGGAGAAGAGGGGGCTGAGGGGAGACCTCATTGCTCTCTACAACGACCTGAAAGGGGGTTGTGGGGAGGTGGGTGTTGGTCTCTTCTCCCAAGTGACAAGTGATGGGACAAGAGGAAATGGCCTCAAGTTGCGCCAGGGGAGGTTCAGGCTGGCTATTAGGAAAAACTTCTTTCCTGAGAGACTGGTGAGGCACTGGAACAGGCTGCCTAGGGAGGTGGTGGAGTCACCATCACTGGAGGTGTTCAAAAAACATGTAGACGTGGCATTGTGGGATATGGTTTAGTGGGCATGGTGGTGTTGGGTTGATGGTTGGACTTGATGATCTTACAGGTCTTTTCTAACCTCAGTGATTCTGGGAGCTCAGGTTTCTCTTCTTTCCTCTGGTTCTTTTGAGCATTAATGTTCCCGGACTTAAGCCAAAATTTTTTCTTGCTGCAGCCGGATTCGATGCTGTTGTCCTGCAGTGGGTGTCAGTTTAATTGCAAGAGGCAGAGTCGTCCAGTCAGTGCCTGGGCTGCAATTCTGTAAAATGAGTGCAAATGGGAGCAGACAGTGTATGGCCCCATGGGGGCTGCAGAGCAAGGTAGCTACAGACATGGGGAAAGGGTGACCACTCGCTGCATGGGGCAGGTGGTGGCTTGTGCCCTCTGTTGCTGGGGTAAATGGCTGAGTTTTCAGGCAGGGCAAGAGTGGTATGGGAGAGGAGTCATTTTTACTGAGATACTGGGGTCTTGTGTTCCCTGAGGCTTGGTGAGCCCTGGTCATGGGTGGGAAGGCTCCCCTGGAGCTCATGCCTTGCTGGGAGTGTCAGGAGGGTGCAATGTGTCTTCGCAAGCCTCCTGGGGTGAAGGTACCCATCAGATATCTCTGGGACAGGGCACGGTGCTCTGCCTGGGCACTTCGCAGCCCCTACAATGCTGAGACTCAGGGTTTGCTCCTCCTTTTATAAGAGGTTGTTGTATAAAAAGAAATTAAAGGCAATTTATTGCTGTAGGGGTATTAAACATCCATTTGGCAGTGACACGTGCTATGGTCTATTTCGTGCTATTTGGGGAGTAAAGAAATTCTACATTCTCTCAGGATCTCTGATTCCCTTTTGGTCATCTCTCTGCCTAGATGCATAGTTCCTCGGCTGCGAGTGCTCAACCCAGTCGTGACATTTGGACGGTGCTTTCTGAAATTCCCTTACCGGCAGATACTAACCCTTGTGAACGACAGCAATATTCCAGGCTGCTACATGGTTCTTCCTCAAGTTTGTCATCGCATCCGCCTCCTGCCCTCAAATGTTATCAAGGAGTTTATTAGGAAAAAAAAGAGTTTTGGCTAAGACCTTGCTGGTTTATATTCAAACCTAAAGGTTTGCTGAGAACAGGAACCTGCCCGAATAGAAACTTTGGGAAGCAGTTTATAGTCTAGTTTTCGGGCTGCATTCACATAGGAGGACTTAGAGGGTCATGAAAGGCTGCTGCAAGGAGGCTGCCAGCACAGGAGCGGGTGTTTGTGCCTGCAGCAGCTCTTGGACCCCCTGAGGACGCTAAGCCCATACTAGTCTTGCATCTGTTTTTGTGCCTTTCTGCTTTCTCCTAGGGATTTTTTTAAAAATATGTGGAAATTATCGTTGTGGTAGATGTCAAGGAGTTCAGAGTGACCTCTGAGGAAGCTTTAATGTTGGGTTTGATTCTGTGCCTTACAGGAACACAAGAAGGATGCTCCTGTGTGGTACTCCAGCCCTGTGCCGTGTGGGATTATCCAGCCTCACAGCTTGGTGGAGGTCCCGGTTATGCTGGAAGCCCAGGTGACGGGAGAGAAGGAAAGAGTAGCTCACGTTGCGGTCTTTGGGAGCAAAGGATCCCCACTGGTGAGTGCTAGGGGAGATGTGTGCCTTTGTGCGACTCGTCTTGGTGGGGCGTAAAGTGTACAGGGATTCTTCCTGGGAAAACAAGAACTTGTAATATATGGCTGGTGTGGACAAGGAAAGAAGGGATTCATGGCATGAGCAACGGCTAATGCCTAGAGAAGAGGAAGGATGGTATTCTCTTAGGTGGTAATCTAAGTGTCTGACACCGTGTTTCATTACGGATATGTGAGATGGGATAACAAGCCCAGTCTGAAACCCAGCCCAATCCCTGGGTCTCACACTCTGCTGTGATATTAGATGAGCAGCAACTGCTGTGTCATTAGGACTCTAGTTCAGGAGCGCACAGGGACCTCCCCGCATCCTGCTAAAGCGAGCATGTAAGAAACCATGCTGAAGTGATGTTTTGTGCAGAGCTGGATTTCAGCTTTTCTGAAGTCAGGCCCATCGTGTCTGAGAAATATCCATCAAATCTCTTTGCCAAAAGTCCCAGCCACAGACACGTGAGTCTCAGCACCATTTGCATCTGGAGCACAGGGAGTTTTTTCTACCAAGCTTGGAAATGGATGAGGCAAAGCATTCCTCGATTAAAGCCTCCTAAAAGATGTTTGCATTCAGGCATACGCGACAGCAGCGACAACAAAATGTAGGCAAGAGAACATTGTGTGTAGTGTCCTGGCTTCATCTAGCTGAAATCTACAGCAAATTTAGTTAATTAATCTTTAATTGAAAATGGTATTAACTTTTGAAGCAGCTGTTTTAAAATGTCTTGTCACCTCTCTGAGCATGAAAGAGGATGTCAGAGGATTGCTGGGAACCTGAAGCTTTCTGTAACAGAAAGGAAGGCTGACATTTTGAAAGTAGCTGAGGGATTTAAACTTTCATTAAAAGGAATGGAAATGATGCTGCTGAAGCCCCTGGATGCCACTGAACCTCTCAACCCAGGCTGTTGTGGATGTGCCATGTAAACCAGTCAACAGGAAGGCTGGGCAATGCAGGCTTGGCAGGGAAGTCTGAAGTTTGACAAAACAATTGCTCGTAAATAGAAGGCATGCTTCCCTTAAAAAGGAGGGTTTCTCCCCCCTAGAATAAGCTGGCTGTTTAACTGTTAGCTTGTTTAACCTACAGTGTTCTTACAAAGCTTTTACCCTTGGGCTAAACCATGTATAGTTTCAAACTTTACCTTAATTGTTTTTGTTTGGAGAGGAATATGTCAATTTTTGGCCCAAAGGGCGAGCATTTCAGCTGGAGAATCCTAGCTGTCCCTAAAGAAATGACCAGCATGAGCTTGAGCGAGTGCGTGCACCCATTAAGTTGAACTTTAATGTGCAGCATTTATGCTCGGTTGCTTCTAGCACCCAGCGAGTGCTGTTAGGAACCTCGCTGGGTATGTTGGCAGCACAGACCTGAGTTTCTGGCCGTTAGGTGAGGTTCTTTGCATTTTCTATAGGACTGCCCTATAGTTTGGGTGTTGTTTCAGTCATTCCTTGGTCCAGAGCTTTCTGAGCTAGCAGAACAGCTAACCATCTTGTTATACACCCTGCACTGGTGGCAAATCCTGCCCGTGTAGATCATATCATGCGAATCTGACCTCAGGGGAATTGCTGCAATGTATTCCAATAAAGCAAAATTTAAGCTTGCTCTTTTTATCTTAGGTTAGGCCGTTTGGTATTGATACCGAGTCTTTAGGTGAAATATCATACAGATCTTTCGTCCAGGTTGTGTAGGGTCCCTCCACAGGTCTGTGGCCTGGTATTTTCTTTGTCAGTGACTGCATGCCAGCTTCCATTTGGTGTATGTAATCTCGCAGAATCACTGAGGATGGAAAAGACCTGAAAGATCATCAAGTCCAACCATCAACCCAACACCACCATGCCCACTAAACCATGTCCCGCAATGCCACGTCCACATGTTCCTTGAACACCTTATTTTTTTTTTTTGGTTGGAGTCACCATCACTGGAGGTGATGTCCTGCATTAAGGAGCTGGTAAAACCCCAGCTCTGGGGTCACAGTGGCAAGGCAGCCTCGTGTGCCACGTGCAGGGCATTTGGCAGCTGGTTTCTATCAGAATGAAGCAGTCACTCAAACCGTGGCTGTCTGCCAGGGACGGACGCTCTTCTTTCCTAAATGATCAGATGTGACATTACATACCCATCGACAAAGCCAGGAGTGCTGCTGGAGGGGGGGGTGTGTATGTGTGGCAATATGACTGATGGCAAAGTTGCTGTCTCCTTTTACTGCCTTTCCCCATGTGCCATGTTGCCTGTAACACTGTTGAACGGGGGTTTTTTCTCATCCCTTTTAAGACAACTGTAGATGAAGGGGGTTTTTTTATAAGCCCGTTCCTTGGCAAGGATATGTGGTGTTAGTAGACACTCTAATTGAAGCCAGCTAGCCTGGGCATCCCCCAGATGTTACTCTGCCCATCTCCAAAGGGTTCTGCTCTGCCTTTGCTGCTTATGTCCTGCTGTCACGTGGAAGCAAGGCCAGCTGGCAAGGCACAGCTCTTCCCTCCAGCTCCTTCTTCCTGGGAGCTTTGGGCAGCATTGCCCAGAGTGCAGCTCTCCGTCCCTCCCTTCTCCCAGAGGGATAAAAGGTCCAGCATCATGTGTAGCTTCAGGTCCCTTATTTTTGAGGTACCAGCCTTGGTATGTGATTTTTGGCTCTTACTTGCACGCAATAGTGTTCTATCAAAGGATGAGCGTTTTCTGGATGCTGTTCCTTCTGGCTGAGTTGGACTAGCGATTCTGACAGCTGCCAATGCCATTTCCTTGAGTCAGACATCATTAAAGGTTTTACATCAGTCTGGTTTCTTTTGTGGTTAAATCATAGTCTGTGCCCTCCAGTGAATCATACAGCAGCTTGTCAGTGTTGGGAGTTTTATGCGTTCAGATGCTGTTTAAGAGTTGGGGTGTTTGGAACCGATGAAATCCAGCCAGACTGGATAAATTCCCATTTTTAATGATGTGAGAAGGTGGTTTAGCAAAGAGATCCGTATTCCTCCTCCAATAGTCTGTGCAGTTCGGCAAGAAGAAAACTTTGGGGTCTCGGACTGTCAAAAGAAAAAATACTGCTTGAATGATGCAATTAATAATTAATGTCTGTTATTCATATAATACCAGGAATACACATAAGCACAAGTCAGAGGCAACTGACTTGCATGATACTTTTGGACAGGCTGGATCGATGGGCTGAGGCCAGTTGTATGAGGTTCAACAAGGCCAAGTGCCGGGTCCTGCACTTGGGTCACAACAACCCCATGCAACGCTCCAGGCTTGGGGACGAGTGGCTGGAAAGCTGCCCCGCAGAAAAGGACCCGGGGGTGTTGATCAACAGCCGGCTGAATATGAGCCAGCAGTGTGCCCAGGTGGCCAAGAAGGCCAACGGCATCCTGGCCTGTATCAGAAACAGTGTGGTCAGCGGGAGTAGGGAGGTGATCGTGTCCCTGTACTCGGCGCTGGTGAGGCCGCACCTCGAATGCTGTGTTCAGTTTTGGGCCCCTCACAACCAGAAGGACCTTGAGGTGCTGCAGCGTGTCCAGAGAAGGGCGACGAAGCTGGTGAGGGGTCTGGAGCACAAGTCTGGTGAGGAGCGGCTGAGGGAGCTGTGGTTGTTCAGTCCGGAGAAGAGGGGGCTGAGGGGAGACCTCATTGCTCTCTACAATGACCTGAAAGGGGGTTGTGGGGAGGTGGGTGTTGGTCTCTTCTCCCAAGTGACAAGTGATGGGACAAGAGGAAATGGCCTCAAGTTGCGCCAGGGGAGGTTCAGGCTGGCTATTAGGAAAAACTTCTTTCCTGAGAGAGTGGTGAGGCACTGGAACAGGCTGCCCAGGGAGGTGGTGGAGTCACCATCACTGGAGGTGTTCAAAAAACATGTAGACGTGGCATTGTGGGACATGGTTTAGTGGGCATGGTGGTGTTGGGTTGATGGTTGGACTTGATGATCTTACAGGTCTTTTCTAACCTCAGTGATTGTGTGATCCGTACTCTGAAGAGCCTGCTTTGCTTCTGACTTGGGCTGGTTTTCATCAGTGTCGCTTTGGGAATGTTAACAAAGTCACTCTCCAAGTGGGGCTGTGCAGTAGCAGGAGTCAGGGAGGGTGGTTTGGGGCAAGAGTGAGCAGGCACAGGGTAGCGGAAGGAGAGCTAACAGTGTGGAGGAGGTGTGAAAGAGCAAGCATGGGAAACTGGGTTTCTTTATCCCCTGATAACGGGAGCTTGTGGCTTTCAGATGGGATCCCTCCAGATCCCACACTTGCTCCAGGCTTTCTGTTTCAGTCTTGCAACACTGAAAACTTCAAAGCACCGTAATTATCCCTCAGTCTAGGAGTACCCTTAGAGCTGTCTAATCTTTTTAAACTTTCCTTGTTCTTTCTGATCTTTCCTACCTGCCTCCTGGAGCAGAAAATCCATCTAGTGAGCATTGGAGAAGGACCAGTTGTCTACGTGCATCCAAGTAAGATAAATTTCGGCAGTGCCCAGGTTCTGCAAGACGCTTCCTGAACTCTCCACCTCTCCAATCAGACTGTCATCCCTGCATCCTTCTGGGTAGAGATGGTAAGTATCTGTGGGGCTATTTCCCAACAAAAATGACTGGTCCATAACAGCCCGCGACTTGATTTTTATGCACAACATTTCCGTATCGCTCTCCGAGAGAGAAAGCAAGATATTCCATCACAATGCGGCAAGAGGAGCCTGGTTCTGGGGGTGGTTTTAGCTGCGGCACCCCTCAGTAAAATAGAGAGTTTGTATAGATGTTTGAGCAGAAATGAGTCTGGGTCATTTTTACAAGTTCTCCCTTTATTTTGTGGAAGGTATTTAGCTCGGAGAGTCATGCTTTTGGAGCTCTAGGAGATGAAGGGAACCCTGTGACCCTTTGCTCCTGAAAGGGCATGGGTTGCCCTGTGGTTTCCCTGTTCCGTCTGCATCTCCTTTGCCTCAACCTCCTGTTAATGATAGAGACTAGGGTGTGAGGTCTGTCCTCCAACTGCTGGTGGTGAGGCGAGTTTCACACTTACGGGGGGTCACCCCAGCTGGGTTGTTGCACAAAAATATGCTTGTAAGGGTGGTGTAGCGACGGAGTCTGTGGACTCTGTAGCGTTGCAGAGCATCTCTGGAGACTAGCTGCAGAAGAAGGTTATTTAATTCATGGAGGCTGCCTAGTGTGACAAGCTGAGTAGCAGGAGGAGAGCTTGGCTGCTTCCCTGGCAGGGGGAGCAGGGCTGATGCAGCCGGGAAGGGCTCGGGTGCTGAGGCTGGGTAGGATGTGCTCCCCACTGGAGGGGGGATCAGGGCAGGAAAACAGGGTTTGGAGGGGGTTTGTGCTTCTCTGTGGTGGGTTGGAGTTCTGGGGCTGGTTAACCCAGGCTGAATTTCCCTCTTGCTGCTTTTCCAGCTGTTGCACTCCAGTTTCTGTGCCCAGGAGCATAAATGTAACCTCAAAGTGGGGGATTCCCAGGGCAGCTTTCTTTGGCTCCACAATGAAAATCTGCTTTCCATCTTTGCAGAGAGCAAGCCACCTCGGATGGGTGGTACTGGTGTATAAATGATGG
Source organism: Gavia stellata (assembly GCF_030936135.1). NCBI lineage: Eukaryota > Metazoa > Chordata > Aves > Gaviiformes > Gaviidae > Gavia > Gavia stellata. The sequence goes on from NW_026777117.1 coordinate 249,303, forward strand.
GGTTTGCATGCTTGTACCCAAGACTCTGTTTAGGTACTGCCGTCGGGGTGTGATGCCTTCCGTCCCTCCCCTGGGCAGCTTGCAGTGCACCCAGGGGGCTTGCAGGTGTATATCTGCCTCTCCATTGCCTCAGTGCCCTAATTGATGGGATTGGGCAATAAATCCCATCCTGCTTCCCGGCGATCTCTGCAAATATTGTGCTAATCAATAACTAGAATGGTAATATGAGGTGGTTCAGGGATGGTTTCTTTTCCTGCAGTAAAGATGGCCTCTGCTGTTTCATAGCCCCTCTGCTGACTCCCCAGCATGGAGTTACCCCATGGTGAGCATCTTGGCTTCTCAGGATAGCTGCTGCTATCCTGGAGGTGTTCAAGGAGGCAGGTCCCAGGAACCTGCTGGATCAGGCATTTCATCAAGGGCTCTTCAGGCTCTTCAAGACGGTGATGCTGAGCCTGCCTGATGGGAGCAGCACTGCGGCAGGCGAGGTGTGCTCCAGCTCCTCCCTTGCCCCCAGCAGCTGCCTACTTTGGTGCTGTTTTGTTGCCTGGATTGAAGTTTTGCCCTTTGCTGCTGTCTTAGGCTGCCTGGCAGTTTATTGATGGGAAGAAGAGAGGACTGAATAATTTTGGAGATAAAATTTGAGATGCGGTCGGGTGTCCGGGTGACCCGCACATGTACATCTGAGAGCAGAACTGGCTCCGGCTGTCCTTTAGCCTAGCTTGGGCATCCTTCATTCACTTGTGCCCCTGAACCCAAGTCTTATGTTCTCTAAGATGCCAAAGCTGCTGCTTTGATTTCCTGCTTGGAGATTGCCGCAGGACAGCGAGCTGTGATACCCCTGTCTCCCGTTTGATGGCTAATCTTGAAACCGTGGCTCTTTGCAGTCAGGCTTCTAGATCACAATTCCCCACTCGAAAGAAAGAGCTATTGATTGAATTTTTCACAACAACATTACAGCACGCTGACTGGCAGTTCAACAAACTGAATGAGATTAGATTAAGGGGCAGCAACAGGGCAAATAAAAGGCTGGTGTCTTGTTCAGAACAGAAAAGGAAAATGCTGTAATGCAGATGGCCATGGTGCTGTCCTTAACCATCACGTGCAAATTGCTGTTCCTGTCAAGTCGAGCTTTCTTCTTGCTTTATGGGAGAAAAGAGCATTATCTGAGCAAGCAGAGATGTTTTTTGTGGATAACTTCACTCCGGGATAGCGACTTAAGGAATTACCTGGAGTACCCCTCGTGCACAGGCTTCCCTGTACCCCTCTTCTCTCCGTCGGATGAGTTGCGGTGAACAGCACTGAGCATCTCTGCCACTAGAAGGAAGGAAATAAAAAAACCTCCAAAGCTGTGCATTGCGATGGGGCTTTTGGGGTTTGTAGTGGGGTGTAGGAACTTCATACCCTAGTCCTCTGTTGGCTTATCCCTGCTTGCCAGGGTAGCTGCAGGGCTGTGACCCTTGGGGCCAGCGTGTCATCCCCTGCTCATCCACTGAATCTTGTGTCTGTCTGTACTTCTCCTTGTCAGATTGCTTTCCCAGCTGCCAGGTATCCCCGTTAGAGCATCCTCTGGATCCAGCAAGGAGAGGATTTGCCTTTTTCGTGGTAAAAAAGACTGGAGGAGTAGGTCAACATGAAGGAGCTGCTGCAGCTTAGCTGGGGGCTGATGCGACCTGCTGAAAAAAGTGGCTGTTTCTCCTCCTTGCCGCCGCTGTCATCTTTTTTCCTGTTTCCCTAAGTGTCTGGTTTTTGCCATATTGACAAGTGCAGAAGAGTTGTATTGATTAATGGAAGTGTTTGCTCTCCCTGCAGAAAGGCAGAGAGGAAAAAGCATCTTTCTTTGATCATTTCCTACTTGTTTGTTGTCACTCTGTCTTCTCAGGCATCTTTTATTCGGCTGCTAAGAATGACGTCTCTCGGCATCACAGAAGGCAGCTGCATATCACGCCTGTGTGATCAGGAAAGAGAAGACAGGCTTAGGGTGTAATTTTTGTTAATCAGCGGCAGCTTTCTTCTGCCTGCATAACCACCGTGCTGGGTGTGTTATGTGCTACCACAGGGAGGCAAACGGTGGTTTCCTGGTGCCTTGTAATGAGGGAGGAGAGCCTCGTGGTGCTCTGAAAGCTCACCTTTAGACTTAAACCATTGGTTTGGTTTTTAAAGGCTGTGTTTTGCTAATACAGCAGCACCGATTTGCTGATTTCCACCCAGCTTGGTCATGCCAGAGCTGGACCATGCCTGGAAACTCACGCCATCGGTCATGAACGGGGTCAGGGCCAGGAGGGTCTGGTCTTGTGCTGGCGACCAGTTGTATGAAAACCTGAGGAAGGTGGAGGGCCGTGTCCCTGCCAGGGTTGCACAGGCTTAGGTCCAGGGCATGTGGCTTTTAGGGGAGCAGAGGTTTGGAGGAGACCTTGGAAAAGGTGCCTGAAACCTGGCCACAGGGAAGAGGGTTTTTTATCATGTCAGGTATCTCACATGAGTTCATGCCCTTTCAAAATTGCTGTATTTCAGTAATTGAAGAAGTTGTTGTTCTGCTCGTCTAGGGAAACTAAGCTCGTTGTATTGCGCTGCACCCGTTGGCCAACTGAATTAAAGAAGGGTAGAAGTCTTCAAGGCAATTATGTTCCTACAAGCCAGAGTGACTCAGCGGAGTGCTTTTCCCAAAGGAAAAGTGGGAGGAGTTTGGTTACTAAATGTTGTGCTGGGCAGCAGGTGGTCAAGCCATGCCCGAGTCCTGGCTGGCGAACCCCGATGTGCGGAGCGGTGGCACTGGTCTCCCCAGCTCAGTGGGGAGGGCAGATGGGGTCTGGAGGGGTGAGCTGTGGGCAGGGGCCAAAGGTGGAGACAGGCTTCATTAGCTCCCTCACCAGTCTGCTATTAGCTGAACCAAGTGTGACAAATTAGGCTGCGTTGTCAGTGGCAGTGAGTGCCATGCTTTAGTTTTTATATTTTTACTGGCTTTAAAGGCTCTGCCTCTTGCTTTCATAAAGCATCCCTTTGATGGTGCGCTGGGGCAGAGGCTAAACCAAGGTGGTCCCATGCTTTTGCCGAGGAGATGCTGGTGCTGAGGTGCCGGGAGGAGGCTGGTTGTTGGTGGGAGCACCTAGCCAGCCTCGCGCTCTGATCTCCACCTCGTGCTGGGGCTCGGGGTGCTTTTGTGCTGTTTTCTGCCACTGGCAGTTTGTGCGGCTAAAGAGGAGCTTGGAAACGAAGAAGGTGGGGTCCCCCACCTCAGGACTGCGAAAACACCTGGGACAAGGCTCTCCGCACAACTGATGTAGGATGGGGTTTTATTTCCCCATCATGTGCAACCTCCACGAGGAGCGATGGGTCAGCCTGACGTGGTGGGAACGCTCTCTCCCTAGAGCTATGGCTTGGTAAAGTACAGCTGCATTTTTAATACTGAGTTCTGCTTCCTCTTTCGCTTGTGCAAGGCCAGAATGACCAGACCCCTTTAATTAACTCGCTTTAAGTAGCTCCAAGAGAACGGAGTGTGGTGGCTTCTCTGTCATCCCTTAGGGCAGCCAGCCATCCTTCCATCCATCCATCCGTCTCAGATGCACGCTGGTGTCCATTGTCATCAAATTTTGGCAGCTCTTATTCACAATGGAAATCTGTCCTGCGAGAAGCTAATGATCTTAGCATTGAACTTCTTGATTAAGTGATTGATCCCTACCCTTGCCTAGCACTCAGGGACTCTGATGTCCGATAGTGCAAGCTTCTACAGGGATTAAAATAGCCACAGTCTTTGTCTATCCAGTGTGTACAGCTATTGCATCGTTTTCCAGAGCATTCAGGGAGAAGCAAGTAGCAGGGGTGTCATCAGAAGTTAGATCTTGGTCTCCAAAGTGATGGAGTTCTTCAGCATGGCTCCACGAGATTTCCTGTTTCTGGGACACAGCCTGGCTGGGTGTAGGCAGAAGCTGACCTAGAAACCTGAGTGAATGTGGCCCGGCAGAGCCTTTCGGTCCCAGCAGGTCTCCTGTTCAGCAATGCACTGTGCTGCCCCTCGGACCTGCACCAAACGCTGACTGAAAGAATGAGGACGCGATGCAAATCCTGCTCCTCCGGAGTGGGCTGTTGGCCTGGTAGGGCTTGGTGGGTCTGCGCTGGGTCACCCTGGGAAATTCAAAGTCTGGCTCCGTCGAGACAGCCTATCGTTATTCCTCAGTAATAGTTTCTTGGGTACACTTTACTGCCCGGCTTGTTGCCAAGCTTTGATAAATGAGCTTTGTCAGATAGCAGACTTGCAGATTCACCTCTGGAGCAGAGCTATCAGGTCTCCTTTTCAAGCGAGCTACCCTGTGTCAGCATGAATCAGAGGAAAAGTTGTACATTAACGTCCATGAAGACTTAACACCCACCAGCTTGGCATGAACATGTTGGCTGGGTAGCCCTTGGCTGATGGCAGCGCAGTGGATGCCTCTGAGGCTCCACTGAGGCTACATGCAGGATGCAGGGACAACAGCAGAGGGTTGGTGGGATCCTATGTGGTGAGTGAGGTCAGTCTTCTCTTGTCTACCTGCCTGGGGTTGTGTGCGTCGCTGGCCTTTGGGATGAAAATAAATGTGGTGCTGATTTGATGGAGTTTCAATGACTGTAGTCTCTCTGGGTAAGCAGGTAGAGCTCTGCTGACAGGTTTTTGCTTTGTTTGCCATCTTCCAGTCTCGCTAGACACCCTGAGGTTCAGCCTGGTTTTCAAGCACTGCTTCCCCTCCGCAGGCAGGCAGTGTCGGGGGGTGCAGAAACCAAAATGATAATTAGCCAGACCTCAAAGGGAAGATAAGAATATTCCCTAACAGAGTATGAGGTCCCAAACCAGAAGGCTGGAGAGTAAGGTTGCAGGTAATAATGGATGTGGAAGGTGTAGGAGGAGTGAAAAAAGCCTAGCCTGCGCTCCCTGGAGACGCAGAGCCCCGGGGTTCAGCCTGTGCCGACTACCTTCCTCCACTCAAGGACAGGGAGCTGCTGGAGAGGGTACAGCAAAGGGCTACGATGACGATTAGGGGACTGGAACATCTTTCTTATGAGGAAAGGATGAGGGACTTGGGTCTTTCTAGTCTGGAGAAGAGAAGACTGAGGGGGATCTTATTAATGCTTATAAATACTGAAGGGGTGGGTGCCAGGGGGATGGGGCATCTTTTTTCAGTGGTGCCCAGTGACAGGATGAGAGGTAACGGGCACAAACTTGGTCATAGGAAGTTCCATCTCAATGTGAGGAGGAACTTCTTTACTTCGAGGGTGGCAGAGCACTGGAACAAGCTGCCCAGAGAGGTTGTGGAGTCTGGAGATATTCAAAGCTCACCTGGACGCATACCTGTGCAACCTGCTCTGGATGACCCTGCTCTGGTGGGGGGGCGTGGACTAGGTGATCTCCAGAGGTCCCTTCTAACCCCTATCATTCTGTGAGTCTGTGATTCCACCCTTATCTTGCCTTTGTTTTAAGACTTTCTCTTGCAACTCTAGAGGATAAATGAAATGGAACTCAGTTTATTAGTTTTGCCATCGCCTGGAATAATTGTGATGCCTTTGGCGTGCTCCATCCTGGGATGCAGGCATGCAGCCCTGACCTGCTCTCCGTGCAGGGCGCAGTCAGCCTGAGGAGTTATTGTAGCTGGGGCGCCTACCCACGCTGCTGGGACCCTGAATGCTCAGCAAGTTATTGCTTCCCTGGCCTCCCGCTAGTCTTACTCTCATTTTGGGGGGTTATTTAAAATGCTTTCCATGACTTTGAAGTGCTGCTTGGTTTTCTGATGCTCTTCTCCCATGGGCTGGCTGGTGTCCTGTTAGAGCTCAGTGCCGCCAGCCTGACAGATGGAAACTCAAGCTGACTTCACCTGGATCAGGCACTGGGATCATGTCAGGCCTCCAAGCTCATCATTGCTTTTCATTTAAAAAAAAAAAAAAAAAAGGAAAAAACCCTTTTCTCTTACAATACTGAGGTGTTTTGGGTGAGTAGTGCCTGTTGTCCCAAACACAGCACTGAACTGTGGGGTCCGTGTGCCACTAACATCTTGGTGGACACTTTGAAGCCGTACATCTACATCCCAGTGCATTTCATGCTGACCAGGGAACATTGCACGCGTTTCTCTTTGTCTGCTGCAAGCCTGGTCCCTGCGGACGTGGTTTTAAATGGAATTGGGGGTCCAGCGCCCTTATTGCCCCATCTGTAGAGGGAGGTCTGTGAGAGACCAGAGGAAGAGAACGCTTGGGAAGCCCGGGCCATGCCCACAGGGCGTGTCTTGCCCTTTCTTTCTGCTTATTTCTTTACTGCCCTGCTGTAAACACTTACAGCTGAATGTTTCAAAGCCAAGGACAGTGGGACACCTCGCTGCAGCTGATGATCAGTGGGGACCGAGTGCTTCAGTCCTTCAGGGGCTGTTGAGAAGCACTGCCTAACTCTTGGGAAAGAAGACTTTGGTGTTAGCGTTTCGATCAACTGGTTTTGCAGAGTTATTCTTCAGGCTCTCAGCAGTATCCCGCTGCCACGGTGGGGTTTGAGCAGTCCTGGCTTCCTCTGGCCTTGAGCCTTGATGCAAACCCGGCGACCGTGGTTGGGAAGGCAGGAGAGATAAAGTAGCTTCCCTTGGTGCGCACTCCGAAAGAGAGACCAAAAGAAGAGGAATAACCTTCTTCTGAGGATGAGCATCTCTTGGGTTGGGCAAGACTGGGTTAATGAAGTGAGTCTGTTAAAGAAGGGTAAATTACAGGTTGTGTAAGCTCCTGCATAGTTGTTCTTCCCAGACACCGTAGCTTAGATTTAGGGAAATGAAAAGCCTTTATGTTTTTTACCCTCACATCTTTAGTCCTTCCTTTTCCTGCACCCCACAAGAGACGAGGGTCCATGGTTTCCATCCTCATTAGTGTTTGGCTTGTCTTGCAGGCTGGCAAACGCTCACGCTGGAGGATTGAACCCTGTAGAGGAGTGATCCCCCCTGAGAGCGAAGTGTCTGTGACTGTCATAGCAAACTTGGATGACACAGAGAAATTCAAGGATGAGGTGAACCTGTTCATAGAGAACAGTCGTTCTTATGTCATCCCCGTCCAGGCTGTCGGCATCGGCACCATGACTGTCACTGACAAACCTTTTGGTCCGGAGCTCAACTTGGGACCCCGCTTCAGGTAGGATATCTCTCATCAGCTGCTTCTGCCATGGGCTCAGCCAGGAGGAGTTTTACTGTAGTCCTTCAGGCTAGTTCTCCTCCTGTGCTCAAGGTCCTGGCTCCATTTCACTGAAGCCACAAGAATTCCTTTAGAAGCATTTTATGGCCAGTTGAAAAATGTTAGATACCCTCAAAAGCCACCAAAATGGACACCAGTTGCTAAATTGTCACTGAATTGCCCTTAGTTATAATACATTTATTTCCTCACTTTATCAAATAAAGATATGGAGGAAAACAGCAGGTCCCCGAAGCCTCCGGCTGGAAAACGCTGCATTACGAGTATAAACATATTTCCCTTTGCAGTAACATGGCTTGCTTTTTCACTCACTGTGGAGTATCATCTTGCAACAGCAGAAAACCGTGGAGGTAGCTTGTTAGCCACTCCTTGACTAAATTAATGGTGCTGCTTTATTTCCCCTTCAACTTCTGTTGATCCCATGTTCTCACCGTGCATTTATCTTCCTAAAACACAAAACCAGCTGCACTGTTCAGGCAAAGGGTGGTATGTTGGGAGCGATGAGGGTTGGCTGCTCTCTAAGGGATGAGATCCCACCAGCGAGGCAAGTGGTGCCCGGATCACCAGATGAGTCTATATACCCTGCAGCCTCCCCAGTAGCATCTTCGGAGGAAGCCATCTGAGGCAGCAGCTTCCAAGGGGAAGGTGAAATGGCAGCGAAGCTGTTCCTCCCTCTACTTGCAGCCAGGCCCGCTTAGCGTCTGATGCAGCGAGACCTGCACCTTGGAAAAATACTCGGACTATTAAGCCCCAAAGGCTGGTGATGCTCTGTCTGCAGCAACTGAGATGATGTTTGTATTGGGTCTGGCTGAGATGGAGTTCCTTTTCCCCACAGCAGCCCTCATAGTGCTGTGCTTTGTACTGGTAGCTGGAAGGTGTCGATAAGGCATCAGTGGTTTGGGTACTGCTGAGCAGTGCTCGCACAGCATCCGGGCTGTCTTTCCGACACTCCCCTCTCACCGGTGGGCTGGGAGTGGGCAAGGTTTTGGGAGGGGACACAGCCAGGACAGCTGACCCAGACTGACCGAAGGGATGTTCCATCCCATACGACGCCTGCTCAGCAATAAAAGCTAAGAGAAAGGAGGAGGAAGGGGGGGCATTTGTTATTACAACATTTGTCTTGTGGAGCAACTGCTAAGCATACTGAAGCTCTGCTTCTTGGGAAGTGCCTGGACATCACCTGCTGATGGGAAGTAGAGAATAAATCTTTTATTTTCCTTAGCTTCCGCACACAGCCTTTGCTTTTGCTGTATTAAACTGCCTTTATCTTGACCCATGAGGTTTTTTCCATCTGATTTTCTACCCGCCCTGTCCTGCTGAGGAGGGGAGTGATAGAGTGGCTTGGTGGGCACCTGGAGTCCAGCCGAGGTCAACCCACCACTATGTTCTTCATGAAGCTTTTCCTTGCTGTGCACAACCAGACCAGCTGCTGGATGGTGATAAGCTTAGGGGCAACCAAGGTCTGTCTCTTGCTGTAGCTTTGAGCTAGGTCAGCCTTTTCGGAGGTGCCTTTATGGCTGAGTGTGCAGTCAGATAACGCCATCAGGGTGCTGAAGCTGGGTGATCGCTGGGAAATAGCAGCTCCCATGACATTTTCCATCTCTGCTTCTCTTCTAGCCTGGATCCCTGCAGTTACCACTTCAAGTTGACCAATAAAGGACGACGCACCCATCAGGTCTATTGGACGACGGAAGGTTTCGCTCCCTTTCGCCTGCGTCATTGTCTCCCGGCCATCAGTAACATCAAGGGCAAAGATGCCTCCCAGAGCCCCAAACCCGCCTGCCCTGTGTTCAGGCTTCGGCCGCTGAGGATGGAGCTGATGCCAGGCAAGACAGTGAAGATGACGCTGGAAGGCTTCTCCAGCACTCCTCAGGTGAGGTCCCCCACGAGGGCTGAGCTTTTCCCATCAGATTACATCCACTGGGACTTCTTTTGCAGCCCCTTGACATTTGCTTGCGAAAATGAGCAAGAGCTTTCCAGAAACTGATTTAATGCCACAAGTTACCATGGCAGCACCAGTTGGTTTTCTTGCTGGCCACCATCAGTTGCTAAGGTTTTTTTTCGTGTTTCTATAGCTACCATAAACCCAACTTGCTGACACCAAAATGGGGGCTGAAGGAAGTATTGCTACTTCAGGGGCAAACGGCAGGTTACAAGGTGTTGTGTGCTGAGGCAGAAAGGAAGGGCAGGGAAAATAAGTTACCCTTGGACTATGAACACATGCAGAAAGTAGATTAAAAAATGCAAGGTAATGTATCTGGGGGAAGCAGTGAGTAAAACAAACCACCTGTGAGGGGAGGGAGTGTCTGGAAGCAGCATCATTTTTCCTCTGTAGACAAACATAAGCCGAGGGCTTGTCTAGCACTGAGTCCTGGAGGAGAAAAAATGAACACAGTGTGTCAGCTCTGATGATCATTCTCCACAGGGGAGCCTGTTCCCAGGGATCATTATAATTGACAGCTTGACTTTTGTCAATATTTCAATAACAGCTCACCCCAGTCTCTCAGCCAGCCGTGGTGTCCCAAGGGCAGCCAGGTCTTGCAGCACCCTTGGATGGCAGCTGAGAGGGGGGATTTCAGCAGGGTCACTGGGTGTTCTCCCTGGACCCTTCTTTCCAGGGGAAATCAAACTCTGCAGAGAAACTGCCAGCTAACCCTGGTGTGCATTCGCTGGCTCCAGATGTTTAAGCAAATATGGAATAAATCCCCATTAAGCTCCTGCTGATAGCAGTGCTTTGAAAGGTCTTTTAAAGGGTTGTCTCAGTAGCAGCTTGAGGAAGACTTGATTACTCACTCAGCTGACTGTGGTGGGACTGTTCCTGTGCAGTTCTGAGCCCAAAGGTTTTGCTGAAGAGGGAAAAAGGTACTGGAAAGGAAACAAAGTGATCAGGGCACTGGTGAGGGTGTCTGGCCTGGAAAGGCAAAAGGGGATCTGTGAGCTCAGCTGTGGCTGCCTGGTTCGTGCAGTCAAAGCCCAGACCCTGGGAGTGGGCTTTCCACCTTACTTGGGTCTGGAGAACTTAATTCTCTTCAGGTTGGCCAGAAGCCCAACTGCCTGCACTGCCTGTGCAACACAGATGATTTTGGAGACTGTAGGCTCCAACGAGGAGTTGGGTTGTGGTGTTGTACCAGAGGGAAGAGTGAGAAATGATGGGAGGAATTTGGGAAAGTGAAACCATGAGAAATCAGGAAAAAGTCTTGAATGCAAGAGCATCCCGCTTCAGCAGAGGGTTTTCGTGTGAAGTGCAAGACATCTCTTTTCTGGGGAGATTGCTTTTAAAACCAGCTTTAGGAGGGCACAGTACATCCTAGGAATGAGTGATCCCCTCTTTACCTGAAGGCAGGCTGGCTAGTTGGGTTTTTCCCATGGATCCTTTCCACTAAGCTTCCAAGGGAGGGTTTGCTGGCATTTGCCTTTCTACCACTTGTTTCCCTTAATATAGTTACATATTTTTTAATCCATTCCTACAGCCTTCCGTAAGCATTACGCTTAGCGATGGGGCACATCAAATCATTATTTGGGGCAGGGATTATTACAATTGTAGACAGCACATGACTCAAGTGCCTTTTGCGGGTGTTGGGGTGTAGTGGTATGGACATTTGAGTGCAGAATAAATAGGATGCAGCATAGGAAGAGAGGGGGCTGTTGAGGAGATGAGTGACTGTAACTTTATGGCAGTAATAGCTGCTGATGGCCAAGATCCCATGGCATGGTTTTTATCCAGGCTATTAAAATCCTTTATGTCCACGGTCGGGTGGCTAGCAACTGCAGGGTGTTTTCTGGACGCCCTGCTAGCACCCGCTGAATGACGTGTGACTCTTGCATGCAGGTGGTGAAGGAGCGGCTGCTGTGTCATGCCATGGTGGGGAACAAGGCAGGGAAGGCACAGATCATGCAAGTGGACGTCACCTGTGAGTTTGTTGTTCCTGTTGTGCAACTATCCTCCAGAGAAGTCACTTTCCGGGTGGAGAAGGTAAGTCTTTGGATTGCATTCTGGCATTGAATAGCTTGGCTGATGACTGAGAGCCCGTGGGGTGTGTGCACTTGTGTTCAAAGGAGGAAGTTAAATATCTTCTCCAAGTCCTCGGGGCTTTTGCTATTGATTTGAGCAGGACCAAGCTTTTGCCATTAACACCGAAATCATTATTTTGCTCCTCTGGGCTGGGGGACAGTCTCACCAGCTCTATTCTGCCTTTTTTGATGTGGAGACAGAATTGAGTTGCTGAGCCAAGGGTGGAGGGTGAGATGTGTGGGACCCCCGAGAACAGTGTGGGCTTTGCTCAGCCACCTCGTGTGCTGGGGCTGCAGCTGAGCGATGCTAAACCCACTCCTCACACCTCCTGAGGCGCTTTGTAAAATAAGTGAGGACATTTTTAGGGATGGGACTGTTTCTTAACTTCACCGAAGTAAAACTGAGATTACAGCTGCTCCGCCGAGGGGGATCGTGGCCACTTCTAGAGACACACCAGTTTCTGTACTCAGAATAACGGGAGGTTTTTAAGGATCCTCCAAGGCACAGTGAAGTCTGAACACTGATCCTGTAGGGAAGCTGAGAAAAACTGATTTAGCTGTCAACTCCTCAGGCTGATGAGGGAAAACTGTCATCTCTTGTCTCTCTTTGCCTTCTATGCTCTTGGTATGGATGCTAGCTCTTTGCATTTCCCCAAGCCTCACTTTCTTCAAAGGACCCACAGACGTCCTTCAGCCGCAATGGTGATAACACCAATACAAAGCAGGTGCCCTTTAGTCTCTGGATCCTGACTCCTGCATCATCTTTCCCTCTCCCGCGAGGAGTCTGAAAAAGAGAAGATATTTCATTATTTAGTTTCTGTGTTTTCAGGTCTCTCCTCTGGTTCCCAGGCTTCCAGAGAAGCACAAAATCCTGTGAGCAGGCAGTTCAGATTTAATTAGAAGCTTTTCAGCTCTCCCTGATGTCTGCCTGTGGTCTGCTTGATGCCACGCGCTCCGATTTATCGAGCGTTACGACGCTGCAGCTGTTTGATATCAATACACCCAGAACTAGTTTCCCAAACACTGTCTAGTTTATATAAACCATGCAGGAAGCCCAGAGCAATGCGTAAACAGGAAGAAATAGCTTAGGCTGAGCTTGAGCTTTGAGGCTACAGACACCTTGTCACTGTAGCAGGGGCGGCAGGAGACACGTTGCAAACGAACTGTCGAGGTTTCTCGCTGGCTGTGTGTGCATGGAAATGTTCAAAGCTAACTGTAGGCTACTGCAGGCTCTCCACTAAGGGCTAAATCCTGCTTGCTTTTCTCCTTTGACTAGCATCACTGCTTTTATGAGGCTACCAGAACCGATAGGCTTATAAGAAATTACCGTATGTGCGTGAAAAGTCTTGTGCCATTCCGCCCAAGAGAGGGTACAAAACTGGAGACAAACGAACTGGGTTCACTTTCTCTTTTGATCTTGTTCAAGCAGCTGCCTCCTCTCGGGGTCCTATCCCCCCATCTGTACGTGAGACTTTCCCTGTCCCCCAGGGGATGCTGTAGTTTCTAAACATGAAAAGCATCTGATCTACTTCAAGGAAACCTTTCTAGAAGAGTAGAAGTGAATAAAAATAGTAAATAGAGGTGTATGCTCTTCTGGGGTTGAAAAACTTGAAACGCATCAGAAAGGAAAGGACATCCGTGGTCGCTTCAGGTTGTTTTTTTTCCTTGTCTCCTTGTTTCTGTAGCAACCCAGTGATGTCCTTACTCTTCAGCACAAGCCTCTTTCTTTAAAAAACAACTCCTCCCTGCCACTCAGCGTTGTCCTGGCCCTAAAGCAACCCTTCATGATCTGCGATGCCGACCGGCAGCCCTCCCCGCAGATGTTCAGGTGAGCAGCCGTGGACCTTCGTGCTGGTGGGGTTTGAAGAGGGAGGAGTGTGGTGGTGCATTTCTGTTGGGAGGTCCTCTGGTAGAGAGGTTTATTCTTTAGAATCAGCAGTAGACTGGCCCGAACTAAATTAGATTCAAAACAAGTTGCTGAAGGAACCAAAATATCATCTGAATTGGGGAAATACGTCCTGGCTGTAAGCCATGAGGAGAGGGGAGCGTGCAACCAGGTCTGGGCACGCCATGTAGTAAAGGTGTCTCCTGGAATCCATCCTAGCTCTCCAGCAGCCATCCAGATAACCTCAAGAAGCAGCTTGCTCCCTTCAAGGGCAGCCCTGCTTTCCAGAAGGCTGAGGATGCTCCTCCAGCCGCTCCCTGGCACCTGCCCCGTTGTTGGTGGAAGGTGTTGGGTATGGACTCTGCTAAACGTGTTGTGGTAGGCACGGCCACCGTTTCTGTGCCGTGCCAGTGACTAGCACTTGCAAAGGTGAGGCTGCAATGCCGTTGCGCTTGTGCTGTGAGGATAAAGGAGTTCCTGTAGAGTCAGGGCAAAAGGCCCTGGCTTGCCATGCTGGTTTGGTTATGTATTTAGCGTATAGCTTCTGTGGGTCCAGAATTCAGGAGAACAATATTTACTTCCCTCTTGTACTGATGCAGAGCACAGAGGCATGAGCCTGAGATAGTCTCAGACAAGAGTGGTGTGGTGCTTGCGGGCAGCTGCACGCTGTAAAGAAAAGGAAGGATGAACTGAGAAGGCCACGTTGGGGTCACATGTTGAATATTTACACGTTTCATGCCGTCAGACCTTGGGACTTCATCACACTGGTGATTAATACTCTTCATCTCCTTGCAGTCCATGAAGCTGGAGGTAGATGAGGAGCTTCACCTCTCCATCAGATTTAACCCTGCTTTTGAAGAGCGTTTGAACACCTGGGTAGCAGAGAAGGCTCTGAAAATACGCTTTCTTGAGCACCCTCATGAGGACCAGGTCACCGTTCGGGGAGAGGTCTACTTCCCGAATCTCCACATCCAGACCACAGCCCTGGACTTCGGCTGTATCTTGAACGACACTGAAGCTGTCCAAGATGTCGAGATGACTAACTGCAGCCCGCTGCTTGTCCAGTACCACTGGTCATTCCTGGTGGACAGCCATGTGAACCAGATGAGGTACGTGCACCAATGCCCTCTCCTTGAAGCTCTTCTTCCTGGTGTCCTGTTTGTACTTTGCAAAGACCAAGCTGTTTGCCTGGGATCCGACAAATTGCCTTCAACTTTCCCTTGTGGAAAGAACACCTACCAGGTGTGGTCAGGCTAGATGCGTAGGGAATAGGTGATCTCCACCAGTTTGATGCTGGGAAAGAGGCATCGTTCTCCAGCCAAGCTGGGACTGTAAGACATGGCCAACACTTTTCGCATAGCCCGTAGCCTAGAATCCTGCTTGGTGTCTGGAGCTACAGAGCCATGCTTAGGCACTTGGAGAAGCAGATCTATAACGGGAGTTCTCTTCCTTCCCTGCCAACCCTACTTGTCGTCATGTCATGCAAAGAACCTACACAGGCACTGCCACCAGAACGATGTGCTGTTGCCCCAGTCTCTTGCTGCTGCTATGCCGTAGCCTCCGTACTGGTTCCCCTGGGAAGGAAAGCTGCTGTGGAAAGCTGCTTTCTCAGACCTTTGTGGCCTGAGGCAAACACCTCCTTGGTGAAGTGAGTTTTCATCTGCTCAACTGCATGTCACATTCGCCAAACAGCTCTTTAGTGTTTTACAGCGAAATGGCAGGTTCTGCTGCAGCCTCGGGTACAGCTGTAGGTGTTGGGGGGAGGACTTGTCTGAACATCCCCTGGGAGCAGGGCCACCCAGCGTTGGTCTGTGGTTTCCAAGCCAATCTTGTAGTCATGCCGGAGCACATCTATAAACACATTTCTAGGAGTTCCTCCTGCTGTGGCCTCTCTACATAGTACAAAAGTCTAGTCTGGGCAGTTTTAATTACAGTCACAAATGGTTTTTCCATAATGCCCTAGGAAACCGAGGAAAAATAACCATTGTGCATTGAAGTGCTGCTGTTACAAATACCGGAGATCATCAATAAACAGTTTTGTTCAGGGCATTGGGGTCTGGCTCAGAGGAGACGACCTATTGGGAAATGGAAATTAGCTATGGCTATGAGGAGGGCTTGGGGGAGAAGACCTGGGCATTGGGGTGGCCCATCCACAGCTGGCTCTTGCCAAGTAACAACAAGTCTTTAGTGTGGCCCTTCTTGATGCACAGCGCCTTCAAGAACAGACCCTAAAATGCAGAGGAAAGTCTGCAAAAGCAGGTGGAGGGAGGCGGGCAGGGGAAGAGGAGCAGGGCTGTAAGCTCTGCTTGGAGGCCCCTGTCATCTCCTGGTAAATTAGATTAGGGTTTAATTACCAGCTAAAGGGAAAATCTAATTTTGATGATAGAACAATGCATATATTTTATAATAAGAGAAACAAACACATTACAGCGAAGCCTGTGTGGAATTAATTTCCTCTGGGGCCACTTGTTGGCCAGTTGCCTGTTTATCTTGACTCTTATTTTTTTTTAGAACCAATTTAGGTTTTTGAAAATGCGAATGCTGAATCAGTTCTCAGCTTTTAATTACGCCGTCTCCACCTACATTGGCTTTGCTGGACCTGAGCCTGCAGGTGCTCATTCTTCCAGTGGATGCGGAGTCACCCGACTCTGCTGAGTCGGTAGCAGTTGAGGGTCCTGAGCATCTGGCAGGATAGAAGCCTCTGCTCCACAGGGTTTGGCATAGCCCCTTTGCTGGCTCGTTAGCGCTGTGGACGTTACGACAGCTCCCTTCTCTGCTCTGCATATTAATTAAGCAGTAATGTACTCTCTCCAGGTCCCTCAGCAGACACCATGTGATCCTCTGTGGCAGAGCTGGAAATGAAGACGGTCTCCAAGCTATTAACACCTCAAATTGCTCATTAAGAGCCCTGCAGAAGGGCAACATGTCAGATATTATTTCTGGTCCACATTAAGCACTGTTGGTATTCTAAATTATCAGATCAAACTAACTCAGTCTGACATTGAGGGAATCAAACATGAGGTCTCAGGAAAGGAAGGTGAGATCAATAGAATTTAACTGTCCATACATCTAACCTTGCTGGAGCCGATCATCAGAGACTCCCAGCATCAATCAGACACACACATTTATTTTGGCCAGGAGAGAAAAGTGTTGTTTCTCTGCCTGGACAAGATGCTGTGTGCTTAGATCTCTTTTTTTATTTTTTTTCCTCTCTTCTAATTGTTCAACCCATTTTTTTCTCCTTACTCTTTAGTCACTGCTGCTACTTTGAGCAGAGCAATCATATGAGCAACACAGTCCAACTGTTGCTGTGTGGTTGGACATGCCCAACTCATGCCAAACCATGCCCCTTCTCTGATGCTGCTGAGCTGTAAATCTCTCATGGTTACTCTTCTTCTAGACCTATGTGGTTAGAGGCAGACTGAGAATAGGCTCTCCTCACCCCTTGGACCTTTGATAGCTCAAAGCTGAGTTAAGCCTTTGCACCAAGATGTTTTCTGCAGCGCTGGAGTGGATCTCCAGAATCGCCCAGGAGGAGGTAGTAGATCTAGAGTCAAATTCAAACATTTCATCACCTTTCTTACCTTAAAGGTTTCTTGAAAGACTGATTTGTCCCCCTTTCTAAGGGCAGTACCCAGCTTCTCAGCTTTGTTTGGGATTCCCATCAAAAGGAAGACATTAAATGCAAAGGATATACAAGGATTTTCTTAGAGACCTGTGACAAAGGCTCATCCCCAAACTTAGCTGTTCTCTAGAGTTTTCATCCTTCATTAAGGGTCCATGTCTTGTCATTTACTTTGAGCGTTGCTGTTCCTGCATCACCTCTTTGTCCCCTTCATGCGAGCCATGTTCCCTCCCTGGGATAGAGCTAACAAACGCCGTGCGGTCCGTGTGCCACGATGGATCAGCAGGAGCTCTGCACTTCCATGGCACATGTCAAGCCCCCTCTGTGCATTGATCCGACATCTCTGGAGAGTGGGAGAGTCTTGGCTACAAAGCCAGTGTAATGAATTGCCAGTAGATTCTTTGGGGAAAGAGTTTGTTGGCCTAAACATCTAGAAAATGACTCTTCCCTTTCCATCCAGGATTTTCTTGGGCAATTTGTTTTGAACAAACCAGCAGCCTTTCTCCTCCCAAGTGGATCTTCCTGTAGCGTTACTAATTCCTCATGCCTCTGCCCTCTCTCCTTCCATGTCCCCTGGCAGGTTGCACTGCAGGGACCCTGCGAGCCAGATCTCAGCCTTGGTACTGACAAATAAACCCCCAAATCACTTCTGTGTTGTATTTGATGAGTTTTTTGCTTTGTTGTTTTTATAGCAAGGAAGAAATGGAAAACGTAGACGGTGAAAAACAGTGCAAGGCAAAAACCTGACAGCAGTGCTCTGTCAGCCACCGGAGGGGAGAGATAGCAACATCAGCAGTGAGAATATACATCAGACATGCACACGTCCACTGTGCCCCTGATGCTGGGGAGTCTGGGATGGGTGACAGTAGAGCATACCCCCTTCTCACCCCCCAGTGCAATCAGCTCCTCGGGGCAGGACGTTTTGGGCTTTGGTAGTCCCATGGGTGCTATTTCTCCTGCTTAAATCCCATGGGTAACCTAGAAAAGGAGGACTGAGTCGTGATGGAAATGTGCTGCTGAAGGTGTCCTTTAGCCGTGTGTGGTTTGGCAGCAGCTGAGAAACAGTTTGCTCGGTGTAACAGAGAAGTGGCCCCTTATTTCTTGGAGACGGAGTCTCTTGGAGCAAGGGCTGGGTGCCGGGAAGGCTTCACTTCTGGGGTGGCAGTCCAGCTGCCGTGAACGGCTTATGGAGAGGCTCTGTACTTATGGACAGAGGCACCAGGGAGCTGAAGCAAGGGAGACTTGGGGAAATTTGTGACCTGTTCCCCTCCAGAAAGGATGAAAAGTAAATACAGTGAGTGCCAAGGAGGGGTTTGGAGCCAGGAGTGAGTGAGCATATGTTGTTGCCAAGTCTGTATTAGAGACATAAACCCATCTACTCGGCGTGGTACAGTGATGCTTTATCAGAACGAAGGTTGGAGTGTGATGATTTCCTATTTGCAACATGTCTGTAAACTTCTTTCTTCTCTACCTTCACCTTCAGCATAGTGACCCTCACCATGTACCCTCCACCTTTGCGCCTTCCAGCACGACACTGCTTTTTCCCCAGCTCATTTGCTGGGAAGCTGCAGGTTTGTGACAGCTTCTGCTGCCCCGGGGCTTCTGCCCAATGGTTTCACTGTTGAGCACCTGGAGGACTTTTACCTGGGCCATCGCAATGGAGGTTGGAGCCCAGAACGGCTGCTTGGGAATCACTTCAACTGTTACACTTGGGTTTTCTGAGGCTCAGCCTCCTCCTTTGCATGAGGGTGACAGATCCCGAGAGCTTTCATTTGGCCAGGCAGACCGGGGAGCAGCCCCAGGGTGTTGGAGGAGTGGATTGAGGGCAGGGGAGGTGAAGGAGAAACTATTGCTTGGGTGGAAAGCGCTGCATGTCTCCGCCAAGGTGCTGTCAGGCAGCTGACTCTCTCCCTGACTTTGTCCTGTGCCATTAGGACGAAGCGTGGGAGATATCCATGTGCCATCCGTGCCCTGAGTGGGCTGCGGTTGGACGGGGGTTACCTTCTGGTCTTACAGCTGGTCAGCAAACGCTGGCTGGAAGGTGACTTCTTGCTCTGCCAGCGATGTTCAGCTAGGGAACCTGGGGAGCAGCCGACTTCTCTCTTTGCTTTCTGAATGTCTTCATTACCCAAGACATGCAGTGGGAACCCGAGGTACGTTTGCACTACAAACGACGTCCCTCTCCCTATAAATGCCATTATGCCTGTGCTGCCTGGATGGCTCATGCTTTAATTGCCGCTGGGCTGCTGCTCAAGACCCCATCTCTGCAGAGCTTTACTGTTTATGCAACAAAATGTTAATTTGGGGGGGATTTTTTTTGTTTGGTTTGTGGGAACAGCTTGCTGTGATAGCCTGGCTGAGGCAGAGCGAGAGCATCAATTCGGGAACCGAATCCTGGGTGGCAGGATAGGCTATTTGCGCCTGTTTATTTGCTGAGCTGCTGTCACTGCATCTGATGATGATGAGTAAGGTGACATAATTTTCCAGACCTCATTTCTCTTAATCTTTCCAGCTGTTTCTCACCCATCACACTTTTCCTACATCATGCAAGCTGTGCATCAAACAGTGTTCCTTAAGGGAAAATCCATCTGAACCCGCTGGCATCGCTCTGCCCAAGAGTGTCGTTTCTAGTATTGCTGTGCTCTTTGGTACATCCCTGTCTTTACAGGGGAGCTGAGAAATCTTTAAACTGTTAGGATTAGGAGCTCAGGCCAGATTTGAATCCACGTGTCAAATCTTCACATATTTTCGGGTATAAATCTGCACTGGGGATTTTTGTGCTGATTCCTTCTAGTCCAAAGCGCTTCCTAGAACACAGGTGATGGAAATCTCAGCTCCCTGGCCGTCCCTTCTTCAGCCCGGAGCTGGCTGCTGCCGAGACAGGGATTTGCAGCAAAAACCCTTCCAGAGAACAGGGATTTTGTCCTGTGTGAGGCTGGACAGTGAAGCTAATGCTCTTCCTTCTCTCTTTCCTGTCGAGAGGCTGATACCGGGATGGTGGGTGGACAGCATGGGTTTTGGGTGGGTTTCAGATCCCTTGGTGCTTACTGGCTGGTTTTAAGGCAGACGAGGAGAGTACCAGTGAGGGAGATCATTTCCCAAGACATCATCACGCATTTCTCTTTCAGAAAGTGTGGGATCTGTCCGGCATGTGCCGGTGCTCTGTTTTTCTCTTCTATCACTGAGGAGGCCGGAGATTGTCCCAGCGTGGAGCAGAAGTAATGCTTGCTGTTCCTCTAAAAGTCAGGTGGCCAAAGCCAGCATTTTGGTCCCCAATGGTTTCTTTGGCCACAGCCACCAGCTCCATGTGCTCTAGGTGAGGGACAACTCTGTGCTGCCATAGACTCTGTTAAATGACCCTGTTAAAAAAAAAAAATCATCTGTCATCAGCTGGCCCGTCTCTTCATCCCTGAAAATAGCCGCGGTGTGAAGAACTGCCATTCCTACTGCCCTTGTAGCTGCACAGGAGCGTTGGTTCATAGAATCATAGAATATCTCAAGTTGGAAGGGACCTATAAGGTTTATTGAGTTCAACTCCCTGCTCCTCGCAGGACTATCTAAAACTAAACCATTTGACTAAGAACATTGTCCAGATGATCCGTGAACTCTGACAGATTGCCGTGCTGCTCGCAGAAGCAGATGGATTGTCTTTGCCCACTCAACAAACAAGTAGCAATTGGGTTACGAGAGTATGGCCCCTGTGTTCAAACAGCCCTGGTGAGGACTTTGGGATGTTGAGGAGGTATCGCCATAAATCTACATTTCCTGACTCGGAGAGGGAGGCAGGCAGGGGCGAAGAGAGGGGAACCCTTTAGCTCTCTACAGCAGAGCAGCTTGGGGAGGACTTCAGCTCACAGGAAGATTTCAGGGGGCTCCGCGAAGAGCAGGGCAGCCCAGTGAGATGCCCACCGCAGAGTTAGTGGGGTGGGCTGGAGCGAGAAGGATTGATTTATTCCCCACCGTCTGCTTTGTGTAGTGGAGGGAGGCAGAGGTCCCTGGGGGGTCGGGCACCCCAAGGGTCCTTCTGGGCCAGCTGGCATGCCATGCATTTTCGAGAGCGCCTGACTCAGTTAATGCCGCCTTTTCAGCCGCTCTGCCCTCGGAAGAGTCATCTTTCTCCTCTGCAGGAAACCTTTCCAACTGTGAGCTTGCTTTGCTTGCTTCGTCTTTGGTGGTAACTGTCCCCTCTCCCTCACCCGCTTGCTTCCGTCACCCCACACTTGTCCTCAGCTGTCCCTGGTGTCACCTGGACCAAGCCAGCCCTGTCTGGTCGTCCCTCACCCCGTCCCCAGGAGCTCAGTGGGGCCGTTGGACTGTGAGCATGTTTCCCAGCAGTACATCTGCCTTGCTCTGGGTAAAGCGGGGGTAATTCTGCTGTACTGTGTGAGTGACCTTTAATTAATAACTCAGCAGCCATGATAACTAGCCTTTTACACCAACCCTATAAATCAGGGTGAAAGCCACGCTCAGCCTTAAATCTGTGATTTCTGCTGGTGTGACAAGCCCTGTTCCTTCTGGACAGGGGATGGATGGCGGTGCCAGCGTACTCAGCGGGGTGGAACTTCAGTGTGTGTCTGATTGATTTTGGGATGCGACCCTAGGAAGTATATTAAACTGGAGCTTTTCTTGATTTGTTTTTCATTCTGCCTTCGTTATCGTTGCTGCTTTACCTTCTCCTGCTTTTCACTGCGGTGACCTGCTGTGGAGTCCCATTGGGAGGGCGTGCTGGGCTGTGGCATTGCTGCCCGCCCGGGACGTGCCGGGCAGCCCACATCAGTGCGGGCCGGTGGAGACACGTTCTGGGGTTCCGCAGAAGCGGTCGAGACGAGCAGGGATGTTTTCCCCTAGGTGAGGACTTCAGGATGTGCTCCATCTTTTCATCTCCCTCCTTTTCCACGCTCTGCTCTTGGCACCCTGGAGGGACAGTGATGCTAGCTGGTGGGCAGAAAAGTCCAGGGACACACTGGTCCTCAACCCCCAGGATGCCTCAGCTCAGACTTGAGCTTCTTTTTGACTTCTTGTAGGGTGAAGCTGGCCTGCCAAGCCCACCCAGCCTGCTCCCTGTGACCTCAGGCTCTCTCCTGTTCATCCCTTTCACAAACTTGTTGAGATCCAGCTTTGGTCTCCTGCAGCATTTACCCTAGGAGAGGCTAGATCAAGAATCTCTCTCTTCCCATGGCTGGGAGCCTTCTGCTTGCCTAACGCTCCCCAAACCAGCCTGCTGCTCTCAACTGGTTATTCTCAACCAGTTCTTTGGCTCCCCCCTGCTTCCTAATATTTTTAACCACTGCAGCCGTACCATTCTTGGTTTGACAAGCTCTCAGGCTTGACCCTATGAAGACATCTCAAAATGGTGAATGTCCAGATCCCTGCCACAAAGAGAGCTGGAGCACATGTCTCCTCCTTTGCTATCAGTTACGGGGGTCAACACAGTTGTCTGTTTGCAGAGCCAATTTTTGAAGTAGCTGGTAAGATTGTAATTGGTGCTGATTACTTTAAATAGCATCTCCAAATTACAGCTGTTGGGGCTCGTTTAATTTTGAACAAAGACGACAAATAGTCTTTATCGTTAGAGCTATTGATTTGTTCAGAGGGACCTTTGGCCGGAGTCTCATTAAGAAGCATTTTTCTGTCTGATCGAGAAGCCGGAGCTTCCTACCGCCTCACCTGATGCTTCTAAATCATCTGGCTGATGTGCAAAGCATGAGGAAGGAGAGGACTTAATGGGTAGTGTTTTGCCATCTGTAAAATGAGAGCAAGTCAGAATAACTCTGGTGAAGTCAGTGGAGACTTCTTCCAGGGCTATAACTTGCCAAGAGAGGCAAGTACTGCTGCCTAAGGGTGATCTCCAGCAAGATCCACTGTGCCTGCAGTGGTGGTGGCTGGCCCTGACTCAGCTTAGGCTGGACCAAGGTGGCTGAGGAGCGCCTGCACCCTGCAAAACCAGACCTGGCACATCCCGTGGGAATACTCTGAGAGAGGTAGAAGCCACGTCAGAAGGAGCTTGAGGGGCCTCAGCTCCTCCTCTGACTCTTCTCATCAAAAGTGATGGTACAGTTGAGGTCAGTGGGCTTCAGCAGGAGCCAAGGACTCTCGGCGCACCCCAAAATCAAATCCTGTGGCTCCTACTTGGAAGGTGCTGGAGAGTTTTGGTTGCTGCCCCAGGAATGTGAGATACTTCACTTCTTTTCAGTAGTAACATCCCTGGGTCCATTCCTACACAATTTCTATTTTCAAAGAAGAAATCAAAATTCTCCCTGATCTCTCAAAACTGACATTTTTTTTGACTCAAGTAAGTGGCTCTTAAAACTGCTTATTAACTTTGAGTTAATTAATACTCGGTCACAGGGGGACATCCCCAGGACCGCTTGCTGCATTCAGATGAACGCCGAATCCAGCTTAATCATTTCCAGCGGGTGCGAGACAGAAATTGGAGGTGTCGGATCTCACTGCAGTGATGTTGCTTCTCTTCTCTCTCTCTCCACTGCCTGGTCTGAATTTCAATGGGTGGTTCAGGAAATACACAAGCCTTAGCTCAGCAGAGGAATTTATCCTAGCAAAGAAATAGTTGTCGGGGCCATTTGAACAAAATGTAGTTTAATATTTGCTATTGATGAGGGCAAACCATCCCCACCACCTTCCTCAGCTGCTGGCCAGGTGGCCCAGCTCAAGCCCAGTGTTCCCACATGGTGCACTGGGAAGCGTTTCGGTTTGCTCTGGTGTTCCATTATTTTGCTTTCAGTTGCAAACACCCTTGAGCTGTCTGTGGCTTGGTTCAAAGTGCCTTTTTAGTATGCATCTGATGGCCTCAGGGAGAAATGAAAGTGCATTGTAGGGGTCTGTAAGCCTGTGTAGATGCCTCACAGGCATGTGGTCTGCGGTGCCTTGCCCTGTGATAACCTGAAAAGAGCTCGTGCTTTGTTGAGAGGCTTGTTTGTACCCCCTGCCATGGCTGTGCCTGATGGGTGCACCAGTGGGTGGTCCTTGGAAGGCCAGGCAAGGATGTGAGGGTACATGTGGGTGCCATGCACTAGGGAAGCAGTCTCAGCACTGTTTAATATGAAGGGGTGGTGGCTTCTGGCCCGTGTCCTCGGTGCTGACAGGGGCTGCGGGGAGCTCGGGTGCTCCCCTTGCAGCGCTGCAGGTTCGGGGTGACGCTCCTGATGTCGATGGCTCTCGCGCAGCCTGAGTTGGCAGGGTCACATCGTCCCACATGAATCTTCACATGGAGTTTGCAGAAGCGGTGTGATTTCTAGCGCCTCTATTTTGGGAGGCGGGTGTGGGAAGCGGTGTGAAGCTGTGTCCCTAGCAGGCTCAGAAACCAAGAGACAGGGTGAGATTTATTTTTTTCTAACATCTCAGAGGTTGGGGATGATGGGTGGCACAAGCTTGTCCTGGCCCTAGCAGGAAGGACTCTCTTCCCTGGCGTCAATCTACCCGTGCTGCCCTTAAATGCCCACTGTTAATTCCTGGATGCATTTTGTCTCGTCTGAGGGGTGGCCAGGTTGGATGAGACAGACCCAGAGGGGTTAACACCTTGCTTTCAGCCCCTCCAGCTCCAGGCTGACCTGCTTATGTCGGGAGGCTCCTTGCTTCAGCTCCACTGTGCTGGTGGAGGCAATTCCACAGCCCTTTGGCCCCTCTGGTTTGGGATGGGTCCTCTCTGCAGGTGGAGGAGCTACTCTCTGCTCCTTGCCTTCCTTCCTGCATTCGCAACCTTGGCCAGAAGGTGCTGGGGAGGAAGAGGAGGAGCTGCCTAAAGCCTGAGCTGATGCTGAGCTTCTTATCTTCCCCCTCCTCCTCCTTTTCTGAGACAGCTGTCTTTCCTTCAGTGCCGAGATGATTTCTTGTCTCAGAGATCAGAAATAAGGCAGCTTTCTGTTGACACCTTGGGTTCCTCGCTCCCTCCCTTTTCACGTTACACTTCTTGTTATTCATTTTGACTTTCCCCCACTGGAAAAAGTCCCTTGTGGTTCTCTGTGCTTCTCCACAGCAGGACTTGCTAATCACATCATCTCCCAGCACTGGGTCCCAGAGGGTTTCTCCTTTAGAGTGAAAAATATTGTTGTTGTCTAGGCACTGTGGTTCCGTGAAGTTGCCTCAAACCATTCTATAAAACTAAAGGTAATTTAATAAACGATTATGGATTTTCCATCTCAGGGGTTTCTCTCTCCTCAGGAGTTGTTATTAACCTGCAGTATTTATCACAAGCACTCTAAGAGCCGCAGTTTCATTTCCTCGCTAGGATGGATCGCAGCTAGCAGTTTTGGGACAGCCGCCGTGATGATGGGCAGGCTCATGTGCTGAACTGGTTCATGGACCAGTGCATAGCTGGAGGGCTTCCGAGTACTCCTGGCCCTGGATATTTGTACCCCTATGCTGCAGGCATCTCCTTTATCACCCAGGAGAAGTAGTGTTGCCCAGAGGCACTGTTGTCACAGCTGAGCTGAATTTATTTCATCGTTATGTAGATGCCCAACTTAGTGGCTGCTGGAGGTGTGGATTGGTTTGGTCGCCCACCCTGAAATGTATTAAGGTGCCTCAGCTGAGAGGAGCGAAGGTTATGCAGCTGGGCCTGGAGATGGGTGATGCTCTGCAGGGGCAAGCGAATGCCTTTGTCCCCTCCAGTCCCAGTTTGTGCTTCCACGCAGACAGTGCTGAGGTTGTCTTTGGGGTCCCCCATGGGGTCCCAGCAGCAGGTGGAGGGAGGGTTGGGGAGGGGTGACGGCACCGCTGCTCATCGGTCCCTGCTTGGGGAAGCTTGCCTGGGCCAAGCCTTGTTCTTGCATGTGGTTGCAGGAAGGACAAGTCAGGTGAGACCTCTTGGGGCTTGTGAAGAGCAGAGCCGCTCATCCAGAAATGAAAATAATAAGCTACAAAGCTAAGGACAAATATTTATTTGGGAGCATGTCATTAGAGGCACCAAATTCCCAGCTGGGAATGAATCACAGAATCATTAAGGTTGGAAAAGAGTGTAAGATCATCAGGTCCAACCATCAACCCAACCCCACCATGCCCACTAAACCATGTCCCACAGTGCCACGTCTACATGTTCCTTGAACATCTCCAGTGCCGGTGACTCCACCACCTCCCTGGGCAGCCTGTTCCAGTGCCTCACCACTCTCTCAGGAAAGACATGGTTCCTAATATCCAGCCTAAACCTCCCCTGGTGCAACTTGAGGGCATTTCCTCTTGTCCTATCACTTGTCACTTGGGAGAAGAGACCAACACCACCTCCCCACAACCCCCTTTCAGGTTGTTGTAGAGAGCGATGAGGTCTCCCCTCAGCCTCCTCTTCTCCAGACTGAACAACCCCAGCTCCCTCAGCCACTCCTCATCAGACTTGTGTTCCAGACCCCTCACCAGCTTCGTCGCCCTTCTCTGGACACACTCCAGCACCTCAATGTCCTTCTTGGAGTGAGGGGCCCAAAACTGAACACAGCATTCAAGGTGCAAGCACCCAGGTTGCTGTGAAAAAATCTGCCTTGTTTGCCTATGGGGAACACTTGCAAATAGGCACGGTGACAGGCGGGCATGGTTCGAGTGTGTGGCATTAGAAACAGGAGCAGAGTTACTGTGCAGGGAATGTAATCTGAGTCACCTGGGAACGTTTGAAAAAGTTAAACCATTTACCTTTTCCTGAGAGATGTTGGTCAACCTATAATCTCAGCTCCATTTGTAAAATGAGCCGTTGAACTGCTTTGCTGAATCATTTGCCAAATTGGTCCTCAACCGGTTTGCGTTTAGAAACTGCCGGGGAGGTAACCACGCCGTTGGCAACTGCCATGTTGGTTATAACCTTCTTTCAGCAGAGCTACTGCCCTTTTAGCGCGAGGTGCTGTTGGAGCCCTTGTTCTGCAGCCGGGGAATACCTGCGGCATGGCAGGGAGCTGTATCTTGTCATCCACGTTTGGTGTATATTGATTCAAAACGACCAAAGCTTTCTTTCCCAAAGTACTAATCGCTGCTGCTCTGGCGCTCATCAGGGATCAATGGGCTGTTTAATTGTGAGTCTCTGCCAGGAATTGTTCGACGTGTCTTTCCATGTTGCTGTGCGCGTGCGAGGGTGTCCCACACTGGGCTCTGTGGGTGCTCCGAGTGGTGCTGGGCTCTGTCCGGTCAGGGCACAGCAGGCTGCGGGCTCCACCCCTGCTCCTGCCTGATCACGCTTTGAGAAAGCCACCACCATTATTGCTTGCTTGGACTGATCTACGGTTGCGAGTAATTATCAGGGGAAATATTCAGGATGAAGGTGTAGTAGAAGTGTAGTAGTTCTTGCTTTGGCCCTCTGGGTGAGGAAGGATGGTCCACGGCGGTGGGTGCTTTCAGGAGGGCAGTGCTGGGTCTGTACTGGCTCATCGCTGTCCGGATCTGCCCCTTTGTATCTCGGTCTCACATTTTTTGCACAGTTTCTGTCCCTTTTCCTTTCCTGCTGCGCTTTTTACCTCCCTATAAGCTATTCTCCTCTGTCCTCTTCCATTTCTCCTTGCAGCCCGTTGCTAGTTGCCTGCACAGCCGCTATACCAGCATCATCCCTGGGCAGCCCCCAGTGTTGTCCTGCTCCATCCTGGTTTTGGAGCTGCTGGGTGAGACCCATCGCTGAGCTCACCCCACTAGTGCCACACCAGGGGCCGCATCCTATCAAGGGGCCGCTGGTGCAGGCTCTCCTCCTTCCCACTGCAGGTCCGTGACCAAAGTTATGTTCTCTTCCAGGTTCAGCCCTCCAGCACCTAAATTTTTCATCAAACCCCCACCACCAAAGAAGGAGGGAGCCCTGTCGGAGCGCTCAGCGTCTGCAGAGAGCAACTCCAGGGTCGGGGGTGCAGAGGAGCTGGCCGAAGTCCTGGCAGCAGCGGGGGATCCTGCCCAAGAGCCAGCAGCTGCAGATGACTCCCTGGAAGCAAAGGTAGATTTTCTTCTACACCTTCTCTTCCTTGGAGAAGCCCACTCAGATTCTCCTGACTTCCATTGGGTTTGGGATTTTTTTGGTTTGCGTTTTATTACAACACTAAATGAGGCTTTTATCTGCATCATGATGTGAAGGCTTCCAGTTTCCTTTCTGTACCAAGCCATGCCAAGTACTGATCTCCATGTAGCACCTTCTCAACCCGAGCTGGAGCCACCTGTTTTCACGCTTCTGGCTTCCCCTAAGAGCTGGTGTTGCAGTGACGGCCATAGAGATGATTTTTATAAAACAAGGCTTTGCAGACAAAGACGCCTTTGATCTGCTGACCTTCCTGGTGAACCTCGCTGCTTTGGAGCTTGACCTTGGTTCTAGTGGGAGCTGGCACCTTGTTCTGCATCGTGTAGGATGAAGGCTGCTCCTGGGGCAATAAAGAAAGGATGTAAGAGAGCTCGAGAGATTCTGAAAGTGCCAGCGTTGACATTAAGTTTAAGGAGGGGGCTTGCACCTGCTTACATCCAAATATCAGCAGTTTTAATGCTATAACTCTGCACATTTTTTCTGAATCAGGAGAAATGATGCCCTGTAGACGTAAAGAATAGCGTGGCTGAATGTTTTTGGATAGAAGCATGAAATCATCTTTATTTCCTGCTTTGTTGCCATGTACGCGCAAATAAACCAGGGAAATACAAGTGGACCAGGCTAAGTAGGATCCAAAATTGCTTCAAAGGATTCTTCTGGATTCAAAGGATGCTTCTGGACTGCAGTTTCGTCTTCTGCTTGTGTCACTGTACGCAAGCTCCATATAACCTCCCTGGGGAGGTGGGAGACCACAGGCCTAGGAAAGATGCGGGTTAGCATCTTTGGGAATATACGCTTGGCAAAGCTTTGCTAAGCTTGAAAACGTGGAGACAACCGAAAGAGCAATGAAATGAGAGAAAACTCTTCCCTCCCCAGTGCTTTATCTGCTGGGGAGATGTAGCCTCTGATTAGGTCTAAGGATGTCCTGTAAATACTCTTGTAGATTCTGCTGAAGTCAAGGCCACAGCACAAAGCACTTCTTTGCGTTAGTGAGCGAGGGGGTATTAAACTTCAAGAGCAGTCACAAAGCCCTCTGTTATAAATAGGGGTCAGAAGCCCAGGGAAGAGGTTCCTTTTGAGAGGTGGTGCCTTTGAGGTTAAATACCAGCTCTCAGCTGCTGCAAGACAGAAAACCATCTCAGCTGCCTTCTTCAGGAAGGTGCCATTGGAGAAGAACGCCCGAGCAGAGATCCTCAGCTCTCCAGCACCGATGAGTGCATGAGATGAAACTTCAGTACCATCCAAAATGGGATAGTTGTGCTGAGCACTTTCTAAGTCCTTATTTTCCTGTTCTTGGTGTGTTCCTTGGGCGGGAGTGAGCAGAGCCAGGCTGGCATGAGGGTGCAAAATACCCTTGAGGTCTCTGCCAGGACTCAGTGCTGGGCGCACGCAGCTTCCTCGTGCAATCTTGCGTGTAGGAAGTGCAGATGGAGCCCATGTCTCATCTGTGGTGGGCTTGGACCCACGCTCAACTGATGGCACAGGCATACCCCTGCTTGATTTGTGCCCAGGTCCCATCTCAGCTGCTGCTGGCTTGGTGAGGTGGTGGATCCTGCAGCAGAGTGGTCTCACCCAGACCAGGCAGCTGCTTTCTGCAGCCCATGGTGCTTGTTTTCCAGTTGCTACCATCCTCTGCTGCGGAGCTGGAAGGTGCTGTGGAGACTCAGAACCTGGTGATGGTCAAGAAATTGATGCCGTTCGTGGAGGCAGAGCCCCTCACCTTGGGAGTGGAGGAGGTAAGTGGGAATCTGACGTGCTTATGTAGCCCCCACTCCCACTGGTGGCCCTTGGTGCAGCTCATGGAGTGGCCTCACACCCCTCCAAGCATATCGCACAGCACTGCTGAAGCAACCGGTCATTGGAGAGGCCACGCAGGACGTGTCGTAGGGTTGGCCAAGGACTTTACCTGTGCGGCACCTATGGAGGGCATTATTCATCCTGCTGTTCCTAACCAAGTGGTCGATAGGAAAATTTTGCAGTAGATTTTGCTGTAGCATCCTGAGAGAGAGCAGCATGCAAATCAGAGAGAGAGTGAGGAGACGTCCCAAATTACTTTGATGTAGTGTATTAATTAATGTTTTACTTAGTGAGTATGGGAGATTTTTCCCATGGTTTCTCCACTAGAAAGTGTAATGGATGCAGGGTGAGATTAGGATGATTTTGCCTGTGTTTGAGGAACAGGCCCCTCCAGTCATGTCTGTCCTTTGCTTCAAGCCATGGCTCTTCTCCTGCATCCATTTGGATGCTTGACATCTTGATCTCTCCTCCCCTCCCTCCAGGTTTTTGACATCATGCCGCTGTACGGTGTGCTGCAGCCGGGCGAGAGCCAGCAGGTTACGTTCACCTTCTTTGGCCACGCGAACATCGTTGCCAGCGTCACTGCGGTGTGCAAGGTGGAGGGCGGCCCAACTTACAAGATTTCGCTGAGTGGGGAGGCTTTGCTCATCGACTATCTCCTAGATGTTACGGAGATCGACTGCGGGCTGCAGGTACCGTGCGCTTCTCTTGGCAGAGGTCTTTGAAACCATCACCGGCGGGTTGCTGCCCGCCTAGGTCTAGGGCTCTCTCCCCTTCCCAGCTACTTTGTCAGCCGTATGGCTTGGAAATACAACCTTTGAGCGATACATCCTGCATCCAAGCCATCTCCATCCCCCCCCAAAGTTGGGAATTCCTGGGGCAGGCAGGATCCCGGTGGTGATCTCCAGAGGGACATGCCCCAAGACATCCAGCCACTGATCCACTCCTAAAGCCTGAGGTGCAAGGAGATGCTCTTTTTCAGTGCTCTCGATTAATCAACAAAATAAACCAGGGAGGGAGTTAACTTGGGCTTCCTGTCACTGTAGCTGGAGAGAGTTTCCCAGAAGAATCCCCACTTTACTTCTTTTCATTTAAAAACCCCATAGATATTTCCAGCTGTTGGCCCTGCATGTGTTGCACTGTTTGTCTCCCTTTTTGCTGGTATTTTGCTTGCAAGTACTTGTATGCAGGTGCCTTTTCCTCTGAAATGCCTCTGTCTTTGTTTCAGCTAGCTGTTCGATGACACCTTAAAGCGCAGAGGGCTTGTATCCCTCGGTTTCTTTGTTACTGCTCTTTACATGGTTGTCATTGCACCTCTGCGTGCTGCCGTAAATATCTGTTCCTGTGGTGGGCTAAGAGGTGCCCTGTGGCTGTGGGTTCCCCGGGTTAACCCAGGAGAGTCAAGTGCCCGTATGTCCTCTGCAGTCCTTGCTGCTGCGTTGGGTTCGTTTCCTCTCAAGCCAATGAAAGAGGAAGGAGATTCCCAGCATCAGGCCTGTGTCTGTAACTTCCCGCTCCTCTGTCTTCCCTTCAGCTGTTTAACAAAGTCATCGAAGCAGAGGTCACCCTGCAGAACAGCGGCAAGGTGGGATTCACCTACGCGGTGCTCAGCCCCAGCGCGGCCGCTGCCGACAGCCCTCTGCCCGGCGTGCCCCTGGTTGTGCCCAGCACGGTGAGTACGGATGTAGCGCAAGCAATTAACCCGGTATGTTTAGACACACACGGACGACTTGGACACCGTGGTGAGAATGGCTGCTGCCCCGTTTGTCACGTGCCACCCTCCCGCCATGTCACTTAGGCCCCTTGCACCCTGCAGCAGGCTTCCCGGTGCCCTGCTGGCACTTGGGACCTCCCTGCCCGCATCTGGCCATGATCACGCATCAGCTCAGCGTTGCCCCGGGGGCTGCCCACCTCTGGTAGTTGTCCCTCCTGTAGATGCACCAGCTTCCAGACTACCCCAGGGGGAGATCCTGAAAACCATGCTGATGTGATTGAATTTATGGTACTTTGGGAATGGAGATGCAGGTCATCGCTGGGGTGTTTGTGGCTCACACCCCAAGCCCTGCCAGGTTTACAGAGCTTCATAGCAGCAGCCTGACTGTGCCCTGGGACCGCGCTGTCAGTGTTCGTCTCCAGGAGGCACCAGCTTCCTTGTGGTTCCCTTTTGGAGAGAGCTTTTGTCCAAGCTGCTTTGGCAGTGGCTGGGGGCAGGCAAATACTTGGAGCGCTGGAAGGTTCCTGGCTTGTCTGTCGTTTGTCTGGCCAGATCAGCTTTTATAACAGTGACCGGACAGGCAAAGATGCTGGATTTCATTTCCCCCCAGATAAGGTCCTGGCTAGGAGAGTGGGAGGTGTCAGAGACACTGAGCAGGGAGACAGGAGGACCCCATCACCCCCTTCAACAAGAGCAGGGTGGGATCCTCTTTCAGAGACAAGCCTCTCCCTTGGGAAGGACCTTTGCTAACCAGCCACTGTCTTTGCTTTCTTCGACTTGACATTTGGCTGCAGATGCAGATGGAGCAGACGCTGGTAGAGGAACACGCCCTGGAGCAGCAAAAAGCTCTTGCCTCTGGTTCCCCGCAGGACACTGTCTTTGACCAGCGTGCTCGTCAGAGGCTTCTCAAGTTAGTGGGGACTCCCGTACCCTATCTCCTGGCACCCCGAGGGTAACACCTGGCGGCACACCCCTGCTCCTGAGAGCTCTTTGTGGCTGCAGAGCTGGGAATAGCTGGGTACTTCAGAAAGGGTCTGATCCTGATGGATTTACATGTTCCCTGTGAGCAGCTGAGTGTCCTCACCTCTATAGTGCCACCCCGAGCTTTAGGGATGCTCAGCTCCCCACAGATGATGGGTTCTGTTCTTAGAGCTAAGGGGGTCCAGGGCAGATCATCAAGCCCATCCAGACAGCCCAGACACCATCCCTGCTGACCAGCTCTGAAAGAGGCAACTCAAAGCTGGCGTCTTTCTTCCAACTAACAGCTCACACTAAACAAAAAGAGCAGGGAACGGCACAGGTTGACAACCCCTTGACAAGCCCTAAATCGGGTGGCTTGGATGCTGGTGGGACTGCAGGGCTCACCTAGGTAACTTGGTCCTTCCTTTTGCTCCTTCACGATGAGGGACGGGCACTGTAGGCTCCAGTTCAGCAGGAGGCTCTGCAAAACAGATTGTTTAGGTGGTTTCCTGAGTGGGATTGCCCTTCAAAGGACCTTCCCATGAATCTTGGAGGTGTTGATTACTGCATTTACCGGTGCTCCTCTGGGGACGGATCTGGTTGCAGAGCAGTGCAACCTAATTTTTTGTTAAGGTCCCATTGGTAGCTGACAAAACCTAGGACCTAGACTCCCCATGACTTACCAAAGACTTATTACCAGGTGGTCAGGCTTGGGTTTCACTGGCTAGAGTTGAGTTTTTACAGCAGTGAATACAGAACTATCCATTTTATTTGCATCTTCCATCCACTTGGAAACGTAACCAGGCTGTGGTTTAAGGGGTCTCCTTACTCCTCCTTTCAGAGCTGAGCTGCCCGAGTATGTCCTGGACTTCGGCTACATCATTCTCGGGAACATCCACACGCATGTTGTGAAGATCACCAACACCGGGCAGTTCCCCGTGACCTTTCGTGCCAATGGACGGGTCCTGTGTGACACAGGTAACCAGTGCTGGGGAGACTTCATGTGGGCTTGAAGGAGCTGTCTCTGACAGATAAGCTTAAGTCACTGGACATGGGGACGTTTTTTGAGTGCTTGTTTGTATAGCTTTGTCCTCCTTAGTACCCCTGCTTGCTGCTTTGGAGCCTGAGTTCTCCTGGCCAGCAGTGCCCAGAGACGTGGCCTGCCTGTGGCTGCCCTAACACGTGATTGCAGGGGCTGGATGTGCTGATCACTGTGGTCACCTCTAAGCATCTTCTGCTCTTGGCTACTGTGAGCATCATCTGAGATTTTGTGCACTCAGTAGGTTTGCGTTGCAAACAGATGGCCCCTTGGTGGTTTGGAAGTGCTTTGGTTTGGAGTTCATAATGTCACAGCACTTCTGTTCAGCCTTTATTGAGAAAACAGCCTGTGAGGTCCTCTGGTGTATCAAAATAGGCTTCCGAAATGGGCCTTGAGGTAAGGCTGCAGTGCCGTCAAACGGTGACTCGCTGTGTCTGAGGGCTGGTCAGGTGTCTCCTCTTAAGTTGTTTTCCAGGGATCACCACAGCACAGGGGAATCGTAGTTGGAAGTTCTCCTTTGGAGAGGTCTGGGCATCCTTCCCTGGGATGCCTGCTAAAGGAATTACTGGTGCTCCTCAGCTAGTACGTTTCCTTTTTACCATGCAGACCTTGGATTGTGGCTGTGAAAAGCCTTTCTCCTTGACAGGTGACAAGGGAGAAAGAGTGGCAGGCTTCTCCGGAGAGGCAAAGAGCCCTCTTCTTCACAGAGCTGCCAGCCAGGACACCCGTATGGCCTTAACGTGCTTGTGACACATTTCATGTCACTTGAGTGTCTCAGCTGCTTTATTTTCCTCTGTTCAAGGTTTCAGCGTGGACCTGGACCATGTGAAGCACCTGCCCTACTGCGAGACTGAGACGTTTGAAGTGCGCTTTGACCCACAAAGTGCCAACCTGCCCCTGGAAGAAGTGGACGTGCTCCTGCCCATCAAGGTACCTCATGGTCCCTCACCTCCCTCTGCCCGCACCACCTTTTGGGGCAGGCAGCAGGTTGGGGACAGCAGTAGGTGTCACTCAGGCTCTAAGCTGGATGCTCTGTCCTTTGCTAGGTAGCAGAAGGCCCCACGTTTCATGTCCGCCTCCGTGCCTACGTGACTGTGCCGTCCCTCTGCCTCTCCAGGGACAGGCTGGAGTTCTCCGCTGTCCAGTGTGGGCAGTGCGGGGAAGAAACTGCAGCTCCACAACCAGCTCCAGGTCCCCTGTAAATGGTTCATCACTGTGATTGAGCCTGTTAAGAAGGTAAAGCACAGACAACGTGTAACACATCATAACTTCTTGGTTGAGTTTTCTTTGCCTCTCTTGCCTTTTCTGCCCCTGTGGCTGCCTGAGCACTTGGGCTACAGCTCGTGTGAGGAAGCTTTAGAGAGTACAGAGCAAATCTGGTTCGCCTGGACCTGTTCACTAGCTGATGCTTCACTTCTCTGCCATCTTCCCCCATTCCTCCTCCGAGGACAGTGCCTCCCCATCTGCCTGCCCTGCCTATATGTCTTCCCTCCAGCTGTAGAGCAGTGGTGGCTGTGGCTGGTTTGGATGCGGGTGCTCTCAGCACCGTGACAGTATCTCAGAGCACTGCAGGACCTGAGGGTCTGACCTCGCAGACTGAGGAGACCTCACACAATTGGTTTTTTTCGCTCAGGGGGACAAGCATTTGCCGGTGAGGGTGCGTCGGAAGCTGTTCCAGGAGTGGAAGACCAAGCCCCGTGTCTTCAAGGTGTTGCCGTCAGCTGGAACCCTGGCTCCGGGAGAGCGATGCAATGTGCAAGTCAGGTTTTCACCCGTGGAAGAGGTGAGATTGGTGGGTGTCACCCCCAGGAGGTCTGGCAGGGCAGCGTGGTAACTAGCTCAGCTCAGGGAGCCCGAGATGAGGTCTATCTGCACACAGAGCTTTCTGCAAGCCCCATACCCACCGTGCCTCAGTTTCCCCTGCAGCGCACTCTTCTGAGAGGGGCTTTGAAATGCCAATGAGGAGCTGGCACAGAGAGCATCAGGGCACTGCAGTGCAGGTCCCTCTCGGTGCATGGGGGGAAATCTGCCTGTTTCCCCTCATCTTCCCCCTTTCATGGGCATGTTTGCAGGCTGCAACACCCTGGTGCAGAGCAGCTGGCACGCTCACAGGGGATAACTAACCCTGGAAGGGCCGATCTAGGCTAATCCTGCTGCTGGTACCAGCAGACAAAACAGCCACCAGACCCCTTCCTGGGCACGGCAGGTCAGTCACCTGTAGTGGTATGCTGCCAGCAGTCCCTGTGGCTCTGGCCCAGCCTGCCTGCACGTTCCCAGGTAGTTTGGGAGTGAGCATAAACCACGGAGCATTCCCAAAGGTAGTTTGCATGTGGCCACCATGACTTGGAAACTGGCAGCGTGTAACAGTATGGACACGAGCGTTTCCGTGCCTAGGAAGCGTCCCAGGGATGTTTTAACTGCTAGTAGAGCTGTAACCATCTTGTCTCTGGCTTTAACCAGAGCCAAGCCTTGAGCAGAGAGGAAGACCCTTATTTCTAGCCCCTGACAGCTCATCTGCTTCCTTCATGTAGCTGATGTTTGCCTGATGTAGCAGTGCCAGGACTCTGTCTGGGCAACATAACCCTGAAGAAGGAGGTGAAGCAGCCCCTGAATCCTGTGGGAGCTGAGTCCACCCATGAGGACCTTTCTTATGAGCGTTGCGCTCCCTCATGACTAGGTGGAAACATGTGGTAGTCCATTTTAGATCCATCTGATACCCAAATATCCAGTTCCACTTCACACCAGGATTCATCCCAGTTCCTCAGAGCCAGCATGCAGGTGCCATAGCCCCTGCTATAAGTTAATATCTGTTTTGCATTCAGCTTAGAGGTACTGGTAACATCCCTGACCTTGGGGCAAGGGTTAAATTTGAGCCCCTGTCACCTGGGACTTCATGGAGGACCTTTCTGCACTTCTCTCTTTTCAGAAGTCCTACAGAAGTGAGATGAAGGTTAACATTTGCCAGCGCACCCAGCCCCTCCAGCTGCTGGTCTCGGGGCAGGGGCCGGAGCCACAGCTGGAGTTCAGCCCCGTGGTGCTCGAGCTGCGAGCGGTGCTGCCATACAGCCGTGGGGCGGAGGGGACGGTCGTGGTGAAGAACCCATGTGAGTTCCCCATCGAGTTTTACTCGCTCGAGTTTGACCAGCAGTACCTTGCTGAGGAGCAGGTGAGAGGGAAGGTCTGGTCCCCACGTGCGTAATCCCGTAGCTCTGCAGTGCTCCAGCGTTCCCAGGCTTGTGCCGGGGAGACGGAGGCAGTCCCCAGGGCAAAGCCTGGTGGCATTTCAGGGTTAGCCAGCTTGGCTGGCAGGCTGTGGAGGGGCTTGGATAGTCCGTATTGTTGGGAGGAAGGAATGAAGGAGAAGATGGGTTGGCTGGGGAGTCTGTTCATGGGATGGAGGTCAAGAAGCACATCCCATTAATGGTTTCTCTTCCCTACACACACAGATCCTGCAGACGCTGAAGGACTATGATTCACACAACACCTTATTGCTGCCTCCACGTGCCCCGGGTGAGAAGCTGCCCCCGGAGGTGCTGGAATACTACCAGCACCAGAAGAGACTGCAGGATGAGCAGGCACAGTCCAAGACGGGGGAACCAGTGGGCCAGGACAATGGTGAGGGTTTGGCATTGGCTGTCCTGAGTGTGGACACAGCAGGGAGTTCAGCCCAACCTCCCCTGAGCTCTCCGTGACCTCGTTCTCCATGGAAAGCCCATGCTTTTAGCAGCCACCTCTTCCCCAGCTCGGTGGAGGAATTCCTGGGTGAAAGGAATTCCTGGGGCTTGGAATGCGCATCCTCTACCAGCCCTGAGTGCAGCCTAAGCAAGCTCATATCTGCCTGCCATGGACTGGGGAAATAATCAGGATATCTCCTTGTGTCCCTCATCCACAAGGAGTAGGGCTGGATGAGTTCTTCAGCTGGTAGAACCAGGTTTAATTTCAGTAGCTATTTGATATTTGCTCCTTCCCAGCAACAAAAGCACAAGCTCAAAATTCCCCTGAGGGCAGAGACAGCCTGGGCAGGCTTTCCTGGGCAGGGAAACTCTGCCTTGGGAGCAGAAGTTTCCCTTCTTGGGAAATTTTCCGTCGTTTGCATGTGGCCATGCAAAGTGGCAAATGGCAAAGAGCAGATTGCCTGGCCATGTTCACCCTCTTCTTCCCTCCCCGTGTCCTTCCTCCTCAGCAAACCTTGAAGATGTCCGGTCGCAGTCAGATGAAGGAGGAAAGCGCTCTGCTGGGATTGTTGACACCATCTCA
Organism: Gavia stellata; assembly: GCF_030936135.1. Taxonomy (NCBI): domain Eukaryota; kingdom Metazoa; phylum Chordata; class Aves; order Gaviiformes; family Gaviidae; genus Gavia; species Gavia stellata. Next base: position 286,754 of record NW_026777117.1, read on the forward strand.
TCCCATAGTTCAGTCGTTCCCTCCACCATTTTTGATGAAAGCCCTTCCAACAAGGTGGTCTCTAAATCTGAATGTGGAGAAGAGGAGGAGGAAGGTGCTGAGAAAAGACACGGGACAGGTAATAACCCGAAGCCCTTCACCTATTTTACATCTGTTGTGGCAACAGGGCCTCAGTGGCGGCCTTCAGCGTCACCTCCATCACTTCACTGCAGCCTGGTGCCATCTTCGCTCCTGTGGGCCCTGAATCCACTCTTGCATATGAAGTCTGTAGGATCCTGAGAAGAGTCTGGGGCAGGGACAAGGGAGAGGCCAGGGAGGTTTTGCCCAGCTTTGCCAAACGAGCGCCTTTTCTCTCAGGAGCTGCTGGGATCAGGATGGTGGTGGTCCCTTTCCTAGGCAGGGCAGCGCACTGCCTGTCCTATATGACGTTGCAAGCCAAGATGGCTTTGGCTGACCTTCCAAGGGCAAAGGTGGCAACTCTTTGTAAATGCTGTTATGGTGAATTCAGAGCCCAGCACATCTGCGGCTCTAATATTCCTAAAGCATCCAGCTTTTGGATAATTACTTGATTCCCAAATGGAGGAGCTCCCTTGGGACTGTGTAATATGCCCGGTTCTGCCTGTCCCCCCCTTACTCAGCAGGACCTGGGACCAAACTCCCATGAGGACCATGTTGACAGTTCAGGGAAGGAGACTTGGCCCAGTCCTTTTAGGTATTGCCAGATGCTCGTTCTTTCCTCTTTCTGCCATCCCATTTACTATACTCTGAACAGGAACCTCTCCCAGCATCTAGGGCAGACCCTGATCTGCACAAACCTTAAGGAAGGGGACGGGGAGACCCTGGACACGACATTGGTTTCGGCAGAGTCTTCTCTGCCAGGATCTGAGGGGATGGGGAGGATGATCAGCATCACAGGTAGGCAGGAGGCTGACTTTTCTACCCGGTCCCGCACAGCAGAGCATCGGCAAAGCACCGCCAGCAGCAAGGAGGCCGCGGGAGAACTGGATGACAGCCCTGTCTATAGGGCTATCGCCCGCCACCTTGGCATCGATATCTCTGCAGAAGGGCGCGCAGCCCGAAACCGCAGAGGGATTGTCATCATCGTCCACGGGGAACCTCTGACAGGTACGTGAGCCGTACCTCTTGGCTGCAAGGAGGGCGGGAAGCAGGAGAGGCATATCCTGGTGGACCATGCTGCCTGGTTGATCAGTTGAAGCGAAGCGAGGTAAGCCACAGTTCTGCTGGTACATTAACCGTCCCAGGCCTTCACCTAGCCGGCGCAAGTGGCATGGCATGGCTCATCTTGTGTCCGTACAGCCAGGCTCTGGTTCCCCCAAACAGGGTGGCCACGTCCCCGTTGCCTTGTTGGGACCACGTTGCCTAGTGTCCATGTTGCCTTGTGGGAGCAGTCCCTAGCCCATACTGACCCCCAAACCGTGTCCAGACGTTGCCTGAGACAGCGCCGACCAGCACAGGCTAGCAAACGGTCTGAATGGTGGTGGGACAGGGCTCCAAAGCCTGACCCAGGGTTGAGGTTACCACAAGGGACTAAGTCTTCAGGTGAACGTGAAGTGGAGATGATCCACCTGGCTCTAGAGGACAACACTTCTAACCATGCTCAAGCTGCCTCCCTCGTGGTTTCCCCTAAAGTGGCATTTTGCTTTCGGACTGTCCTTGAAACTTTGAAATCCCGTTCGGGGGCTTTCCAGAGCCTGTCCCTGAAAATGCCGCATGTGCAAGTGTCACCAAGCAGTCTTTCTCAAGGCAAGATGTCGGCAGCGGTCACCCTGTCCAAATATTACGGTGCTGCTTGCTTGTCCATGGATGCCGTGGTGACAGAAGCCATCTTGGACAGGAGCAGCTCGGCAGGGCTCCGTGCCCGGGAGCTGTGCATCAGGGCTGCCATCGAGCAGAGCCACAAGGAGACGGAGGATGCCGGTAAGGAGAAACAGTGAACCCAGAGCAGCGCTTCGGAAACCCACCGTGACCATCCACTTCTGCTTGCTCCAGAGAAGAAGTTTGACAGCCCTTGGGTCTCTTAGGGAACATGGGTGTAGAAATGCAAAGTAATTTCATAAAGCATCTCAGGTTATTAACAAAATCTCAATTTTAAGGGCTCAGAGACACTTCTACTGCCGCCGGGCTTCTCAGCACATGTTCCTTTTCCTAGGAGCGGTGAAGCGCACCGGTGTTTTTCTCAGGGTTTTTATATATTTCCTCAAAGCTGAATCCAGCTTCCTCCTCATGGCCGTCAGGTAGAACTGATGCCCACTTAAACGAGGAAAAGCCCTCTGAAGCGGCTCGTTAAGCACTAGAGGACTGACTTGGAGTGTGGCTTCACAAACACGAGAGGAAGGGAAGAATAACCTCCCGGGGGAGTTTCAGAAAAGAGGCACACTGCAGATGAGCTCTTTTCTCCAGAGATTTTCCTACACACGCTGTCAGGTCGCGCAGCTCGTGCATGTTGTGCTGTTCTCCACGTGAGACCAGAGACTTTTAGGGAACTTTTTGGGCAGTTGATGCCCCAAGCTCTGCAGGCTGAGGCCAGACCCTGGCTCTGGTGGGGGGAAGTTTTGCATCACTCAGCTTTGAACCTGGTTGAGTTGGGAGCTGGTGGAAGGAAGAAGGGTGTGGGTCCTGGGTGGGGGTATCCCACACCGGAGGATTTAACTCTAGGGGAGATGGGTGACTGCAGCCAGGGCAAGGCTGCGTATTACCGTCTTCGTGTGAGAATGCAGGATGGGTGCAAGGTATGGAAACAATGGTCCTGGAGGACAAATCCTTGGCTTGATCCACAGGGGAGCTACAGTGCAAATGGCATCACCTGTGTGCACGCTGCCCTGTTTGGTAGGAAGGACATAGGGCTGTGCATTGAAAAGTCTGTGGCTTCAAAATCCAGTATCTGATGGTGTGGATTATCGTGCTAATAAGAGGAGCAAGGAAGGAGCTGCTTCTGGGAGGCAGTGCTGCTAGTCCCTGGCAGGCTGGGGGACACGTGCTGCATCCCTGCGAGGGCGCAGGGCTGTGCCCATTGGGGTGGAAGGTGCCTGAAGCACAGGGCTGTCCCCAGCCCCGCTGAGCCGTCTGTCCCCTCCGCAGGTCAAAACGCAGATGTCTTCCTCAGCCTGCCGTTCAGCGCCGAGGCGAAGCACAGCTCGGACATGAGCCAGTCCAGCTCTGGGGACAAAGCCAGCCTGCATTCCATCAGTTCCCGAGGCCAGGCGAGCGCCGCAGCAGACAAGAGGAAGATGGATGGCCACGCATCCCAATCCCAGAAGGAGCATCCAACGGATCCGACAGGCTCCCAGGTGAAGTGTGATCTGCACTGGTTAATGCCTGGGAGCTTCCAGTTGTTTTTGAGAAGTGAAGAGGCTGCTTGCAGTGGGGTCTCCGTGTCACCCAGAGCCTGGTGCCGGGCTGTATAGTGCAGAGAGCCAGCTGGGCAGGCTGGGGATGGCTCAGGGTGGGAACGAAACCCTGTGCACCAGTAGAAAAACTGTACTGGGTCTTACGGTTTGTTGGCAAAGTGCAGTCCCGACTAACGTGGCTGCAGGCAGTGGGCAAAGCTGTGGGATGCTGTGCCAGGGGCTTGCAAGCTTGGGTCTGTGCTGGCCAAGGGATGTGACCCCCAGGGTTGTCCCCTGGAGCTGCTGGTCTGCAGTTTTGTTCTGGTCTCCCGCTACTGAAAGAGCCCAACTTCAAGCCCAGCAGCTGGAATTGTTTAGGGGGTTCCAAAGTGGCTGATTTTTCTCATGGTGCTCAATGTTGCAGGGCTCATCCAGTTCTAATCTCATCTCACCCTCTCCGTGCGTTCCTGCGCAGCGATGGCTGAGCATCAGTGGCAGCGCGACGGGAGAGACAGGCTTTATGAGCTGCGTGCTGCCCGAGGACCTGCTGGTGGCCATCCTCTCTGACAGGCTGCAGGTACGTGGGATGGGGGCAGATGAAATGTCCCTGCTACAGAGACAGGCAGCGAGACACAGAGAGGTACAATTTGGAGAGGAGGAGATTTGTATCTGTTGTTGGAGGAGTCCTGGGCTTCGTGCAGGGATCCCTGGGTGAAGCTGCAGATGTGATAAGTTGGCAGAGCATGGGGGAAGATCAGAGCTGGTCTGAGCTGATGCGCTTGGAACAACGATGGCTGGTGTCCTTTGACCTTGGGGTTTACTGACCAGCTGAGAGCTCAATGCGTGCGATAGCTGACTCTCTTCCTTCTCGATTTGATTCACAGTTGAGTGACTGCTACCAGGGAGTGGTGTTTGATGGCCTGGAGACCCTCTTTGCACACAACACGGCGTCTGCTCTCCTCTGCCTGCTCAAAGCTGTCAGAAATCGGCCTTCTATCTATTTTGTGAATTTGTTCCAGGATTATGCTTCTTTGAAAGCCAGGGAGACAGCCACAATGGAGCAAGAAGGTGAGACTCTTCATCTCCATACCTCTCAAATACTCTCTCTCAAACCCTCACCCTTATCCATGTGTATCTGGGTTACCAGCAGAGCTTGTCAGAAATGTTTTTATTAATCTTTCCTCATTCTGCCTCAGTGTAGCCAGCGCTCAGCTCCCCGTTGCTTAAAATACATCAGAGCTGAGGCTGTAAAACTTATCTTGGTCTCTAACATTAAAGCTTGTGCCCAAGTGTGTGGCTCAATAACTAAGCACCGGCCCACTGCCCACGCCGCTGGTGCACGTGAGCCAAGCAAGGGACGAGAACTCGCTGACCGGTGACAGTTTGGGGGATTATCTGAATTTTGGAGCTGGGATATGAGCTCCCCAGTATCTCCTGGCAGGATGATAGGCTGGGCCGGGGCAGAGTTATGAATCCTCGCAGCTCACGCAGAACAGCAAGCTCTGCTTGTGGTCGCTAATGGTTTCTCCTCTGGTCTGTGCTGAAGGACAGGAGCGGGAAGAAGCTGCCAGGAGAGAGAAAGCACGTCTCTGGGAGATGGATGAGGAAGAGTATGATGCCCACTCTGAGGAGCAGAAAGCTCAGTTTGATAACAATATATGACAAGTCCAGCGTGAGAGGAAGAAGAGGTCTGTAAGCCTTCCATGGGTAACTCCCCAGGACAGTGTCCCTGAAGGGTTTCCCTGGGAGACCCTGGTTGAGCTCAGAGGGGTTACAGAGCAAAGGCCAAAAGTGTCTATTACAAGGGCACAAGGATGGCCAGTACCACCTCGTGGTTCCCAACGGAGGAAAGGAGCTTCCTCTGGTGAGACGCAGGGAGCTGGGCTCTGTGCTTGCCTTGCCACTGCGCTTCTAAGTGTCTCCAAGTTAATTACTTCAATTCTCATCTTCTTCATCCCCCTTCTTCACCAAAGCAGAGGGGTTGTGGTGGGGGTTGGTGTGAGGCGCAGCTGTGCTGGCTTGGTTTAGATACCAGTCCTTCTGCAGGTGAAGTTCTGCAATGCTGATCTCCCAGGGTTTTCCATACTGAGTGACTCCAGCCATAAAAGCTGGTGTCCTTAGGCTCACCTTCAGCTGCAGCAGCAGCAGCTGAGCCCGGGAGAAGCTCCCATCCAGCAAAGCAGAGTGTTCAGGAGGATGCATAGGATAGGTGTAAGCCTGTATTAATCCCCGCCTGAAACTCGAGGAGGGCCTTGCTTAAAGCAAACACGTGTTTCAGCACTTCTTTCAGCCCAGGCTGAAGTTCGTTTCCCTGGGAGGAAGTTGCTAGGGCTGCTTCGAATTGTGATTTCCAGGACAGACAGCTGTTGTGGTTTAAGCCCATCTGGCAACTAAGCACCACCCAGCCGCTCGCTCACTGCCCCCTGCCCCAGAGGGATGGGGAAGAGAATCGGAAAAGGAAAAGTGAGAAAGCTCGTGGGTTGAGATAAGAACAGTTTAATAAATGAAATGAAATGAAATAATAATGATAATAATAATAAAAATTGTAATGAAAATAACAACAAAAAAAAAACCAAACAAGAAAGACAAGTGATGCAAATGAAAACAGTTGCTCACCACCCTCCGACCGATGCCCAGCCCATCCCCAGGCAGCGGTTCCTGGCCAGCTTTCCCCCTAGTTTATATACTGAGCATCACGTCGTATGGTCTGGAATATCCCTTTGGTCAGTTGGGGTCAGCTGTCCCGGCTGTGTTCCCTCCCAACTTCTTGTTCACCCCCAGCCTACTCGCTGGTGGGGTGGTGTGAAGAGCAGAAAAGGCCTTGACTGTGTGTAAGCACTGCTCAGCAATAACTAAAACATTTTTGTATTACCAACACTGTTTTCAGCACAAATCCAAAACTCAGCCCCGTACTAGCTACTATGAAGAAAATTAACTCTGTCCCAGCCAAAACCAGCACAATAGCACAAGTTTTCCATGATTCACAACTGGGTTCCAGCAGGAAACCTCCTTGTTCAGACCATGCTTTGCAGGAGGGCAGTTCCTGCAGCCTTTGCTTTCTGATGGATGCGATTATTCTCCCTAAGGAGCAGGCTATGCCCAGGGAGAAGGGCTGGATGAGCCAAGGAAGTATTGGTGCAGGGATAAGTAGGTGTTAGTGATTTGTGAGCTGGTTTACACCGGAAAATCAAGAGAGGACTTCAGGCATCAGTGCGGAGCGATGGTGGATCAGTCTTCGGCAGTGTGCTGGAGGTATCCAGGTGGACCTTATTGGAGAAGGAAGGCAATTTAGGCTTTATGACAGCAAAGCCTAGATTTGGCTGGTCCTGGAGGTCCTCTTCCACCTTTCCTCACTTTGGATGTTCCCAGTCTCCCCAGGTTGAGGGAAGTCCATGGAGATGGTCTAATGGTTCTGCATGGCCTCAGGGTCAGTGACTGAAGTGCAGGACCAGCTGGGATTGCGGTGAGCCCAGATTTCTGGTGGTGACTCTCAGGGATGTTTTCTCTTTGGCTTGCTGAAGGGAGATGGAGCAGATGGCTCAAGAGCTGGAGGAAAAACACCGGCGGGAGCTAGAACGCTTGAAGGAGGAAGAAGAGCTGAAGAAGAAGTCTAGGCAGAGCAAGAGAGAGCTTGGAAAAGACAAAAATAATGCTTTGGGGAAGAAAAGCCAGCGTGGATTCAGGCAGGTGGGTGGTTGTGTTTATAGAGATGAATAAAAGCCCTGGGGACCTTCCCGCTGAGTTGGACCATTCCCCCAGAAGCCAGCAGTCACATGCAGTGCTGGGGACGAGTACCCGGCCATGAGTAACACTTGGGGCTGTGCTGGGAAACAACAGCTGGTGTTGGATCATGCTGCTAGAGGTGTGTTTTCCCATGGGTTTGTTGGAGAACTGCTCATCTAGGATCATGCTGCCTTGGAGTCACAGCTTCAGATAACTCCGTACATTCACTGTGAAACCCTGGATAGTTTCATTCCAGTGTTTCTCCCCACTCTGCATGTGACTTACACCTCTGAGCCACGATCCGTCTGGGATGTGGTGTCTTCTCCTACGTGACTGGCAGGAGACACCACCAAGCCTTAGGTATTCATTAGCAACCAGAATTCCCAGAGTCAGCCAGCCACAGGGATGCTCAGCACACTGCAAATGAGCCCAGAGGACTGCACAGGAATAAGGAGGTGTCTTAAGTTCCCTGTTTGGGTTGGGAAGCTGTTCTGTTCTTCAGCTGGTTTGCAGGACTCCTCATCAGCTGGCACTAGGGAGTTTGGTTTCAGTTGAGCTAAACTGGGTACCAGCTGCGTTCTGAACTGGGATTTGTAGAGCACCTAGCACAGGTCTCGGACGAGGCTTGGGGTGCTATTGTGAAGGTCATCACTGTTCTACAGCATTTGAGTCGGTGCTTTGAAATGCTCACTGCTTTTTCTTGCTCCTCCTGCCCAGAATATGAACGCATCCACCAGCAACACCAACGTGTCCACCAGCAACTGGTTGGATGTCACCGAGGGGGTAGACAAGAAGGGACCTGTAAAGGAGCGCCCAGACTCTGTTGCAGGTGACAAGGAAGATACGAAGAAGTGAGGCAAGGTTCCCCTGACGGATGCGTGCCCAGCGGTGGTTGTGCAACCCTCAGACCCAGAACAGGGGGAAATGAAAAACAAGGCCCTGAGTGAGAGCAAGAAGAACTTGGCCATGAGGTTTAAGATCTATGAGGCATCGCAGAAAGACGTCACGCATATTTTGTCATCCTGGGACAGGGTTCAGGGTATCCTGCTGTCCCCTCTGAACCAAGAGGAGGTGCGGCACCAAGCAGAAAACCAGTGCCAGTATTTATCCAGCCGCAGGAGCCGGAAGGACAGAGAGAAAGAGCGTCAGGAGAGGCTGGAGAAGGAGCGCGCGGAGAAAGAGCACCTGGAGAAGGAGCGGCTGGAAAAACTGAAGGCTCTTGAGGACTCCAAGTTATCTCGGCTGGAAGGGGAAGGTGCAGAAGGGTTAGCCAGAGGCCAGGATGTCGGGGTGCCCTGCTTGAACATCCAGGTGCTGAGCTCAGAAGATGTGAGTAGGAAGATCGTGGAGAGCGACAAGCTGCCAGCAGCAGAGCAGGTAAAGCCCTGTGAGGCTCAGATGCTGAGCCTGCCGTGGTCTGGGCCCTGATGCGTTGTGTCCTGCCAGGTGACAATGGCACAGAGCCTTGTCCAGGCCACTGATGATGTTCCACAATGGCTCCGCAGCAGCCACGTGGCTGGGGAGGTTCTCAGCATCCCTCAGATGGGTGGAAAGAGGGAGTGCTCTCTCTGTTCAAGCATCCTGTCTGTTCAGAGAGTTTCCCAGTCTGGAAATCATTAAAAATGGTCCCAGGGCAGCTGAGTTGCTCAAGGGAGAGGTTTCTCTCTAGGTCCCACTTGTAGGTCCTGGCAATGCTCTGGAGCCTGCCCACCCCACTGGGCATAAAAAAGCACTGTAGTCCATATAAACAACAACAAAAAAAAACATTGCCAAAAGCTCCGTGCCTTTAAGGAAGGAGTGTGAGGATGAAGGTGATGGGAGTTTCTGTTATGCTTTAGATCCTGGATGACTTGGGACTGGGTCCCTCTGGGCCTCCTGTTCCCCCTATGGCTTTTTACTCTGTGGTCCACTACCCGGATAAGCGGATGCTTCCTGCAGCAGGAGAAGCCCTCAAGCACTTTGTCTTTGTTGTGCCAGAGGATGCTGCTGTGGAAGATGAAAAGAAGGATATGGAAAGTCCTGTGGATGCCCCAACCATGCCTGCGGTGAAGGTGCCAGGGCAAGGGACCAGGCATGGTGGGGGGGAGGATGGAAAAAGATCACTGTGGAAGGGCAGTGAAGACATGACAGGGTCCCATGTCTGCAGGCATCCCTTTTGTCTGTCCAACAGAGACAACTGTGCTTGAGACATAGGGCGGTTCTGTAAGACGAGAGAAAAAATATCACCTAAAGTCCTCAACTTCCCTCCAGGAGAGGGTCCTGAGCGAGGAGAGGGGTCCTGGGCGAGGAGAGGTCTCGTGGGCAAAACAAAGTCCAATAAGGAAGACCAAGTCCGTGGGCAGATATGAAACCAGCAGATGCTGGTTACTTATTTATTCTCTCTCCTGTTTGTTAGCAGACCTGCAGCTTTCTTTCCAGGATGGGGATGTCTCAGGGCAGGTCTCACCTCTCTCCCTTCTCTCTGTCCTCTTGGTGTGAAGATGCCAGAGGAGCAGGTCACCCCAACCAGGGGCCGGTCGAGGAAGGAGAAAGCTGCGGGAAGCCGGGAGGCTGCAAGGGAGAAGCAGAGCTCCGGCCGGGGCAGGAGAAGTCTCCAGGGGCCGGGCATGGGAGCACCCACACGTCCCCCTGAGGCGGACCAAAGCGGCATGGACGCGGTCCCATGCCCAGGGAGATCCGTCAGGTGAGCTGTGAGGGAGGAGGTGATCCCTCTGCTTCATGTCCATCTTGCCAAACGAGGTCCATCGTCCCCAGCTCCGCAGGGACCCTCTGCCGGTGCCTCCATGGGATGGCGAGTTCACGACCCTCCTCCCTGTCTCGTTTGCTCGTTAACAATGTCTGAAGCCTCCTCTTTAATTGCCAGGCTGAGCAGCTGCCAGTGGATAGTGCCTGCCCGCGGCGAGGTGGAACTGAAGGTCCGCTTCAGCTCCACGGTGCTGGGCCAGTTCGATCAGACGCTGCATTTTGAGATCCTGGGGACAAACCGTCTGTACCAGCTGCACTGCAGGGGCACCTGCCTGTATCCCACCATCAGCCAGGACCCACGGTAAGGTTGGCCCGTGGGAGCTCTCCCACACTGCCCCCCCCTAAACTCCGAGCCAGGGCTGTCCCTTGTACCCCTGTGGCCTTCTGGCTTGGGCAGAGCGTGCTGCCTGAGCTGGGAACCAGTACTGGTGCCTCAGCCACCAGGAAGGGTTATGGCTTTCTGACCAGGTTTTCTACTTGGAGTATCTCGCAGCTCCTCATTCCCTGTTTTTTCTGCCCAGGCTGGTGTTTCCTCAGTGGAGGAAGAACAAGGCAGATGACGACATCATCTTCAAGCAGTATGTCATGGACACGGGTGTATTCCACTTTGGACCGCTGCTGTGTGGGAAGTCAAGAGACCGGTATGTCTTGATGATCTCTTGATGTTGGGATGGGATCTCCAGGGCCTTGTGCTTTCATGGACATGCTTGGAGACATGCTGTGCCCGCGGCACAATTCCGGGCAGGCCCAGGCAAAGACCTGGGAGATAACTGGGGTTGAAGGACTGCAGGTGTGTGAACGTGGGTAGATAAACAGGCACATGAGTCTCGGAGGAGCTGGGAAGAGATGGAGATGATCTTCCAACATGGTGGGTGCCTCGGTGGCCAGAGCCACGTGCTGCTTCCAGCCTGAAGGTGACTTGGGGCAACTTGTGTCCCGCCTCCACATCTCAGCCTCACCACCTGTGAAATGAACTTTATGGTGCTTTTTTGAAGTGCTTTGAGCTGAACTGAATGAGCAATTATTCTGCTGATGGTTTTGTAAACCATTCATTAATCTGTAATACTAGTAAGACTTTGAGTTGACCTGCCAATATGCGGGGGGGGGGGGGGGGGGGGGGGCGGGGAGGGGCGGAACCTGCAGAGGAATAAAAATGGGAATTACGTTTTCCTGATCCTCACTGCCGGGTGAAGTCTGCCTAAAAAAGTTGGCATTGTAGCTGCTGGCATATTTCTATTTTTAACATCGCTTTTTTTTTTTTTTAATATTAGAAATGAAGTTCTTGTCTTCATGGGAGCTCTGGAGAGCTAGTGGTATTTTGACAACCCAAGGACATTAAATCAAAACAGTTTAAAAAACAAAAGAGGATCTTTAGCTAGACTGATGAATGGTCTCAGGTTTCTGTTTGCTTTTTTAACCCTTTAACTCCAAATTCTCTTCCACACCTGAGAAGAAGGGACACTTGTAAGATTTAGCATTCCTCTTGGGAATGAATCCTTTCTATTTCCTTCCCTCAGACTTTGGGCTAACCCATGAAATAGAAGGCAGCCTCGTGACTTTTTTGAAAGAGATAAGCTAAACTATTTTTAAAACCTCTTTTCAAAAGCATTTCATTATACTCTGCAGGGAAGGAAACCCAACAAAGAAGGAGGAAGAACCCATGTGCCTGGCGTACTTTTATTTTTCCAGGCGCTTTTGAATTTATATTTTATAAAACACTCTTTTAAGTGGCCTGTGCATCGTCACGCCTCTGGGATGGAGGCACCAGGTACAGAGGTGGACATCAAAGTAACGCAAGGACGAATGCGCGTACCATGCAATGTGCCCGTGAAAGTGATCCTTTCTCTTAGCCGGCTTGATAGACCATGGTCTTCCAGTGCAACCTCCCGCTGCCAGGACACAGTGCTTTCCTCGATGTGTGATAAAGACAATAGTCCCGGCATCTCCTCTGCAGCCTTTTCCCTTTTTTGTGGACAGGTACAAGGCGCTGCACTATCCCAGCAACTGTGAGAAGTTAACCATCCTCAATGTCACCCCACTGGAGGCAGAGGTGCATTTCTTCTTTGAGCATGACGTCAAAGCGGACACGTTCCTTTTAGACCCTCCCAGCATGAGGCTGAAACCTAACGAGAAACAGGTAGGAGATGGACAGGTAGGGCAGACACTGGTAGAAGTGCCCAGGAGCCGTTCCTCCTGCTCACTGAATGCTCTTCTGTATTTCTTTTTGCGGGGACAGGGCTAGGAGCTGAGCGTTTGGGCGTACCCCAATTCAGCTGGCCTCATGGAAGACAACCTCATCTGCTGCATTAAGGAGAACCCGGAGCTGGTGGTCTTCTGCCTGTGCTGCCAGGGGGTGCAGGTGGAGCTGGGGGTCAGCTCCAAGCAGGTGCATTTCGACAGGCTGCTTCTGCACAGGTCAGTCATTCCGCGGTCACTCTGCTGGCGATGAGAGCTGACAGCGAGCCCCCTTCAGCTTCTCTCGCTGGCTGTGTGGCCACTCAGGTTGGAGGCTGGGCTAGCATCCCTTTTTCTTCCCAGCAATTCCCAGTCTCTTGCTCACCATTCCTCGCTGGCTCTGATATCCTGTAACAGCCACGAGCTCCATAGCCCCCCAGCAATGCTCTGCAATGGGCATCTCGATGCACTGATATCTTGTCTGCTGGTTGCAGAGCAGTCCAGTGGCTCCTCCTTATCTCCCTTCTCTTGGATACACTTCTGACACCAAGCTGTCCCCCAAGGACCTCACCTCTCAGACTTGTGACATAGGGAAAACATTAAAATATGATTTTATACGCATGGCTAGGGCTGCTCCAAGTTGCATTCAGTTGCAAGGCTCACTGCCTGTGGCCTGGCGGCTCAGCGGGCTGGAAAACCTTGGCGAGGACTTCTCCTTGTCACAGGATGAGGGCATCATTGCTCCCCACACGGGGTTTGGCGTGCGTCTGTATTTCAAGACCACGAAGGCTGTAACCGTTAAGAAGATGATCCGACTAGAGGTGAGGGGGACTGTGCCCTCCCTGGCAGAGCAGGGCAGAGTGATCCCTGTGCTCTTGGGGATGGAGACTGTGCTTGAAGGGTACCCTGCCAAGAGGGCAAAAGGATGAGCCTTCCTGAGATTCCTTTCTACCTGTGTTGCCGGGGGGCCAGTCCCTTAGCAGCAAGGCACTCTCACTGAAGGATAACGTTTTGGAAACTAGGTGACTCCTAGGGTGCTCTTGTAGCTGAGCTTCATGGGGCAAGTACGCTGTGGAGTCCGGAACAGATGTACTGCTGTGTACAGCACCTCAGGAAGAGGTGCTGCCTCTGCATGGCCTACATCTGGGTTTTGAGGCTTTGTCCTGAGCCCGTACAACAACAACCTTGCTGCTGTGCATGGTTGAGTGCTGTCGTTTGGTTGTCGAGACTTGGGCGTGCTAGAGGAATGCCGAGGTGGGCTGACAGGGTTTCTTCCTGCATCAGAATCTCGCTGGGTCAGCCCATGAGATGAACCTAACCATGAGGTTAGGAAAGCTTGGGAGTCACAAATGCTTGTCAGGCAGGGGAGGCCATGGTGGAAGCAGCAGACAGAGGCAAGGCCTCGTATGTTGTCCTCCAAAAGAATTGAGAATCGTCTAAGCAGTGTTTGTTTTTTGCCATCTCAGGTTTCAGATGCAGAAAACGTCCTGGGGATTGTTCAGACTGAAAATATCCAAATCGTTGTGGAGGCCTATGATGTTGCTCTGAGCATCAGCATTTCTAAAGGTCAGTGGATGCCCCCGAAGCCAAGTAGTCTGGGTGAATTGCATTGCCTTGGCAAGTGAGCAACCAGGGCACTTGGGCAGGATGGGGTACCATGCAAGCGTGGCACGGATATGTAACACACGTATCCTGCAAGCTGCATGGAGTGAAGCACTGTCAGGACACAGAGAGAGCCTTGAGTCTCTCGTCTCCAAACTTTGAAGCGTGCAAGTTCATGTGCGGATTGATTTGGGGGCTTTGAAACGACGGTGATGTGAACAAGCAGTTGGCAACTCCTGAAGGCTCATCATGGCACATAGAGTGGTTGGATCTGTGCTTGGAAGCAAGGAGATGGCAAGTGAGCTCCTTAGCTACTAAACCCTATGCATATTCTCCGAGTAAGGGAAAGGGCAGCAAAATAGCTAGAGAAACTTTCCATAAGGGAATCGTGCCGAGAAGGGGTTTGTGCCACCTGAGCACTCCAAATCTGTATCTTGTCACTTGGTGTAGTCTGCAGCAGCTCACAAATATTCACCATTTCTTACCTCTCTCTGCGGGTTTTCTGCAGGTACAGACGGCAGCGTGGATTTCGGGATGCTTAAGGTCCTGGATGAGGCAAAGCAAGTGCTGACTCTGAAGATCAAAGGGAAGTACAAGATTGTGTACAGGTGGGTCCAGCTGCCTGGTCTGTGAATGCATGGTGCCACCCAGGCCTGCATTCTCCTTCTGTCCATGGTTAGAACCTGTTCCATGTTGACTACCTCATGCTCCAGGTAAATACAAAACCTGGGCTCTCTAAGCTCAAATATTTTAATAGAGAATCCAGTCACACACCAGCAATTCTTCACAGCTCAGCAGGAACCAGAAGGAGAGACTCTGAAATGTAAGCCCCTCACTGCTGAGATTCATTGCCTTCCTTTGAGGGTCAGCGCATTTCACTTTATGCGGCTCTTTAAAGCAGGGAATGAAAAAATTTGGTGTCAAAGTTATCTTACAACACTGCTGACTGTCTGCACTCTGTGTCAAGATCTGGAATTCCCCAAATGGAGCTGGACTCTTTCCCTTTTATTATTTTTTTTATGGTCCTATGCAAAGTCCTGGCTCTGCTGGTGGCACCGGTATTTTTAACTGCAGAGGTCTGTTCCTTCCCTTTCACCCCAGTTTCAAGCTGGAAACCACGGATACCAACATATGCGACTTGGCATCCCACTTCACTCTCCAGCCGCAGAAGGGCGTGCTGACTGCCTCCGGGCACCCCGTGCAGGTCCGGCTGCTCTTCCACCCCAAGATGGAAATGAGCATTGAGGACAAACCCATCCTGCAGTGCCAGGTGAGCTGCCTGGGCCAGGTGGTGTTAGCACACCACGTCTTGGGAGTGTAAGCAGGACACGTGTCTTCTGGGAGGAAGGCTTTAATTGGGGAATCCTCTCTCATCCATATGCAATAAAGTCTTTCAGAAACCATTTGTGATGCTTCCTAAGCAGAGCTGAAACTGGCTCTGGAGGAGGTGTTTAAGCAGGGAGGGTGAGCTGGTGGGGACTTGGGGTGGCATCAGGGGACAGAGATAGAGGTTGTCCTCTGCTGTATTTACCAACCCCTCCTCCGGTTGCAGGTGATTGAGCCCAGCATCTGTGAAGGAGGTGAGACCATCGCCATCATCCCAGTAACGGTGTCGGCGAAAGCCACGTTCAGCAAGTTCAGCACTTACCCTGCCTCCCTCATCAACATCAGTGCCATGATGAACAGCAAGAGGAAAACCTGCACCTTCCATCGCAAGCCCAGTCCCAAAGCCCCGGGTTAAAGGACAAGTTCTGTTTTGGTTTTGTGATCCCCTGCGGAGAAATAAAGGCGAGCTTAACACCAAGTGACCAGGAGATTCAATAGAAATCCTTTATTGGTTGCAGGCAAAAGTGATAAAATATCCCTAACTCACTGTATGGTTATATAATTCCCAAATGAGGGGTAAAAGGAAAAACAAGGAAGAGTCAGCGTAAAGAAGGAAAAATGTGAAGAGGAAGAGTAAGGTGAGTGCTCCCTCAGCAAGCAAGTTTGCAGACGACACCAAGTTGGGAGGGAGTGTTGATCTGCTCGAGGGTAGGAAGGCTCTGCAGAGGGATCTGGACAGGCTGGATTGATGGGCCGAGGCCAATTGTATGAGGTTCAACAAGGCCAAGTGCCGGGTCCTGCACTTGGGTCGCAACAACCCCATGCAATGCTACAGGCTTGGGAACGAGTGGCTGGAAAGCTGCCCAGCAGAAAAGGACCTGGGGGTGTTGATCAACAGCCGGCTGAACGTGAGCCAGCAGTGTGCCCAGGTGGCCAAGAAGGTCAACGGCATCCTGGCCTGTATCAGAAACACTGTGGCCAGCAGGAGTAGGGAGGAGATCGTGCCCCTGTACTCGGCACTGGTGAGTCCGCACCTCGAATGCTGTGTTCAGTGTTGGGCCCCTCACTCCAAGAAGGACCTTGAGGTGCTGCAGCATGTCCAGAGAAGGGCGATGAAGCTGGTGAGGGGTCTGGAGCACAAGTCTGATGAGGAGCAGCTGAGGGAGCTGGGGTTGTTCAGTCTGGAGAAGAGGGGGCTGAGGGGAGACCTCATCACTCTCTACAACGACCTGAAAGGGGGTTGTGGGGAGGTGGTGTTGGTCTCTTCTCCCAGGTGACTAGTGACAGGACGAGAGGAAATGGCCTCCAGTTGCACCAGGGGAGGTTTAGGCTGTATATTAGGAAAAATTTCTTTACTGAGAGAGCTGTGAAACATTGGAACAGGCTGCCCAGGGAGGTGGTGGAGTCACCCTCACTGAAGGCATTGAAGGAACATGTGGACGTGGCACTGTGGGACCTGGTTTAATGGGCATGGTGGTGTGGGGTTGATGGTTGGACTTGATGATCTTACAGGTCTTTTCCAACCATAGTGATTCTGTGATATGGGATAAACACATTTTCCAACATTAAAGAAATTACCATTCCTGGGGTATAACAGTCAGGTATCTCAACTCCGTGTATCGCCCACCCAGGCCGTGCTGTGGGGTTATTACCGTGTTCTATGCGTGTTCTGTGGCGGTGGGATGTGAAACTAAATACTCTAGAGGGACACAAAGAGGGCATTCCAACACCACACTTCAATCCCACACGTTGTTCCAATGTTAAATATGAATAGAACTTTCCATCGTAACATCCCCAAGCCAATCCCAGAGGAGCCTTGTATACAGCTTTCTTGCAATTATAATGGTCAGCAAAATTTACAACAGTTATTTGCGGTTCTGTCTCTAGGGGGTTCCCTTTATAGGACAATGCGTATGTGGGATGCCACATTGTTGGAGTGGGAGACGGACCCGGAGTAACGATGGAATCTCAATATGAGTATAGTCGTTCTCCCCTTTATTCAAGCTTACAGAGTATATACAGACAGATGCCAAGAACACACATCTGCAACAGCTGTATGATTGGCTTACAGCCTCTGTTTACGCGCAAAGGCGGCAAGTGTGGTTGGTACAGTGCATGCACAAGAGCACCTCTCCTCTTCGCGAATCCAGTTCCTTCTTCTTGTTTACCATTCCGCAGCCTCTTATCACAACAGGCTTTCAAGGACAGTTAACAGTTTCCTCTGAACCTTCCGCCTCATCAGAGACTGGGTTGCTCACAGGAATCAGATGGTGTCCATTGTTACTAAGCCATTCCTCCACAATGAACCACAAACGCTTGGGCTCTGAACTTGTTTAGACACTCAAAGGTCCAGACGTATCATCGCTTCCTCTCACTAATTCACGTCAGAGCTCAACACCGAAATTGCGAACGTCCAACGATTGCTCCTACACTAAAGCTGCCAGCCCTGACAGCTGTTGCTGGTCCTCATCTCCCACTGGTAACCTCTCAAACGAACCACAAACACTTGGGCTCTGAACTTGTTTAGCCTACTAAAACTTCCAACGTACACAGCCTCTCCTGCTCAACTGGCCAGAGCTCAACACCAAAACTGCGAACGTCCAGCCATTGTTCCTACAATAAAGGTGCCAGCCCTGAAAGCTCTTGCTGGTCCTCATCTCCCACTGGTAACCTCTAAAACGAACCACAAACACTTGGGCTCTGAACTTGTTTAGACACTCAAAGGTCCAGACGTATCATTGATTCCTCTCGCTAATTCATGTCAGAGCTCAACACCAAAATTGCGAATGTCCAGCGATTGCTCCTACACTAAAGGTGCCAGCCCTGAAAGCTGTTGCTGGTCCTCATCTCCCACTGGTAACCTCTAAAACGAACCACAAACACTTGGGCTCTGAACTTGTTTAGAGCCTCTAAGGTCCAGACGTATGTACGCTTCCTCGCTCTAAGTCACGTCAGAGCTCAACACTGAAATTGCGAACGTCCAGCGATTGCTCCTACACTAAAGGTGCCAGCCCTGAAAGCTCTTGCTGGTCCTCATTTCCCACTGGTAACCTCTAAAAGGAACCACAAACAGTTGGGCTCTGAACTTGTTTAGACAGTCAAAGGTCCGGACGTATCATCGCATCTTCTAGCTAACTCATGTCAGAGCTCAACACCGAAATTGCGAACATCCAGCGATTGCTCCTACACTAAAGGTGCCAGCCCTGAAAGATCTTGCTGGTCCTCATCTCCCACTGGGAACCTCTAAAATAAACCACAAACAGTTGGGATCTGAAATTGTTTAGGCTACTAAAACTTCCAACATATATTCCCTCTCCTGCTCAGTCTGGCCAGAGCTCAACCCTGAAATTTCAAACGTCCAGCGATTGCTCCTACACTAAAGGTGCCAGCCCTGAAAGCTGTTGCTGGTCCTCATCTCCCACTGGTAACCTCTAAAACGAACCACAAACACTTGGGCTCTGAACATGTTTAGACATTCAAAGGTCCAGACGTATGATCGTTTCCCCTTGCTAATTCACGTCAGAGCTCAACACTGAAATTGCGAACGTCCACCGATTGCTCCTACACTAAAGGTGCCAGCCCTGAAAGCTGCTGCAGGTCCTCATCTCCCACTGGTAACCTCTAAAACGAACCACAAACACTTGGGCTCTGAACTTGTTTAGACAGTCAAAGGTCCGGAAGTATCATCGCTTCCTCTCGCTAATTCACGTCAGAGCGCAACTCCGAAATTGCGAACATCCAGCGATTGCCCCTACACTAAAGGTGCCCGCCCTGAAAGCTGTTGCTGGTCCTCATCTCTCACTGGTAACCTCTAAAACGAACCACAAACAGTTGGGCTCTGAACTTGTTTAGACACTCAAAGGTCCAGACGTTATCATCGCTTCCTCTCGCTAATTCACGTCAGAGCTTAACACCGAACTTGCGAACGTCCAGCGATTGCTCCTACACTAAAGGTGCCAGCCCTGAAAGCTCTTGCTGGTCCTCATCTCTCACTGGTAACCTCTAAAACGAACCACAAACACTTGGCCTCTGAACATGTTTAGACATTCAAAGGTCCAGACGTATGATCGTTTCCTCTTGCTAAATCACGTCAGAGCTCAACACTGAAATTTCGAAAGTCCAGCGATTGCTCCTACACTAAAGGTGCCAACCCTTAAAGCTGCTGCAGGTCCTCATCACCCACTGGTAACCTCTAAAACAAACCACAAATACTTGGGCTCTGCACTTGTTTAGACACTCAAAGGTCCAGACGTATCATCGATTCCTCTTGCTAATTCACGTCAGAGATCAACACCAAAATTGCGAACGTCCAGCGATTGCTCCTACACTAAAGGTGCCAGCCCTGAAAGCTCTTGCTGGTCCTCATCTCCCACTGGTAACCTCGCAAACGAACCACAAACACTTGGGCTCTGAACTTGTTTAGACACTCAAAGGTCCAGACGTTATCATCGCTTCCTCTCGCTAATTCACGTCAGAGCTTAACACCGAACTTGCGAACGTCCACCGATTGCTCCTACACTAAAGGTGCCAGCCCTGAAAGCTGTTGCTGGTCCTCATCTCCCACTGGTAACCTCTAAAACGAACGACAAACACTTGGGCTCTGAACATGTTTAGACACTCAAAGGTCCAGACGTATGAACACTTCCTCTCTATAATTCATATCAGAGCTCAAAACCTAAATTGTGAACGTCCAGTGATTGCTCCTACACTAAAGGTGCCAGCCCTGAAAGCTGTTGCTGGTCCTCATCTCCCACTGGTAACCTCTAAAACGAACCACAAACACTTGGGCTCTGAACTTGTTTAGACACTCAAAGGTCCAGACGTATCATTGATTCCTCTCGCTAATTCATGTCAGAGCTCAACACCAAAATTGCGAACGTCCAGCTATTACTTCTACACTAAAGGTGCCAGCCCTGAAAGCTCTTGCTGGTCCTTATCTCCCACTGGTAACCTCTCAAACGAACCACAAACACTTGGGCTCTGAACTTGTTTAGACACTCAAAGGTCCAGACGTATCATTGATTCCTCTCGCTAATTCACGTCAGAGGTCAACACCAAAATTGCGAACGTCCAGCGATTACTTGTACACTAAAGGTGCCAGCCCTGAAGCTGTTGCTGGTCCTCATCTCCCACTGGTAACCTCTAAAACGAACCACAAACACTTGGGCTCTGAACTTGTTTCGACACTCAAAGGTCCAGACGTATCATCGCTTCCTCTCACTAATTCACGTCAGAGGTCAACAGGAAATTGCGAACGTCCAGCCATTGCTCCTACACTAAAGGTGCCAGCCCTGAAAGCTGTTGCTGGTCCTCATCTCCCACTGGTAACCTCTAAAACGAACCACAAACACTTGGGCTCTGAACTTGTTTAGACGCTCTAAGGTCCAGACGTATGTACGCTTCCTCGCTCTAATTCACGTCAGAGCTCAACACTGAAATTGCGAACGTCCAGCGATTGCTCCTACACTAAAGGTGCCAGCCCTGAAAGCTCTTGCTGGTCCTCATCTCCCACTGGTAACCTCTAAAACGAACCACAAACACTTGGGCTCTGAACTTGTTTAGCCTACTAAAACTTCCAACGTACATTCCCTCTCCTGCTCAGTCTGGCCAGAGCTCAACCCTGAAATTTCAAACGTCCAGAGATTGCTCCTACACTAAAGGTGCCAGCCCTGAAAGCTCTTGCTGGTCCTCATCTCCCACTGGTAACCTCTAAAGCGAACCACAAACACTTGGGCGCTGCACTTGTTTACACACTCAAAGGTCCAGATGTATCATCGCTTCCTCTCGCTAATTCACGTCAGAGAGCAACTCCGAAATTGCGAACGTCCAGCGATTGCTCCTACACTAAAGGTGCCCGCCCTGAAAGCTCTTGCTGGTCCTCATCTCTCACTGGTAACCTCTAAAACGAACCACAAACACTTGGCCTCTGAACATGTTTAGACATTCAAAGGTCCAGACGTATGATCGTTTCCTCTTGCTAAATCACGTCAGAGCTCAACACTGAAATTTAGAAAGTCCAGCGATTGCTCCTACACTAAAGGTGCCAGCCCTTAAAGATGCTGCAGGTCCTCATCACCCACTGGTAACCTCTAAAACGAACCACAAATACTTGGGCTCTGCACTTGTTTAGACACTCAAAGGTCCAGACGTATCATCGATTCCTCTTGCTAATTCACGTCAGAGATCAACACCGAAATTGCGAACGTCCAGTGATTGCTCCTACACTAAAGGTGCCAGCCCTTAAAGCTCTTGCTGGTCCTCATCTCCCACTGGTAACCTCTAAAGCGAACCACAAACACTTGGGCGCTGCACTTGTTTACACACTCAAAGGTCCAGATGTATCATCGCTTCCTCTCGCTAATTCACGTCAGAGAGCAACTCCGAAATTGCGAACGTCCAGCGATTGCTCCTACACTAAAGGTGCCCGCCCTGAAAGCTGTTGCTGGTCCTCATCTCTCACTGGTAACCTCTAAAACGAACCACAAACACTTGGCCTCTGAACTTGTTTAGCCTACTAAAACTTCCAACATACATTCCCTCTCCTGCTCAGTCTGGCCAGAGCTCAACACCGAAATTGCGAACATCCAGCGATTGCTCCTACACTAAAGGTGCCAGCCCTGAAAGCTGTTGCTGGTCCTCATCTCCCACTGGTAACCTCTCAAACGAACCACAAACACTTGGGCTCTGAACTTGTTTAGACACTCAAAGGTCCAGACGTTATCATCGCTTCCTCTCGCTAATTCACGTCAGAGCTTAACACCGAACTTGCGAACGTCCACCGATTGCTCCTACACTAAAGGTGCCAGCCCTGAAAGCTGTTGCTGGTCCTCATCTCCCACTGGTAACCTCTAAAACGAACCACAAACACTTGGGCTCTGAACATGTTTAGACACTCAAAGGTCCAGATGTATCATCGCTTCCTCTCTATAATTCATATCAGAGCTCAAAACCTAAATTGTGAACGTCCAGTGATTGCTCCTACACTAAAGGTGCCAGCCCTGAAAGCTCTTCCTGGTCCTCATCTCCCACTGGTAACCTCTAAAAGGAACCACAAACACTTGGGCTCTGAAGATGTTTAGACACTCAAAGGTCCAGACGTATCATTGATTCCTCTCGCTAATTCACGTCAGAGCTCAACACCAAAATTGCGAACGTCCAGCTATTACTTCTACACTAAAGGTGCCAGCCCTGAAAGCTCTTGCTGGTCCTCATCTCCCACTGGTAACCTCTCAAACGAACCACAAACACTTGGGCTCTGAACTTGTTTAGACACTCAAAGGTCCAGACGTATCATTGATTCCTCTCGCTAATTCACGTCAGAGGTCAACACCAAAATTGCGAACGTCCAGCGATTACTTGTACACTAAAGGTGCCAGCCCTGAAGCTGTTGCTGGTCCTCATCTCCCACTGGTAACCTCTAAAACGAACCACAAACACTTGGGCTCTGAACTTGTTTCGACACTCAAAGGTCCAGACGTATCATCGCTTCCTCTCACTAATTCACGTCAGAGGTCAACAGGAAATTGCGAACGTCCAGCCATTGCTCCTACACTAAAGGTGCCAGCCCTGAAAGCTGTTGCTGGTCCTCATCTCCCACTGGTAACCTCTAAAACGAACCACAAACACTTGGGCTCTGAACTTGTTTAGACGCTCTAAGGTCCAGACGTATGTACGCTTCCTCGCTCTAATTTACGTCAGAGCTCAACACTGAAATTGCGAACGTCCAGCGATTGCTCCTACACTAAAGGTGCCAGCCCTGAAAGCTCTTGCTGGTCCTCATCTCCCACTGGTAACCTCTAAAACAAACCACAAACAGTTGGGATCTGAAATTGTTTAGGCTACTAAAACTTCCAACATACATTCCCTCTCCTGCTCAGTCTGGCCAGAGCTCAACCCTGAAATTTCAAACGTCCAGCGATTGCTCCTACACTAAAGGTGCCAGCCCTGAAAGCTCTTGCTGGTCCTCATCTCCCACTGGTAACCTCTCAAACGAACCACAAACACTTGGCCTCTGAACATGTTTAGACATTCAAAGGTCCAGACGTATGATCGTTTCCTCTTGCTAAATCACGTCATAGCTCAACACTGAAATTTCGAAAGTCCAGCGATTGATACTACACTAAAGGTGCCAGCCCTTAAAGCTGCTGCAGGTCCTCATCACCCACTGGTAACCTCTAAAACGAACCACAAATACTTGGGCTCTGCACTTGTTTAGACACTCAAAGGTCCAGACGTATCATCGATTCCTCTTGCTAATTCACGTCAGAGATCAACACCGAAATTGCGAACGTCCAGTGATTGCTCCTACACTAAAGGTGCCAGCCCTGAAACCTCTTGCTGGTCGTCATCTCCCACTGGTAACCTCTAAAACGAACCACAAACACTTGGGCTCTGAACTTGTTTAGACACTCAAAGGTCCAGACGTATCATTGATTCCTCTCGCTAATTCACGTCAGAGCTCAACACCAAAATTGCGAACGTCCAGCTATTACTTCTACACTAAAGGTGCCAGCCCTGAAAGCTCTTGCTGGTCCTCATCTCCCACTGGTAACCTCTCAAACGAACCACAAACACTTGGGCTCTGAACTTGTTTAGACACTCAAAGGTCCAGACGTATCATTGATTCCTCTCGCTAATTCACGTCAGAGGTCAACACCAAAATTGCGAACGTCCAGCGATTACTTGTACACTAAAGGCGCCAGCCCTGAAAGCTGTTGCTGGTCCTCATCTCCCACTGGTAACCTCTTAAACGAACCACAAACACTTGGGCTCTGAACTTGTTTAGACACTCAAAGGTCCAGACGTATCATCGCTTCCTCTCACTAATTCACGTCAGAGGTCAACAGGAAATTGCGAACGTCCAGCCATTGCTCCTACACTAAAGGTGCCAGCCCTGAAAGCTCTTGCTGGTCCTCATCTCCCACTGGTAACCTCTAAAACGAACCACAAACACTTGGGCTCTGAACTTGTTTAGACGCTCTAAGGTCCAGACGTATGTACGCTTCCTCGCTCTAATTCACGTCAGAGCTCAACACTGAAATTGCGAACGTCCAGGGATTGCTCCTACACTAAAGGTGCCAGCCCTGAAAGCTCTTGCTGGTCCTCATCTCCCACTGGTAACCTCTAAAACAAACCACAAACACTTGGCCTCTGAACATGTTTAGACATTCAAAGGTCCAGACGTATGATCGTTTCCTCTTGCTAAATCACGTCAGAGCTCAACACCGAAATTGCGAACGTCCAGCGATTGCTCCTACACTAAAGGTGCCAGCCCTTAAAGCTCTTGCTGGTCCTCATCTCCCACTGGTAACCTCTAAAGCGAACCACAAACACTTTGGCGCTGCACTTGTTTACACACTCAAAGGTCCAGATGTATCATCGCTTCCTCTCGCTAATTCACGTCAGAGAGCAACTTCGAAATTGCGAACGTCCAGCGATTGCTCCTACACTAAAGGTGCCCGCCCTGAAAGCTGTTGCTGGTCCTCATCTCTCACTGGTAACCTCTAAAACGAACCACAAACACTTGGCCTCTGAACTTGTTTAGCCTACTAAAACTTCCAACATACATTCCCTCTCCTGCTCAGTCTGGCCAGAGCTCAACACCGAAATTGCGAACGTCCAGCGATTGCTCCTACACTAAAGGTGCCAGCCCTGAAAGCTGTTGCTGGTCCTCATCTCCCACTGGTAACCTCTCAAACGAACCACAAACACTTGGGCTCTGAACTTGTTTAGACACTCAAAGGTCCAGACGTTATCATCGCTTCCTCTCGCTAATTCACGTCAGAGCTTAACACCGAACTTGCGAACGTCCACCGATTGCTCCTACACTAAAGGTGCCAGCCCTGAAAGCTGTTGCTGGTCCTCATCTCCCACTGGTAACCTCTAAAACGAACCACAAACACTTGGGCTCTGAACTTGTTTAGACACTCAAAGGTCCAGACGTATCATTGATTCCTCTTGCTAATTCATGTCAGAGCTCAACACCAAAATTGCGAACGTCCAGCTATTACTTCTACACTAAAGGTGCCAGCCCTGAAAGCTCTTGCTGGTCCTCATCTCCCACTGGTAACCTCTCAAACGAACCACAAACACTTGGGCTCTGAACTTGTTTAGACACTCAAAGGTCCAGACGTATCATTGATTCCTCTCGCTAATTCACGTCAGAGGTCAACACCAAAATTGCGAACGTCCAGCGATTACTTGTACACTAAAGGTGCCAGCCCTGAAGCTGTTGCTGGTCCTCATCTCCCACTGGTAACCTCTAAAACGAACCACAAACACTTGGGCTCTGAACTTGTTTCGACACTCAAAGGTCCAGACGTATCATCGCTTCCTCTCACTAATTCACGTCAGAGGTCAACAGGAAATTGCGAACGTCCAGCCATTGCTCCTACACTAAAGGTGCCAGCCCTGAAAGCTGTTGCTGGTCCTCATCTCCCACTGGTAACCTCTAAAACGAACCACAAACACTTGGGCTCTGAACTTGTTTAGACGCTCTAAGGTCCAGACGTATGTACGCTTCCTCGCTCTAATTCACGTCAGAGCTCAACACTGAAATTGCGAACGTCCAGGGATTGCTCCTACACTAAAGGTGCCAGCCCTGAAAGCTCTTGCTGGTCCTCATCTCCCACTGGGAACCTCTCAAACGAACCACAAACACTTGGGCTCTGAACTTGTTTAGCCTACTAAAACTTCCAACGTACATTCCCTCTCCTGCTCAGTCTGGCCAGAGCTCAACCCTGAAATTTCAAACGTCCAGAGATTGCTCCTACACTAAAGGTGCCAGCCCTGAAAGCTCTTGCTGGTCCTCATCTCCCACTGGTAACCTCTAAAGCGAACCACAAACACTTGGGCGCTGCACTTGTTTACACACTCAAAGGTCCAGATGTATCATCGCTTCCTCTCGCTAATTCACGTCAGAGCGCAACTCCGAAATTGCGAACGTCCAGGGATTGCTCCTACACTAAAGGTGCCCGCCCTGAAAGCTGTTGCTGGTCCTCATCTCTCACTGGTAACCTCTAAAACGAACCACAAACACTTGGCCTCTGAACTTGTTTAGGCTACTAAAACTTCCAACATACATTCCCTCTCCTGCTCAGTCTGGCCAGAGCTCAACACCGAAATTGCGAACGTCCAGCGATTGCTCCTACACTAAAGGTGCCAGCCCTGAAAGCTGTTGCTGGTCCTCATCTCCCACTGGTAACCTCTCAAACGAACCACAAACACTTGGGCTCTGAACTTGTTTAGACACTCAAAGGTCCAGACGTTATCATCGCTTCCTCTCGCTAATTCACGTCAGAGCTTAACACCGAACTTGCGAACGTCCACCGATTGCTCCTACACTAAAGGTGCCAGCCCTGAAAGCTGTTGCTGGTCCTCATCTCCCACTGGTAACCTCTAAAACGAACCACAAACACTTGGGCTCTGAACTTGTTTAGACACTCAAAGGTCCAGACGTATGAACACTTCCTCTCTGTAATTCATATCAGAGCTCAAAACCTAAATTGCGAACGTCCAGTGATTGCTCCTACACTAAAGGTGCCAGCCCTGAAAGCTCTTCCTGGTCCTCATCTCCCACTGGTAACCTCTAAAACGAACCACAAACACTTGGGCTCTGAAGATGTTTAGACACTCAAATGTCCAGACGTATCATTGATTCCTCTCGCTAATTCACGTCAGAGCTCAACACCAAAATTGCGAACGTCCAGCTATTACTTCTACACTAAAGGTGCCAGCCCTGAAAGCTCTTGCTGGTCCTCATCTTCCACTGGTAACCTCTCAAACGAACCACAAACACTTGGGCTCTGAACTTGTTTAGACACTCAAAGGTCCAGACGTATCATTGATTCCTCTCGCTAATTCACGTCAGAGGTCAACACCAAAATTGCGAACGTCCAGCGATTACTTGTACACTAAAGGTGCCAGCCCTGAAGCTGTTGCTGGTCCTCATCTCCCACTGGTAACCTCTAAAACGAACCACAAACACTTGGGCTCTGAACTTGTTTCGACACTCAAAGGTCCAGACGTATCATCGCTTCCTCTCACTAATTCACGTCAGAGGTCAACAGGAAATTGCGAACGTCCAGCCATTGCTCCTACACTAAAGGTGCCAGCCCTGAAAGCTGTTGCTGGTCCTCATCTCCCACTGGTAACCTCTAAAACGAACCACAAACACTTGGGCTCTGAACTTGTTTAGACGCTCTAAGGTCCAGACGTATGTACGCTTCCTCGCTCTAATTTACGTCAGAGCTCAACACTGAAATTGTGAACGTCCAGCGATTGCTCCTACACTAAAGGTGCCAGCCCTGAAAGCTCTTGCTGGTCCTCATCTCCCACTGGTAACCTCTAAAACAAACCACAAACAGTTGGGATCTGAAATTGTTTAGGCTACTAAAACTTCCAACATACATTCCCTCTCCTGCTCAGTCTGGCCAGAGCTCAACCCTGAAATTTCAAACGTCCAGCGATTGCTCCTACACTAAAGGTGCCAGCCCTGAAAGCTCTTGCTGGTCCTCATCTCCCACTGGTAACCTCTCAAACGAACCACAAACACTTGGCCTCTGAACATGTTTAGACATTCAAAGGTCCAGACGTATGATCGTTTCCTCTTGCTAAATCACGTCATAGCTCAACACTGAAATTTCGAAAGTCCAGCGATTGATACTACACTAAAGGTGCCAGCCCTTAAAGCTGCTGCAGGTCCTCATCACCCACTGGTAACCTCTAAAACGAACCACAAATACTTGGGCTCTGCACTTGTTTAGACACTCAAAGGTCCAGACGTATCATCGATTCCTCT
This sequence comes from Gavia stellata, assembly GCF_030936135.1. Taxonomy (NCBI): domain Eukaryota; kingdom Metazoa; phylum Chordata; class Aves; order Gaviiformes; family Gaviidae; genus Gavia; species Gavia stellata. Next base: position 314,471 of record NW_026777117.1, read on the forward strand.
TGCTAATTCACGTCAGAGATCAACACCGAAATTGCGAACGTCCAGTGATTGCTCCTACACTAAAGGTGCCAGCCCTGAAAGCTCTTGCTGGTCCTCATCTCTCACTGGTAACCTCTAAAACGAACCACAAACACTTGGCCTCTGAACTTGTTTAGGCTACTAAAACTTCCAACATACATTCCCTCTCCTGCTCAGTCTAGCCAGAGCTCAACACCGAAATTGCGAACGTCCAGGGATTGCTCCTACACTAAAGGTGCCAGCCCTGAAAGCTGTTGCTGGTCCTCATCTCCCACTGGTAACCTCTAAAAAGAACCACAAACACTTGGGCTCTGAACTTGTTTAGACACTCAAAGGTCCAGACGTTATCATCGCTTCCTCTCGCTAATTCACGTCAGAGCTTAACACCGAACTTGCGAACGTCCACCGATTGCTCCTACACTAAAGGTGCCAGCCCTGAAAGCTGTTGCTGGTCCTCATCTCGCACTGGTAACCTCTAAAACGAACCACAAACACTTGGGCTCTGAACATGTTTAGACACTCAAAGGTCCAGACGTATGAACACTTCCTCTCTATAATTCATATCAGAGCTCAAAACCTAAATTGCGAACGTCCAGTGATTGCTCCTACACTAAAGGTGCCAGCCCTGAAAGCTCTTGCTGGTCCTCATCTCCCACTGGTAACCTCTAAAACGAACCACAAACACTTGGGCTCTGAACTTGTTTAGGCTACTAAAACTTCCAACATACATTCCCTCTCCTGCTCAGTCTGGCCAGAGCTCAACACCGAAATTTCAAATGTCCAGTGATTGCTCCTACACTAAAGGTGCCAGCCCTGAAAGCTCTTGCTGGTCCTCATCTCCCACTGGTAACCTCTAAAACGAACCACAAACAGTTGGGCTCTGAAGATGTTTAGGCTACTAAAACTTCCAACATACATTCCCTCTCCTGCTCAGTCTGGCCAGAGCTCAACACCGAAATTGCGAACGTCCAGCGATTGCTCCTACACTAAAGGTGCGAGCCCTGAAAGCTCTTGCTGGTCCTCATCTCCCACTGGTAACCTCTAAAAAGAACCACAAACACTTGGGCTCTGAACTTGTTTAGACGCTCACAGGTCCAGACGTTTGATCTCTTCCTCTCGCTAATTCACATCAGAGCTCAACGCCGAAATTGCGAACGTCCAGCGATTGATCCTACGCTAAAGGTGCCAGCCCTGAAAGCTCTTGCTGGTCCTCATCTCCCACTGGTAACCTCTCAAACGAACCACAAACACTTGGGCTCTGAACTTGTTTAGGCTACTAAAACTTCCAACATACCCTCCCTGTCCTGCTCAGTCTGGCCAGAGCTCAACACCGAAATTACGAACGTCCAGCGATTGCTCCTACACTAACCGTGCCAGCCCTGAAAGCTCCTACTGCTCCTCATCTCCCACTGGTAACCTCTAAAATGAACTACAAACAGTTGTGCTCTGAACTTGTTTAGGCTACTAAAACTTCCAACATACATTCCCTCTCCTGCTCAGTCTGGCCAGAGCTCAACAGTGAAATTTCAAATGTCCAGCGATTGCTCCTACATTAACAGTGCCAGCCCTGAAAGCTCTTGCTGGTCCTCATCTCCCACTGGTAACCTCTAAAACGAACCACAAACTCTTGGGCTCTGAACTTGTTTAGACACTCAAAGGTCCAGACGTATCATTGATTCCTCTTGCTAATTCACGTCAGAGCTCAACACCGAAATTGCGAACGTCCAGGGATTGCTCCTACACTAAAGGTGCCAGCCCTGAAAGCTCTTGCTGGTCCTCATCTCCCACTCGTAACCTCTAAAACGAACCACAAACACTTGGGCTCTGAACTTGTTTAGACAGACAAAGGTCCAGAGAAATCATCGCTTCTTCTCGCTAATTCACGTCATAGCTCAACACCGAAATTGCGAACGTCCAACGATTGCTCCTACGCTAAAGGTGCCAGCCCTGAAAGCTGTTGCTGGTCCTCATCTCCCACTGGTAAGCTCTAAAATGAACCACAAGCAGTTGGGATCTGAGTTGTTTAGGCTACTAAAAATTCCAACATAAATTCCCTCTCCTGCTCAGTCTGGCCAGAGCTCAACCCTGAAATTTCGAACCTCCAGCGATTGCTCCTACACTAAAGGTGCCAGCCCTGAAAGCTCTTGCTGGTCCTCATCTCCCACTGGTAACCTCTAAAATGAACCAAAAACCCTTGGTCTCTGAAGATGTTTAGGCTACTAAAACTTCCAACATACATTCCCTCTCCTGCTCAGTCTGGCCAGAGCTCAACACTAAAATTGCGAACGTCCAGCGATTGCTCCTACACTGAAGGTGCCAGCCCTGAAAGCTCTTGCTGGTCCTCATCTCCCACTGGTAACCTCTAAAACGAACCACAAACACTTGGGCTCTGAACTTGTTTAGACACTCAAAGGCCCATACGTATGAACACTTCCTCTCTATAATTCATATCAGAGCCCAACACCGAAATTGCGAACGTCCAGTGATTGCTCCTACACTAAAGGTGCCAGCCCTGAAAGCTCTTGCTGGTCCTCATCTCCCACTGGTAACCTCTAAAACGAACCACAAACAGTTGGGATCTGAAATTGTTTAGGCTACTAAAACTTCCAACATACATTCCCTCTCCTGCTCAGTCTGGCCAGAGCTCAACCCTGAAATTTCAAACGTCCAGCGATTGCTCCTACACTAAAGGTGCGAGCCCTGAAAGCTATTGCTGGTCCTCATCTCCCACTGGTAACCTCTCAAACGAACCATAAACACTTGGGCTCTGAACTTGTTTAGACACTCAAAGGTCCAGACGTATGAATACTTCCTCTCTATAATTCATATCAGAGCTCAAAACCTAAATTGCGAACGTCCAGGGATTGCTCCTACACTAAAGGTGCCAGCCCTGAAAGCTCTTGCTGGTCCTCATCTCCCACTGGGAACCTCTCAAACGAACCACAAACACTTGGGCTCTGAACTTGTTTAGGCTACTAAAACTTCCAACATATATTCCCTCTCCTGATCAGTCTGGCCAGAGCTCAACACCGAAATTGTGAACGTCCAGCGATTGCTCCTACACTAAAGGTGCCAGCCCTGAAAGCTCTTGCTGGTCCTCATCTCCCACTGGTAACCTCTAAAGCGAACCACAAACACTTGGGCGCTGCACTTGTTTACACACTCAAAGGTCCAGACGTTATCATCGCTTCCTCTCGCTAATTCACGTCAGAGCTTAACACCGAACTTGCGAACGTCCACCGATTGCTCCTACACTAAAGGTGCCAGCCCTGAAAGCTGTTGCTGGTCCTCATCTCCCACTGGTAACCTCTAAAACGAACCACAAACACTTGGGCTCTGAACTTGTTTAGACACTCAAAGGTCCAGACGTATCATTGATTCCTCTTGCTAATTCATGTCAGAGCTCAACAGCAAAATTGCGAACGTCCAGCTATTACTTCTACACTAAAGGTGCCAGCCCTGAAAGCTCTTGCTGGTCCTCATCTCCCACTGGTAACCTCTCAAACGAACCACAAACACTTGGGCTCTGAACTTGTTTAGACACTCAAAGGTCCAGACGTATCATTGATTCCTCTCGCTAATTCACGTCAGAGGTCAACACCAAAATTGCGAACGTCCAGCGATTACTTGTACACTAAAGGTGCCAGCCCTGAAGCTGTTGCTGGTCCTCATCTCCCACTGGTAACCTCTAAAACGAACCACAAACACTTGGGCTCTGAACTTGTTTCGACACTCAAAGGTCCAGACGTATCATCGCTTCCTCTCACTAATTCACGTCAGAGGTCAACAGGAAATTGCGAACGTCCAGCCATTGCTCCTACACTAAAGGTGCCAGCCCTGAAAGCTGTTGCTGGTCCTCATCTCCCACTGGTAACCTCTAAAACGAACCACAAACACTTGGGCTCTGAACTTGTTTAGACGCTCTAAGGTCCAGACGTATGTACGCTTCCTCGCTCTAATTCACGTCAGAGCTCAACACTGAAATTGCGAACGTCCAGGGATTGCTCCTACACTAAAGGTGCCAGCCCTGAAAGCTCTTGCTGGTCCTCATCTCCCACTGGGAACCTCTCAAACGAACCACAAACACTTGGGCTCTGAACTTGTTTAGCCTACTAAAACTTCCAACGTACATTCCCTCTCCTGCTCAGTCTGGCCAGAGCTCAACCCTGAAATTTCAAACGTCCAGAGATTGCTCCTACACTAAAGGTGCCAGCCCTGAAAGCTCTTGCTGGTCCTCATCTCCCACTGGTAACCTCTAAAGCGAACCACAAACACTTGGGCGCTGCACTTGTTTACACACTCAAAGGTCCAGATGTATCATCGCTTCCTCTCGCTAATTCACGTCAGAGCGCAACTCCGAAATTGCGAACGTCCAGGGATTGCTCCTACACTAAAGGTGCCCGCCCTGAAAGCTGTTGCTGGTCCTCATCTCTCACTGGTAACCTCTAAAACGAACCACAAACACTTGGCCTCTGAACTTGTTTAGGCTACTAAAACTTCCAACATACATTCCCTCTCCTGCTCAGTCTGGCCAGAGCTCAACACCGAAATTGCGAACGTCCAGCGATTGCTCCTACACTAAAGGTGCCAGCCCTGAAAGCTGTTGCTGGTCCTCATCTCCCACTGGTAACCTCTCAAACGAACCACAAACACTTGGGCTCTGAACTTGTTTAGACACTCAAAGGTCCAGACGTTATCATCGCTTCCTCTCGCTAATTCACGTCAGAGCTTAACACCGAACTTGCGAACGTCCACCGATTGCTCCTACACTAAAGGTGCCAGCCCTGAAAGCTGTTGCTGGTCCTCATCTCCCACTGGTAACCTCTAAAACGAACCACAAACACTTGGGCTCTGAACTTGTTTAGACACTCAAAGGTCCAGACGTATGAACACTTCCTCTCTGTAATTCATATCAGAGCTCAAAACCTAAATTGCGAACGTCCAGTGATTGCTCCTACACTAAAGGTGCCAGCCCTGAAAGCTCTTCCTGGTCCTCATCTCCCACTGGTAACCTCTAAAACGAACCACAAACACTTGGGCTCTGAAGATGTTTAGACACTCAAATGTCCAGACGTATCATTGATTCCTCTCGCTAATTCACGTCAGAGCTCAACACCAAAATTGCGAACGTCCAGCTATTACTTCTACACTAAAGGTGCCAGCCCTGAAAGCTCTTGCTGGTCCTCATCTTCCACTGGTAACCTCTCAAACGAACCACAAACACTTGGGCTCTGAACTTGTTTAGACACTCAAAGGTCCAGACGTATCATTGATTCCTCTCGCTAATTCACGTCAGAGGTCAACACCAAAATTGCGAACGTCCAGCGATTACTTGTACACTAAAGGTGCCAGCCCTGAAGCTGTTGCTGGTCCTCATCTCCCACTGGTAACCTCTAAAACGAACCACAAACACTTGGGCTCTGAACTTGTTTCGACACTCAAAGGTCCAGACGTATCATCGCTTCCTCTCACTAATTCACGTCAGAGGTCAACAGGAAATTGCGAACGTCCAGCCATTGCTCCTACACTAAAGGTGCCAGCCCTGAAAGCTGTTGCTGGTCCTCATCTCCCACTGGTAACCTCTAAAACGAACCACAAACACTTGGGCTCTGAACTTGTTTAGACGCTCTAAGGTCCAGACGTATGTACGCTTCCTCGCTCTAATTTACGTCAGAGCTCAACACTGAAATTGTGAACGTCCAGCGATTGCTCCTACACTAAAGGTGCCAGCCCTGAAAGCTCTTGCTGGTCCTCATCTCCCACTGGTAACCTCTAAAACAAACCACAAACAGTTGGGATCTGAAATTGTTTAGGCTACTAAAACTTCCAACATACATTCCCTCTCCTGCTCAGTCTGGCCAGAGCTCAACCCTGAAATTTCAAACGTCCAGCGATTGCTCCTACACTAAAGGTGCCAGCCCTGAAAGCTCTTGCTGGTCCTCATCTCCCACTGGTAACCTCTCAAACGAACCACAAACACTTGGCCTCTGAACATGTTTAGACATTCAAAGGTCCAGACGTATGATCGTTTCCTCTTGCTAAATCACGTCATAGCTCAACACTGAAATTTCGAAAGTCCAGCGATTGCTATTACACTAAAGGTGCCAGCCCTTAAAGCTGCTGCAGGTCCTCATCACCCACTGGTAACCTCTAAAACGAACCACAAATACTTGGGCTCTGCACTTGTTTAGACACTCAAAGGTCCAGACGTATCATCGATTCCTCTTGCTAATTCACGTCAGAGATCAACACCGAAATTGCGAACGTCCAGTGATTGCTCCTACACTAAAGGTGCCAGCCCTGAAAGCTCTTGCTGGTCCTCATCTCTCACTGGTAACCTCTAAAACGAACCACAAACACTTGGCCTCTGAACTTGTTTAGGCTACTAAAACTTCCAACATACATTCCCTCTCCTGCTCAGTCTAGCCAGAGCTCAACACCGAAATTGCGAACGTCCAGGGATTGCTCCTACACTAAAGGTGCCAGCCCTGAAAGCTGTTGCTGGTCCTCATCTCCCACTGGTAACCTCTAAAAAGAACCACAAACACTTGGGCTCTGAACTTGTTTAGACACTCAAAGGTCCAGACGTTATCATCGCTTCCTCTCGCTAATTCACGTCAGAGCTTAACACCGAACTTGCGAACGTCCACCGATTGCTCCTACACTAAAGGTGCCAGCCCTGAAAGCTGTTGCTGGTCCTCATCTCGCACTGGTAACCTCTAAAACGAACCACAAACACTTGGGCTCTGAACATGTTTAGACACTCAAAGGTCCAGACGTATGAACACTTCCTCTCTATAATTCATATCAGAGCTCAAAACCTAAATTGCGAACGTCCAGTGATTGCTCCTACACTAAAGGTGCCAGCCCTGAAAGCTCTTGCTGGTCCTCATCTCCCACTGGTAACCTCTAAAACGAACCACAAACACTTGGGCTCTGAACTTGTTTAGGCTACTAAAACTTCCAACATACATTCCCTCTCCTGCTCAGTCTGGCCAGAGCTCAACACCGAAATTTCAAATGTCCAGCTATTGCTCCTACACTAAAGGAGCCAGCCCTGAAAGCTGTTGCTGGTCCTCATCTCCCACTGGTAACCTCTAAAACGAACCACAAACACTTGGGCTCTGAACTTGTTTAGACACTCAAAGGTCCAGACGTATCATTGATTCCTCTCGCTAATTCACGTCAGAGGTCAACACCAAAATTGCGAACGTCCAGCGATTACTTGTACACTAAAGGTGCCAGCCCTGAAGCTGTTGCTGGTCCTCATCTCCCACTGGTAACCTCTAAAACGAACCACAAACACTTGGGCTCTGAACTTGTTTCGACACTCAAAGGTCCAGACGTATCATCGCTTCCTCTCACTAATTCACGTCAGAGGTCAACAGGAAATTGCGAACGTCCAGCCATTGCTCCTACACTAAAGGTGCCAGCCCTGAAAGCTCTTGCTGGTCCTCATCTCCCACTGGTAACCTCTCAAACGAACCACAAACACTTGGGCTCTGAACTTGTTTAGCCTACTAAAACTTCCAAAGTACACAGCCTCTCCTGCTCAATCTGGCCAGAGCTCAACACCGAAATTGCAAACGTCCAGCGATTGCTCCTACACTAAAGGTGCCAGCCCTGAAAGCTGTTGCTGGTCCTCATCTCCCACTGGTAACCTCTCAAACGAACCACAAACACTTGGGCTCTGAAGATGTTTAGACACTCAAAGGTCCAGACGTACCATTGATTCCTCTCGCTAATTGACGTCAGAGGTCTACACCAAAATTGCGAACGTCCAGCGATTACTTGTACACTAAAGGTGCCAGCCCTGAAGCTGTTGCTGGTCCTCATCTCCCACTGGTTACCTCTAAAACGAACCACAAACACTTGGGCTCTGAACTTGTTTAGAATCTCAAAGGTCCAGACCTATCATCGCTTCCTCTCACTAATTCACGTCAGAGGTCAACAGGAAATTGCGAACGTCCAGCCATTGCTCCTACACTAAAGGTGCCAGCCCTGAAAGCTGTTGCTGGTCCTCATCTCCCACTGGTAACCTCTAAAACGAACCACAAACACTTGGGCTCTGAACTTGTTTAGACGCTCTAAGGTCCAGACGTATGTACGCTTCCTCGCTCTAATTCACGTCAGAGCTCAACACCGAACTTGCGAACGTCCAGCGATTGCTCCTACACTAAAGGTGCCAGCCCTGAAAGCTCTTGCTGGTCCTCATCTCCCACTGGTAACCTCTAAAACAAACCACAAACAGTTGGGATCTGAAATTGTTTAGGCTACTAAAACTTCCAACATACATTCCCTCTACTGCTCAGTCTGGCCAGAGCTCAACCCTGAAATTTCAAACGTCCAGCGATTGCTCCTACACTAAAGGTGCCAGACCTGAAAGCTGTTGCTGGTCCTCATCTCCCACTGGTAACCTCTCAAACGAACCACAAACACTTGGGCTCTGAACTTTTTTAGAAACTCAAAGGTCCAGACTTATGATCGCTTCCTTTCGCTAATTCACGTCAGAGCTCAACACTGAAATTGCGAACGTCCAGCGATTGCTCCTACACTAAAGGTGCCAGCCCTGAAACCTCTTGCTGGTCGTCATCTCCCACTGGTAACCTCTAAAACGAACCACAAACACTTGGGCTCTGAACTTGTTTAGACACTCAAAGGTCCAGACGTATCATTGATTCCTCTCGCTAATTCACGTCAGAGCTCAACACCAAAATTGCGAACGTCCAGCTATTACTTCTACACTAAAGGTGCCAGCCCTGAAAGCTCTTGCTGGTCCTCATCTCCCACTGGTAACCTCTCAAACGAACCACAAACACTTGGGCTCTGAACTTGTTTAGACACTCAAAGGTCCAGACGTATCATTGATTCCTCTCGCTAATTCACGTCAGAGCTCAACACCAAAATTGCGAACGTCCAGCGATTACTTGTACACTAAAGGTGCCAGCCCTGAAACCTCTTGCTGGTCGTCATCTCCCACTGGTAACCTCTAAAACGAACCACAAACACTTGGGCTCTGAACTTGTTTAGACGCTCTAAGGTCCAGACGTATGTACGCTTCCTCGCTCTAATTCACGTCAGAGCTCAACACTGAAATTGCGAACGTCCAGCGATTGCTCCTACACTAAAGGTGCCAGCCCTGAAAGCTCTTGCTGGTCCTCATCTCCCACTGGTAACCTGTCAAACGAACCACAAACACTTGGGCTCTGAACTTGTTTAGGCTACTAAAACTTCCAACATACATTCCCTCTCCTGCTCAGTCTGGCCAGAGCTCAACCCTGAAATTTCAAACGTCCAGCGATTGCTCCTACACTAAAGGTGCCAGCCCTGAAAGCTCTTGCTGGTCCTCATCTCCCACTGGTAACCTCTCAAACGAACCACAAACACTTGGGCTCTGAACTTGTTTAGACACTCAAAGGTCGAGACGTATCATCGCTTCCTCTCGCTAATTCACGACAGAGCTCAACGCCGAAATTGCGAACGTCCAGCGATTGCTCCTACACTAAAGGTGCCAGCCCTGAAAGCTCTTGCTGGTCCTCACCTCCCACTGGTAACCTCTAAAAAGAACCACAAACACTTGGGCTCTGAACTTGTTTAGACAGTCAAAGGTCGAGACGTATCATCACTTCCTCTCGCTAATTCATGTCAGAGCTCAACACCGAAATTGTGAACGTACATCGGTTGCTCCTACACTAAAGGTGCCAGCCCTGAAAGCTCTTGCTGGTCCTCATCTCCCACTGGTAACCTCTCAAATGAACCACAAACACTTGGGCTCTGAACTTGTTTAGACACTCAAAGGTCGAGACGTATGAACACTTCCTCTCTGTAATTCATATCAGAGCTCAAAACCTAAATTGCGAACGTCCAGCGATTGCTCCTACACTAAAGGTGCCAGCCCTGAAAGCTGTTGCGGGTCCTCATCTCCCACTGGTAACCTCTAAAACGAACCACAAATACTTGGGCTCTGCACTTGTTTAGACACTCAAAGGTCCAGAGGTATCATCGATTCCTCTTGCTAATTCACGTCAGAGATCAACACCGAAATTGCGAACGTCCAGTGATTGCTCCTACACTAAAGGTGCCAGCCCTGAAAGCTCTTGCTGGTCCTCATCTCCCACTGGTAACCTCTAAAACGAACCACAAACAGTTGGGCTCTGAAGATGTTTAGGCTACTAAAACTTCCAACATACATTCCCTCTCCTGCTCAGTCTGGCCAGAGCTCAACACCGAAATTGCGAACGTCCAGCGATTGCTCCTACACTAAAGGTGCGAGCCCTGAAAGCTCTTGCTGGTCCTCATCTCCCACTGGTAACCTCTAAAAAGAACCACAAACACTTGGGCTCTGAACTTGTTTAGACGCTCACAGGTCCAGACGTTTGATCTCTTCCTCTCGCTAATTCACGTCAGAGCTCAACGCCGAAATTGCGAACGTCCAGCGATTGATCCTACGCTAAAGGTGCCAGCCCTGAAAGCTCTTGCTGGTCCTCATCTCCCACTGGTAACCTCTCAAACGAACCACAAACACTTGGGCTCTGAACTTGTTTAGGCTACTAAAACTTCCAACATACCCTCCCTGTCCTGCTCAGTCTGGCCAGAGCTCAACACCGAAATTACGAACGTCCAGCGATTGCTCCTACACTAACCGTGCCAGCCCTGAAAGCTCCTACTGCTCCTCATCTCCCACTGGTAACCTCTAAAATGAACTACAAACAGTTGTGCTCTGAACTTGTTTAGGCTACTAAAACTTCCAACATACATTCCCTCTCCTGCTCAGTCTGGCCAGAGCTCAACAGTGAAATTTCAAATGTCCAGCGATTGCTCCCTACATTAACAGTGCCAGCCCTGAAAGCTCTTGCTGGTCCTCATCTCCCACTGGTAACCTCTAAAACGAACCACAAACTCTTGGGCTCTGAACTTGTTTAGACACTCAAAGGTCCAGACGTATCATTGATTCCTCTTGCTAATTCACGTCAGAGCTCAACACCGAAATTGCGAACGTCCAGGGATTGCTCCTACACTAAAGGTGCCAGCCCTGAAAGCTCTTGCTGGTCCTCATCTCCCACTCGTAACCTCTAAAACGAACCACAAACACTTGGGCTCTGAACTTGTTTAGACAGACAAAGGTCCAGAGAAATCATCGCTTCTTCTCGCTAATTCACGTCATAGCTCAACACCGAAATTGCGAACGTCCAACGATTGCTCCTACGCTAAAGGTGCCAGCCCTGAAAGCTGTTGAGGTCCTCATCTCCACTGGTAAGCTCTAAAATGAACCACAAGCAGTTGGGATCTGAGTTGTTTAGGCTACTAAAAATTCCAACATAAATTCCCTCTCCTGCTCAGTCTGGCCAGAGCTCAACCCTGAAATTTCGAACCTCCAGCGATTGCTCCTACACTAAAGGTGCCAGCCCTGAAAGCTCTTGCTGGTCCTCATCTCCCACTGGTAACCTCTAAAATGAACCAAAAACCCTTGGTCTCTGAAGATGTTTAGGCTACTAAAACTTCCAACATACATTCCCTCTCCTGCTCAGTCTGGCCAGAGCTCAACACTAAAATTGCGAACGTCCAGCGATTGCTCCTACACTGAAGGTGCCAGCCCTGAAAGCTCTTGCTGGTCCTCATCTCCCACTGGTAACCTCTAAAACGAACCACAAAGACTTGGGCTCTGAACTTGTTTAGACACTCAAAGGCCCATACGTATGAACACTTCCTCTCTATAATTCATATCAGAGCCCAACACCGAAATTGCGAACGTCCAGTGATTGCTCCTACACTAAAGGTGCCAGCCCTGAAAGCTCTTGCTGGTCCTCATCTCCCACTGGTAACCTCTAAAACGAACCACAAACAGTTGGGATCTGAAATTGTTTAGGCTACTAAAACTTCCAACATACATTCCCTCTCCTGCTCAGTCTGGCCAGAGCTCAACCCTGAAATTTCAAACGTCCAGCGATTGCTCCTACACTAAAGGTGCGAGCCCTGAAAGCTATTGCTGGTCCTCATCTCCCACTGGTAACCTCTCAAACGAACCATAAACACTTGGGCTCTGAACTTGTTTAGACACTCAAAGGTCCAGACGTATGAATACTTCCTCTCTATAATTCATATCAGAGCTCAAAACCTAAATTGCGAACGTCCAGGGATTGCTCCTACACTAAAGGTGCCAGCCCTGAAAGCTCTTGCTGGTCCTCATCTCCCACTGGGAACCTCTCAAACGAACCACAAACACTTGGGCTCTGAACTTGTTTAGGCTACTAAAACTTCCAACATATATTCCCTCTCCTGATCAGTCTGGCCAGAGCTCAACACCGAAATTGTGAACGTCCAGCGATTGCTCCTACACTAAAGGTGCCAGCCCTGAAAGCTCTTGCTGGTCCTCATCTCCCACTGGTAACCTCTAAAGCGAACCACAAACACTTGGGCGCTGCACTTGTTTACACACTCAAAGGTCGAGACGTATCATCGCTTCCTCTCGCTAATTCACGACAGAGCTCAACGCCGAAATTGCGAACGTCCAGCGATTGCTCCTACACTAAAGGTGCCAGCCCTGAAAGCTGTTGCTGGTCCTCACCTCCCACTGGTAACCTCTAAAAAGAACCACAAACACTTGGGCTCTGAACTTGTTTAGACAGTCAAAGGTCGAGACGTATCATCACTTCCTCTCGCTAATTCATGTCAGAGCTCAACACCGAAATTGTGAACGTATATCGGTTGCTCCTACACTAAAGGTGCCAGCCCTGAAAGCTCTTGCTGCTCCTCATCTCCCACTGGTAACCTCTCAAATGAACCACAAACACTTGGGCTCTGAACTTGTTTAGACACTCAAAGGTCCAGACGTATGAACACTTCCTCTCTGTAATTCATATCAGAGCTCAAAACCTAAATTGCGAACGTCCAGTGATTGCTCCTACACTAACCATGCCAGCCCTGAAAGCTCTTGCTGGTCCTCATCTCCCACTGGTAACCTCTAAAACGAACCACAAACACTTGGGCTCTGAACTTGTTTAGGCTACTAAAACTTCCAACATACATTCCCTCTCCTGCTCAGTCTGGCCAGAGCTCAACACCGAAATTGCGAACGTCCAGGGATTGCTCCTACACTAAAGGTGCCAGCCCTGAAAGCTCTTGCTGGTCCTCATCTCCCACTGGTAACCTCTCAAACGAACCACAAATACTTGGGCTCTGCACTTGTTTAGACACTCAAAGGTCCAGACGTTATCATCGCTTCCTCTCGCTAATTCACGTCAGAGCTTAACACCGAACTTGCGAACGTCCAGCGAATCCTCCTACACTAAAGGTGCCAGCCCTGAAAGCTCTTGCTGGTCCTCATCTCCCACTGGTAACCTCTAAAACGAACCACAAACACTTGGGCTCTGAACTTGTTTAGAGCCTCTAAGGTCCAGACGTATCATCGCTTCCTCTCGCTAATTCATGTCAGAGCTCAACACCGAAATTGCGAACGTCCAGTGATTGCTCCTACACTAAAGGTGCCAGCCCTGAAAGCTCTTGCTGGTCCTCATCTCCCACTGGTAACCTCTAAACGAACCACAAACAGTTGGGCTCTGAAGATGTTTAGGCTACTAAAACTTCCAACATACATTCCCTCTCCTGCTCAGTCTGGCCAGAGCTCAACACCGAAATTGCGAACGTCCAGCGATTGCTCCTACACTAAAGGTGCGAGCCCTGAAAGCTCTTGCTGGTCCTCATCTCCCACTGGTAACCTCTAAAAAGAACCACAAACACTTGGGCTCTGAACTTGTTTAGACGCTCACAGGTCCAGACGTTTGATCTCTTCCTCTCGCTAATTCACGTCAGAGCTCAACGCCGAAATTGCGAACGTCCAGCGATTGATCCTACGCTAAAGGTGCCAGCCCTGAAAGCTCTTGCTGGTCCTCATCTCCCACTGGTAACCTCTCAAACGAACCACAAACACTTGGGCTCTGAACTTGTTTAGGCTACTAAAACTTCCAACATACCCTCCCTGTCCTGCTCAGTCTGGCCAGAGCTCAACACCGAAATTACGAACGTCCAGCGATTGCTCCTACACTAACCGTGCCAGCCCTGAAAGCTCCTACTGCTCCTCATCTCCCACTGGTAACCTCTAAAATGAACTACAAACAGTTGTGCTCTGAACTTGTTTAGGCTACTAAAACTTCCAACATACATTCCCTCTCCTGCTCAGTCTGGCCAGAGCTCAACAGTGAAATTTCAAATGTCCAGCGATTGCTCCTACATTAACAGTGCCAGCCCTGAAAGCTCTTGCTGGTCCTCATCTCCCACTGGTAACCTCTAAAACGAACCACAAACTCTTGGGCTCTGAACTTGTTTAGACACTCAAAGGTCCAGACGTATCATTGATTCCTCTTGCTAATTCACGTCAGAGCTCAACACCGAAATTGCGAACGTCCAGGGATTGCTCCTACACTAAAGGTGCCAGCCCTGAAAGCTCTTGCTGGTCCTCATCTCCCACTCGTAACCTCTAAAACGAACCACAAACACTTGGGCTCTGAACTTGTTTAGACAGACAAAGGTCCAGAGAAATCATCGCTTCTTCTCGCTAATTCACGTCATAGCTCAACACCGAAATTGCGAACGTCCAACGATTGCTCCTACGCTAAAGGTGCCAGCCCTGAAAGCTGTTGCTGGTCCTCATCTCCCACTGGTAAGCTCTAAAATGAACCACAAGCAGTTGGGATCTGAGTTGTTTAGGCTACTAAAAATTCCAACATAAATTCCCTCTCCTGCTCAGTCTGGCCAGAGCTCAACCCTGAAATTTCGAACCTCCAGCGATTGCTCCTACACTAAAGGTGCCAGCCCTGAAAGCTCTTGCTGGTCCTCATCTCCCACTGGTAACCTCTAAAATGAACCAAAAACCCTTGGTCTCTGAAGATGTTTAGGCTACTAAAACTTCCAACATACATTCCCTCTCCTGCTCAGTCTGGCCAGAGCTCAACACTAAAATTGCGAACGTCCAGCGATTGCTCCTACACTGAAGGTGCCAGCCCTGAAAGCTCTTGCTGGTCCTCATCTCCCACTGGTAACCTCTAAAACGAACCACAAAGACTTGGGCTCTGAACTTGTTTAGACACTCAAAGGCCCATACGTATGAACACTTCCTCTCTATAATTCATATCAGAGCCCAACACCGAAATTGCGAACGTCCAGTGATTGCTCCTACACTAAAGGTGCCAGCCCTGAAAGCTCTTGCTGGTCCTCATCTCCCACTGGTAACCTCTAAAACGAACCACAAACAGTTGGGATCTGAAATTGTTTAGGCTACTAAAACTTCCAACATACATTCCCTCTCCTGCTCAGTCTGGCCAGAGCTCAACCCTGAAATTTCAAACGTCCAGCGATTGCTCCTACACTAAAGGTGCGAGCCCTGAAAGCTATTGCTGGTCCTCATCTCCCACTGGTAACCTCTCAAACGAACCATAAACACTTGGGCTCTGAACTTGTTTAGACACTCAAAGGTCCAGACGTATGAATACTTCCTCTCTATAATTCATATCAGAGCTCAAAACCTAAATTGCGAACGTCCAGGGATTGCTCCTACACTAAAGGTGCCAGCCCTGAAAGCTCTTGCTGGTCCTCATCTCCCACTGGGAACCTCTCAAACGAACCACAAACACTTGGGCTCTGAACTTGTTTAGGCTACTAAAACTTCCAACATATATTCCCTCTCCTGATCAGTCTGGCCAGAGCTCAACACCGAAATTGTGAACGTCCAGCGATTGCTCCTACACTAAAGGTGCCAGCCCTGAAAGCTCTTGCTGGTCCTCATCTCCCACTGGTAACCTCTAAAGCGAACCACAAACACTTGGGCGCTGCACTTGTTTACACACTCAAAGGTCGAGACGTATCATCGCTTCCTCTCGCTAATTCACGACAGAGCTCAACGCCGAAATTGCGAACGTCCAGCGATTGCTCCTAATTGCTCCTACACTAAAGGTGCCAGCCCTGAAAGCTGTTGCTGGTCCTCACCTCCCACTGGTAACCTCTAAAAAGAACCACAAACACTTGGGCTCTGAACTTGTTTAGACAGTCAAAGGTCGAGACGTATCATCACTTCCTCTCGCTAATTCATGTCAGAGCTCAACACCGAAATTGTGAACGTATATCGGTTGCTCCTACACTAAAGGTGCCAGCCCTGAAAGCTCTTGCTGCTCCTCATCTCCCACTGGTAACCTCTCAAATGAACCACAAACACTTGGGCTCTGAACTTGTTTAGACACTCAAAGGTCCAGACGTATGACACACTTCCTCTCTGTTAATTCATATCAGAGCTCAAAACCTAAATTGCGAACGTCCAGTGATTGCTCCTACACTAACCATGCCAGCCCTGAAAGCTCTTGCTGGTCCTCATCTCCCACTGGTAACCTCTAAAACGAACCACAAACACTTGGGCTCTGAACTTGTTTAGGCTACTAAAACTTCCAACATACATTCCCTCTCCTGCTCAGTCTGGCCAGAGCTCAACACCGAAATTGCGAACGTCCAGGGATTGCTCCTACACTAAAGGTGCCAGCCCTGAAAGCTCTTGCTGGTCCTCATCTCCCACTGGTAACCTCTCAAACGAACCACAAATACTTGGGCTCTGCACTTGTTTAGACACTCAAAGGTCCAGACGTTATCATCGCTTCCTCTCGCTAATTCACGTCAGAGCTTAACACCGAACTTGCGAACGTCCAGCGAATCCTCCTACACTAAAGGTGCCAGCCCTGAAAGCTCTTGCTGGTCCTCATCTCCCACTGGTAACCTCTAAAACGAACCACAAACACTTGGGCTCTGAACTTGTTTAGAGCCTCTAAGGTCCAGACGTATCATCGCTTCCTCTCGCTAATTCATGTCAGAGCTCAACACCGAAATTGCGAACGTCCAGGGATTGCTCACTACACTAAAGGTGCCAGCCCTGAAAGCTCTTGCTGGTCCTCATCTCCCACTGGTAACCTCTAAAACGAACCACAAACACTTGGGCTCTGAACTTGTTTAGAGCCTCTAAGGTCCAGACGTATCATCGCTTCCTCTCGCTAATTCATGTCAGAGCTCAACACCGAAATTGCGAACGTTCCAGCGATTGCTCCTACACTAAAGGTGCCAGCCCTGAAAGCTGTTGCTGGTCCTCATCTCCCACTGGTAACCTCTCAAACGAACCACAAACACTTGGGCTCTGAACTTGTTTAGACACTCAAAGATCGAGACGTATCATCGCTTCCTCTCGCTAATTCACTACAGAGCTCAACGCCGAAATTGCGAACGTCCAGCGATTGCTCCTACACTAAAGGTGCCAGCCCTGAAAGCTGTTGCTGGTCCTCATCTCCCACTGGTAACCTCTCAAACGAACCACAAACACTTGGGCTCTGAACTTGTTTAGACAGTCAAAGGTCGAGACGTATCATCACTTCCTCTTGCTAATTCATGTCAGAGCTCAACACCGAAATTGTGAACGTCCAGGGATTGCTCCTACACTAAAGGTGCCAGCCCTGAAAGCTCTTGCTGGTCCTCATCTCCCACTGGTAACCTCTAAAGCGAACCACAAACACTTGGGCGCTGCACTTGTTTACACACTCAAAGGTCGAGACATATCATCGCTTCCTCTCGCTAATTCACGACAGAGCTCAACGCCGAAATTGCGAACGTCCAGCGATTGCTCCTACACTAAAGGTGCCAGCCCTGAAAGCTGTTGCTGGTCCTCACCTCCCACTGGTAACCTCTAAAAAGAACCACAAACACTTGGGCTCCGAACTTGTTTAGACAGTCAAAGGTCGAGACGTATCATCACTTCCTCTCGCTAATTCATGTCAGAGCTCAGCACCGAAATTGGTGAACGTACAGCGGTTGCTCCTACACTAAAGGTGCCAGCCCTGAAAGCTCTTGCTGGTCCTCATCTCCCACTGGTAACCTCTCAAATGAACCACAAACACTTGGGCTCTGAACTTGTTTAGACACTCAAAGGTCCAGACGTATGAACACTTCCTCTCTGTAATTCATATCAGAGCTCAAAACCTAAATTGCGAACGTCCAGTGATTGCTCCTACACTAACCATGCCAGCCCTGAAAGCTCTTGCTGGTCCTCATCTCCCACTGGTAACCTCTTAAAACGAACCACAAACACTTGGGCTCTGAACTTGTTTAGGCTACTAAAACTTCCAACATACATTCCCTCTCCTGCTCAGTCTGGCCAGAGCTCAACACCGAAATTGCGAACGTCCACGCGATTGCTCCTACACTAAAGGTGCCAGCCCTGAAAGCTCTTGCTGGTCCTCATCTCCCACTGGTAACCTCTCAAACGAACCACAAACACTTGGGCTCTGAACTTGTTTAGACACTCAAAGGTCCAGACGTTATCATCGCTTCCTCTCGCTAATTCACGTCAGAGCTTAACACCGAACTTGCGAACGTCCAGCGATTGCTCCTACACTAAAGGTGCCAGCCCTGAAAGCTCTTGCTGGTCCTCATCTCCCACTGGTAACCTCTAAAACGAACCACAAACACTTGGGCTCTGAACTTGTTTAGAGCCTCTAAGGTCCAGACGTATCATCGCTTCCTCTCGCTAATTCATGTCAGAGCTCAACACCGAAATTGCGAACGTCCAGCGATTGCTCCTACACTAAAGGTGCCAGCCCTGAAAGCTCTTGCTGGTCTCATCTCCCACTGGTAACCTCTCAAACGAACCACAAACACTTGGGCTCTGAACTTGTTTAGACACTCAAAAGATCGAGACGTATCATCGCTTCCTCTCGCTAATTCACTACAGAGCTCAACGCCGAAATTGCGAACATCCAGCGATTGCTCCTACACTAAAGGTGCCAGCCCTGAAAGCTGTTGCGGGTCCTCACCTCCCACTGGTAACCTCTAAAAAGAACCACAAACACTTGGGCTCTGAACTTGTTTAGACAGTCAAAGGTCGAGACGTATCATCACTTCCTCTTGCTAATTCATGTCAGAGCTCAACACCGAAATTGTGAACGTACATCGGTTGCTCCTACACTAAAGGTGCCAGCCCTGAAAGCTCTTGCTGGTCCTCATGTCCCACTGGTAACCTCTCAAACGAACCACAAACACTTAGGCTCTGAACTTGTTTAGACACTCAAAGGTCCAGACGTATGAACCCTTCCTCTCTGTAATTCATATCAGAGCTCAACACCTAAATTTCGAACTTCCAGCGATTGCTCTCCTACACTAAAGGTGCCAGCCCTGAAAGCTCTTGCTGGTCCTCATCTCCCACTGGTAACCTCTAAACGAACCACAAACAGTTGGGCTCTGAAGATGTTTAGGCTACTAAAACTTCCAACATACATTCCCTCTCCTGCTCAGTCTGGCCAGAGCTCAACACCGAAATTGCGAACGTCCAGCGATTGCTCCTACACTAAAGGTGCCAGCCCTGAAACCTCTTGCTGGTCCTCATCTCCCACTGGTAACCTCTAAAAATAACCACAAACACTTGGGCTCTGAACTTGTTTAGACGCTCACAGGTCCAGACGTTTGATCTCTTCCTCTCGCTAATTCACGTCAGAGCTCAACGCCGAAATTGCGAACGTCCAGCGATTGCTCCTACACTAAAGGTGCCAGCCCTGAAAGCTCTTGCTGATCCTCATCTCCCACTGGTAACCTCTCAAACGAACCACAAACACTTGGGCTCTGAACTTGTTTAGGCTACTAAAACTTCCAACATACCCTCACCTGTCCTGCTCAGTCTGGCCAGAGCTCAACACCGAAATTGCGAACGTCCAGCGATTGCTCCTACACTAACCGTGCCAGCCCTGAAAGCTCCTGCTGCTCCTCATCTCCCACTGGTAACCTCTAAAATGAACTACAAACAGTTGTGGCTCTGAACATGTTTAGGCTACTAAAACTTCCAACATACATTCCCTCTCCTGCTCAGTCTGGCCAGAGCTCAACACCGAAATTGCGAACGTCCAGGGATTGCTCCTACACTAAAGGTGCCAGCCCTGAAAGCTCTTGCTGGTCCTCATCTCCCACTGGTAACCTCTCAAACGAACCACAAATACTTGGGCTCTGCACTTGTTTAGACACTCAAAGGTCCAGACGTTATCATCGCTTCCTCTCGCTAATTCACGTCAGAGCTTAACACCGAACTTGCGAACGTCCAGCGATTGCTCCTACACTAAAGGTGCCAGCCCTGAAAGCTCTTGCTGGTCCTCATCTCCCACTGGTAACCTCTAAAACGAACCACAAACACTTGGGCTCTGAACTTGTTTAGAGCCTCTAAGGTCCAGACGTATCATCGCTTCCTCTCGCTAATTCATGTCAGAGCTCAACACCGAAATTGCGAACGTCCAGGGATTGCTCCTACACTAAAGGTGCCAGCCCTGAAAGCTCTTGCTGGTCCTCATCTCCCACTGGTAACCTCTAAAACGAACCACAAACACTTGGGCTCTGAACTTGTTTAGAGCCTCTAAGGTCCAGACGTATCATCGCTTCCTCTCGCTAATTCATGTCAGAGCTCAACACCGAAATTGCGAACGTCCAGCGATTGCTCCTACACTAAAGGTGCCAGCCCTGAAAGCTGTTGCTGGTCCTCATCTCCCACTGGTAACCTCTCAAACGAACCACAAACACTTGGGCTCTGAACTTGTTTAGACACTCAAAGATCGAGACGTATCATCGCTTCCTCTCGCTAATTCACTACAGAGCTCAACGCCGAAATTGCGAACATCCAGCGATTGCTCCTACACTAAAGGTGCCAGCCCTGAAAGCTGTTGCGGGTCCTCACCTCCCACTGGTAACCTCTAAAAAGAACCACAAACACTTGGGCTCTGAACTTGTTTAGACAGTCAAAGGTCGAGACGTATCATCACTTCCCTCTTGCTAATTCATGTCAGAGCTCAACACCGAAATTGTGAACGTCCAGCGATTGCTCCTACACTAAAGGTGCCAGCCCTGAAAGCTCTTTGCTGGTCCTCATCTCCCACTGGTAACCTCTAAAGCGAACCACAAACACTTGGGCGCTGCACTTGTTTACACACTCAAAGGTCGAGACATATCATCGCTTCCTCTCGCTAATTCACGACAGAGCTCAACGCCGAAATTGCGAACGTCCAGCGATTGCTCCTACACTAAAGGTGCCAGCCCTGAAGCTGTTGCTGGTCCTCACCTCCCACTGGTAACCTCTAAAAAGAACCACAAACACTTGGGCTCCGAACTTGTTTAGACAGTCAAAGGTCGAGACGTATCATCACTTCCTCTCGCTAATTCATGTCAGAGCTCAGCACCGAAATTGTGAACGTACAGCGGTTGCTCCTACACTAAAGGTGCCAGCCCCTGAAAGCTCTTGCTGGTCCTCTCATCTCCCACTGGTAACCTCTCAAATGAACACAAACACTTGGGCTCTGAACTTGTTTAGACACTCAAAGGTCCAGACGTATGAACACTTCCTCTCTGTAATTCATATCAGAGCTCAAAACCTAAATTGCGAACGTCCAGTGATTGCTCCTACACTAACCATGCCAGCCCTGAAAGCTCTTGCTGGTCCTCATCTCCCACTGGGTAACCTCTAAAACGAACCACAAACACTTGGGGCTCTGAACTTGTTTAGGCTACTAAAACTTCCAACATACATTCCCTCTCCTGCTCAGTCTGGCCAGAGCTCAACACCGAAATTGCGAACGTCCAGCGATTGCTCCTACACTAAAGGTGCCAGCCCTGAAAGCTCTTGCTGGTCCTCATCTCCCACTGGTAACCTCTCAAACGAACCACAAACACTTGGGCTCTGAACTTGTTTAGACACTCAAAGGTCCAGACGTTATCATCGCTTCCTCTCGCTAATTCACGTCAGAGCTTAACACCGAACTTGCGAACGTCCAGCGATTGCTCCTACACTAAAGGTGCCAGCCCTGAAAGCTCTTGCTGGTCCTCATCTCCCACTGGTAACCTCTAAAACGAACCACAAACACTTGGGCTCTGAACTTGTTTAGAGCCTCTAAGGTCCAGACGTATCATCGCTTCCTCTCGCTAATTCATGTCAGAGCTCAACACCGAAATTGCGACACGTCCAGCGATTGCTCCTACACTAAAGGTGCCAGCCCTGAAAGCTCTTGCTGGTCCTCATCTCCCACTGGTAACCTCTCAAACGAACCACAAACACTTGGGCTCTGAACTTGTTTAGACACTCAAAGATCGAGACGTATCATCGCTTCCTCTCGCTAATTCACTACAGAGCTCAACGCCGAAATTGCGAACATCCAGCGATTGCTCCTACACTAAAGGTGCCAGCCCTGAAAGCTTGTTGCGGGTCCTCACCTCCCACTGGTAACCTCTAAAAAGAACCACAAACACTTGGGCTCTGAACTTGTTTAGACAGTCAAAGGTCGAGACGTATCATCACTTCCTCTTGCTAATTCATGTCAGAGCTCAACACCGAAATTGTGAACGTACATCGGTTGCTCCTACACTAAAGGTGCCAGCCCTGAAAGCTCTTGCTGGTCCTCATGTCCCACTGGTAACCTCTCAAACGAACCACAAACACTTAGGCTCTGAACTTGTTTAGACACTCAAAGGTCCAGACGTATGAACCCTTCCTCTCTGTAATTCATATCAGAGCTCAACACCTAAATTTCGAACTTCCAGCGATTGCTCCTACACTAAAGGTGCCAGCCCTGAAAGCTCTTGCTGGTCCTCATCTCCCACTGGTAACCTCTAAAACGAACCACAAACAGTTGGGCTCTGAAGATGTTTAGGCTACTAAAACTTCCAACATACATTCCCTCTCCTGCTCAGTCTGGCCAGAGCTCAACACCGAAATTGCGAACGTCCAGCGATTGCTCCTACACTAAAGGTGCCAGCCCTGAAACCTCTTGCTGGTCCTCATCTCCCACTGGGTAACCTTCTAAAAATAACCACAAACACTTGGGCTCTGAACTTGTTTAGACGCTCACAGGTCCAGACGTTTGATCTCTTCCTCTCGCTAATTCACGTCAGAGCTCAACGCCGAAATTGCGAACGTCCAGCGATTGCTCCTACACTAAAGGTGCCAGCCCTGAAAGCTCTTGCTGATCCTCATCTCCCACTGGTAACCTCTCAAACGAACCACAAACACTTGGGCTCTGAACTTGTTTAGGCTACTAAAACTTCCAACATACCCTCCCTGTCCTGCTCAGTCTGGCCAGAGCTCAACACCGAAATTGCGAACGTCCAGCGATTGCTCCTACACTAACCGTGCCAGCCCTGAAAGCTCCTGCTGCTCCTCATCTCCCACTGGTAACCTCTAAAATGAACTACAAACAGTTGTGCTCTGAACATGTTTAGGCTACTAAAACTTCCAACATACATTCCCTCTCCTGCTCAGTCTGGCCAGAGCTCAACAGTGAAATTTCAAATGTCCAGTGATTGCTCCTACATTAACAGTGCCAGCCCTGAAAGCTCTTGCTGGTCCTCATCTCCCACTGGTAACCTCTCAAACGAACACAAACACTTGGGCTCTGAACTTGTTTAGACACTCAAAGGTCCAGACGTATGAACACTTCCTCTCTGTAATTCATATCAGAGCTCAAAACCTAAATTGCGAACGTCCAGTGATTGCTCCTACACTAACCATGCCAGCCCTGAAAGCTCTTGCTGGTCCTCATCTCCCACCTGGTAACCTCTCAAACGAACCACAAACACTTGGGCTCTGAACTTGTTTAGACACTCAAAGGTCCAGACGTTATCATCGCTTCCTCTCGCTAATTCACGTCAGAGCTTAACACCGAACTTGCGAACGTCCACCGATTGCTCCTACACTAAAGGTGCCAGCCCTGAAAGCTCTTGCTGGTCCTCATCACCCACTGGTAACCTCTAAAACGAACCACAAATACTTGGGCTCTGCACTTGTTTAGACACTCAAAGGTCCAGACGTATCATCGATTCTCTTGCTAATTCACGTCAGAGATCAACACCGAAATTGCGAACGTCCAGTGATTGCTCCTACACTAAAGGTGCCAGCCCTGAAACTCTCTTGCTGGTCGTCATCTCCTCACTGGTAACCTCTAAAACGAACCACAAACACTTGGGCTCTGAACTTGTTTAGACACTCAAAGGTCCAGACGTATCATTGATTCCTCTCGCTAATTCACGTCAGAGCTCAACACCAAAATTGCGAACGTCCAGCTATTACTTCTACACTAAAGGTGCCAGCCCTGAAAGCTCTTGCTGGTCCTCATTCTCCCACTGGTAACCTCTCAAACGAACCACAAACACTTGGGCTCTGAACTTGTTTAGACACTCAAAGGTCCAGACGTATCATTGATTCCTCTCGCTAATTCACGTCAGAGGTCAACACCAAAATTGCGAACGTCCAGCGATTACTTGTACACTAAAGGTGCCAGCCCTGAAGCTGTTGCTGGTCCTCATCTCCCACTGGTTACCTCTAAAACGAACCACAAACACTTGGGCTCTGAACTTGTTTAGAAACTCAAAGGTCCAGACGTATCATCGCTTCCTCTCACTAATTCACGTCAGAGGGTCAACAGGAAATTGCGACACGTCCAGCGATTGCTCCTACACTAAAGGTGCCAGCCCTGAAAGCTGTTTGCTGGTCCTCATCTCCCACTGGTAACCTCTAAAACGAACCACAAATACTTGGGCTCTGCACTTGTTTAGACACTCAAAGGTCCAGACGTATCATCGATTCCTCTTGCTAATTCACGTCAGAGATCAACACCGAAATTGCGAACGTCCAGTGATTGCTCCTACACTAAAGGTGCCAGCCCTGAAACCTCTTGCTGGTCGTCATCTCCCACTGGTAACCTCTAAAACGAACCCACAAACACTTGGGCTCTGAAACTTGTTTAGACACTCAAAGGTCCAGACGTATCATTGATTCCTCTCGCTAATTCACGTCAGAGCTCAACACCAAAATTGCGAACGTCCAGCTATTACTTCTACACTAAAGGTGCCAGCCCTGAAAGCTCTTGCTGGTCCTCATCTCCCACTGGTAACCTCTCAAACGAACCACAAACACTTGGGCTCTGAACTTGTTTAGAGACACTCAAAGGTCCAGACGTATCATTGATTCCTCTCGCTAATTCACGTCAGAGGTCAACACCAAAATTGCGAACGTCCAGCGATTACTTGTACACTAAAGGTGCCAGCCCTGAAGCTGTTGCCTGGTCCTCATCTCCCACTGGTTACCTCTAAAACGAACCACAAACACTTGGGCTCTGAACTTGTTTAGAACTCAAAGGTCCAGACGTATCATCGCTTCCTCTCACTAATTCACGTCAGAGGTCAACAGGAAATTGCGAACGTCCAGCGATTGCTCCTACACTAAAGGTGCCAGCCCTGAAAGCTCTTGCTGTCCTCATCTCCACTGGTAACCTCTAAAACGAACCACAAACACTTGGGCTCTGAACTTGTTTAGACGCTCTAAGGTCCAGACGTATGTACGCTTCCTCGCTCTAATTCACGTCAGAGCTCAACACTGAAATTGCGAACGTCCAGCGATTGCTCCTACACTAAAGGTGCCAGCCCTGAAAGCTCTTGCTGGTCCTCATCTCCCACTGGTAACCTCTAAAACGAACCACAAACACTTGGGCTCTGAACTTGTTTAGGCTACTAAAACTTCCAACATACATTCCCTCTCCTGCTCAGTCTGGCCAGAGCTCAACCCTGAAATTTCAAACGTCCAGCGATTGCTCCTACACTAAAGGTGCCAGCCCTGAAAGCTCTTGCTGGTCCTCATCTCCCACTGGTAACCTCTAAAGCGAACCACAAACACTTGGGCGCTGCACTTGTTTACACACTCAAAGGTCCAGATGTATCATAGCTTCCTCTCGCTAATTCACGTCAGAGCGCAACTCCGAAATTGCGAACGTCCAGCGATTGCTCCTACACTAAAGGTGCCCGCCCTGAAAGCTGTTGCTGGTCCTCATCTCTCACTGGTAACCTTTTAAAACGAACCACAAACACTTGGCCTCTGAACATGTTTAGACATTCAAAGGTCCAGACGTATGATCGTTTCCTCTTGCTAAATCACGTCAGAGCTCAACACTGAAATTTCGAAATTCCAGCGATTGCTCCTACACTAAAGGTGCCAGCCCTTAAAGCTGCTGCAGGTCCTCATCACCCACTGGTAACCTCTAAAACGAACCACAAATACTTGGGCTCTGCACTTGTTTAGACACTCAAAGGTCCAGACGTTATCATCGCTTCCTCTCGCTAATTCACGTCAGAGCGCTTAACCACCGAACGTCTGCGCACGCTCCAGCGATTGCTCCTACACTAAAGGTGCCAGCCCTGAAAGCTCTTGCTGGTCCTCATCTCCCACTGGTAACCTCTAAAACGAACCACAAACACTTGGGCTCTGAACTTGTTTAGAGCCTCTAAGGTCCAGACGTATCATCGCTTCCTCTCGCTAATTCATGTCAGAGCTCAACCACCGAAATTGCGAACGTCCAAGGGATTGCTCCTACACTAAAGGTGCCAGCCCTGAAAGCTCTTGCTGGTCCTCATCTCCCACTGGTACCCTGCTAAAACGAACCACAAACACTTGGGCTCTGAACTTGTTTAGAGCCTCTAAGGTCCAGACGTATCATCGCTTCCTCTCGCTAATTCATGTCAGAGCTCAACACCGAAATTGCGAACGTCCAGCGATTGCTCCTACACTAAAGGTGCCAGCCCTGAAAGCTCTTGCTGGTCCTCATCTCCACTGGTAACCTCTCAAACGAACCACAAACACTTGGGCTCTGAACTTGTTTAGACACTCAAAGATCGTGACGTATCATCGCTTCCTCTCGCTAATTCACTACAGAGCTCAACGCCGAAATTGCGAACATCCAGCGATTGCTCCTACACTAAAGGTGCAGCCCTGAAAGCTGTTGCGGGTCCTCACCTCCCACTGGGTAACTCTAAAAAGAACCACCAAACACTTGGGCTCTGAACTTGTTTAGACAGTCAAAGGTCGAGACGTATCATCACTTCCTCTTGCTAATTCGTGTCAGAGCTCAACACCGAAATTGTGAACGTCCAGCGATTGCTCCTACACTAAAGGTGCCAGCCCTGAAAGCTCTTGCTGGTACTCATCTCCCACTCGTAACCTCTAAAGCGAACCACAAACACTTGGGCGCTGCACTTGTTTACACACTCAAAGGTCGAGACATATCATCGCTTCCTCTCGCTAATTCACGACAGAGCTCAACGCCGAAATTGCGAACGTCCAGCGATTGCTCCTACACTAAAGGTGCCAGCCCTGAAAGCTGTTGCTGGTCCTCACCTCCCACTGGTAACCTCTAAAAAGAACACACAAACACTTGGGCTCCGAACTTGTTTAGACAGTCAAAGGTCGAGACGTATCATCACTTCCTCTCGCTAATTCATGTCAGAGCTCAACACCGAAATTGTGAACGTACAGCGGTTGCTCCTACACTAAAGGTGCCAGCCCTGAAAGCTGTTGCTGGTCCTCATCTCCCACTGGTAACCTCTCAAATGAACCACAAACACTTGGGCTCTGACTTGTTTAGACACTCAAAGGTCCAGACGTAATGAACACTTCCTCTCTGTAATTCATATCAGAGCTCAAACCTAAATTGCGAACGTCCAGTGATTGCTCCTACACTAACCATGCCAGCCCTGAAAGCTCTTGCTGGTCCTCATCTCCCACTGGTAACCTCTAAAACGAACCACAAACACACTTGGCTCTGAAGATGTTTAGGCTACTAAAACTTCCAACATACATTCCCTCTCCTGCTCAGTCTGGCCAGAGCTCAACACCGAAATTGCGAACGTCCAGCGATTGCTCCTACACTAAAGGTGCCAGCCCTGAAAGCTCTTGCTGGTCCTCATCTCCCACTGGTAACCTCTCAAACGAACCACAAACACTTGGGCTCTGAACTTGTTTAGACACTCAAAGGTCCAGACGTTATCATCGCTTCCTCTCGCTAATTCACGTCAGAGCTTAACCACCGAACTTGCGAACGTCGCAGCGATTGCTCCTACACTAAAGGTGCCAGCCCTGAAAGCTCTTGCTGGTCCTCATCTCCCACTGGTAACCTCTAAAACGAACCACAAACACTTGGGCTCTGAACTTGTTTAGAGCCTCTAAGGTCCAGACGTGTCATCGCTTCCTCTCGCTAATTCATGTCAGAGCTCAACACCGAAATTGCGAACGTCCAGCGATTGCTCCTACACTAAAGGTGCCAGCCTGAAAGCTCTTGCTGGTCCTCATCTCCCACTGGTAACCTCTCAAACGAACCACAAACACTTGGGCTCTGAACTTGTTTAGACACTCAAAGATCGAGACGTATCATCGCTTCCTCTCGCTAATTCACTACAGAGCTCAACGCCGAAATTGCGAACATCCAGCGATTGCTCCTACACTAAAGAGTGCCAGCCCTGAAAGCTGTTGCGGGCGTCCTCACCTCCCACTGGTAACCTCTAAAAAGAACCACAAACACTTGGGCTCTGAACTTGTTTAGACAGTCAAAGGTCGAGACGTATCAGCACTTCCTCTTGCTAATTCATGTCAGAGCTCAACACCGAAATTGTGAACGTACAGCGGTTGCTA